>NC_067457.1:6719373-7062706 GCF_025434085.1 Hippocampus zosterae
AAAAGTTTAGTCAACGCGGCCAAAATTCACTCGGTTGCAAGGGATTTATTTCAATAACAATGTCGCAAATGTCATCTGAGGTCCAATTGCAAATCATGACACTTAATTTTTTTTTTTTTTGAGAAACGGACATTCAATGTATGCCATTTGAAGCAGTAAAAAAAAAATTGTGGGGGGTGTAATTTATTTTTCAGATACTAGAATAACTTTAACCCTTTGAGGGACAGTGGTGACAAATGTGGACATCTTAGCATGTTATCAGGTTACAGGGTGCATGAAAGTGTTCAAAAACGATTTCAAAAATATTGCTGGCCGCCATGTTCATTGACCACGCCCCTAGATAACAGTAACGTGTTTTAACCGCACACACGGCGACGCCCAGTAGAACTCATCTATAGTGTTCATCGTGAAAAAATGAAGCCATATATATACTATACTAAGCCAATACATACTATGAAATAAGTTTACCGATTGCGACTCCACTTTTGACGTGAAAAGATGCAGTCCCGGATGGTCGTTTGACGGCACAAAATACTTTGGTCTGGCACATGCATCTAATTGCCACACGTTCGCTACCAGTAAATGAAACAAAACGTGGCTTTAATGCGGTTGCTGACTGACCCAAGATTACCAGCGTGATGCATTTGCTTTTTCTGGAAAGGTAACGTGTTTGTTTGCCAATTTCACTAGCCTCCGTCAGATTAAATTTATTGGCGGTGGGGAGTGGGGTGGGAGATGAGGATACCTCGCCTTGAGTGTGTGCGTGTTCAAACGGTCTGCGCGAGTGCTTGTGTGCCTACTTTGCCAAGAGAGATGATTATCTATTTACAGATGCCACCCACAAAATCCCAAGACCTTTTACTGCGGGGGCTGACTGAGCGAGCAAAAGAGAAACGCAACAGGAAATAGAGGCGCAGATTTTGTCTGTAATATTTTATTTGTCTGATTTGTCCCTTGAGCTTGCTCTCTCTCTCTCTCTCTCTCTCTCACTTTTGAAATATTTGTTTTTAAACCACAGTCGTTTGTATCCTTTCACATCTAACTACTTTTCATAATCACCTGGCACTGGTTTTAATCCAACCGTGGCCTTTATGATTCAATTTTATGACGACGTGAACGGATCTTCACGTCGAAACCTGATGACTGTGTTTCTTTTGTTGACCGGTGTGTCGGCCGAGCTGTAAAAGGACACACTGGTCACTTTTTGTTGACATACACGGAGGTCGGGATGGAGTGGGGGTGAGGGGAGGGGGTGAGTCGCCCTTTGCCATTTATTGTTATTTCAGTCTAATAATTATAATATTTAAATGAATGAGAGCTGCCTATTTATGGCGCTGCGCCCTTCCCTAGCATCATATTTGCAGGATTAGTCACATACAGTATCGTCGTAAATATTCATACACAGGAACATTGGGAAGTGCAACGATTTAATCAAATTTAATTGTCAAAAAAAGTCAGGATTTCTTTTCAGTTGATACAAATGGGATTTCAGTTTCTTAACTCTAAAACTGTCTGTTTTTCTGTTCTCCTTCAGGATAGCGGACTTGTTATATTTGTGTTGAATCAAGTATAAAACATTTGCTTGGATTAGTTAAAAAAAAAAAGGAACTTTTGACCCCCCCCCCCCCAACATTTTACAGGCCAAACCAATCATAATAAATTTGTTTTCTTCACTGTTAATTTGAAAAAATGTCCTGTATTTGGATCAAGGGATGGCAAGTTTTCGGATGAATGCACAAAATAACCACCAGAAGAATCAATTTTTTTATTAAAAGCGCAGCCCATATGTGAAGTCATGATTTTACTCCACATGTAAGCTACGAAGCTGTAATTTGCCTCTGTTATTATCAAACTGAGTATGTGGTGGTGTTAATGGCAAACGCATCGTGGCGAAGGTGATTACTCGTGTCTATATCTTATTTTATGATGCAAAGCGTGCCACACCTATGAGCGCAAAGACTGCGCTCCATGATTTTAACCATTTTTTTTTTCTATTCAGAGTTCAACCTTTGACAGATAAGCTATTGTATTTTTTTTCCCCCTCAGCTTTGCCGAATTTTAGCCTTGCTGTCAGATAACTGCCTTATAAGCACTGCAAAAAAGTAAAATACAAAACACACTCAACATGCAGTATCGTGCCCTCCTTAACCTTTGATTCAATGCTCGAGTGGAGACTATTATTTAGCCGTCTAAATGTTATCTGGAGGCCCCAGAAATCCACATGCACAGATCCCCTCTTTCTGACACGCTCTCAACTGTGTAGGTTCAATCTCCTCCCACAGTGAATGGGGAGCATGGCGACTGTAGTTTGCTCACTCAGCCCACACCGAAAGCATCCCCACACTCGTGCCTCCACACGTTCCTCAGCATCCTTCTCCTCCCTGTAAATCTCCCCTCCTCCTCTTCTTCCTCCTCCTCCTACTGTATGTCCCTCTCCGCTCACGCTCTCTCGGTCTCAGCGTTGCTCGGAGCAGTTGTTCGGCAGAGCGGCGATACATTTGCACAGCGTGCGTTTTCGGCGGCGGCAGACTGCGGGCGAACTGGCAAGAAAGGGAGCAGAGAGTCTGATAGAAAAAGGGAGAGTGAATGGCAAGCGAGGCAGGACTGAGCGGAACCGGAGAGAAAGCAGCACTCCTCATTTGTTGTAAGTACCCAACTGGGCGTTCGTTCGGTCACGATTGAGAAGCGCTTTTCATGGCGAAAAGGATTCCGAAGAAGTGCATAGGAAGTACGCGCCGTCACTTTCAACATGTTGGCTGGACTTTGTTTGTGTTGCCCAATGGGGTGGGAAACTGTGAGTCGTTCTTCTAGTTCTTGTGGGAGTTTTGTTGTAAAGTGGTGATGTATTCACGGTTGCTTGTCTTTGCTTGCGTTTCCTCTGGTCCAGCGGTCGATGTTTGTTTTTAGTTTTTCTCACTTTCTTAAATGGTTTCGCATGGATTGTAGCGAAACAAAAACTTGAAGGATCGTCCGAGTATCTGTACTTTTTTTGCAGTGATGTTGCGGAGAAGAGGAAGGACCGGGAGTTTCGGCTGGTGATGAGGAAAAAAGTAGAACTGGAATTCAGATGTACTTCCCTGCTAACTATTCTTTTGACAGCACCAAAAAGATTTTTAGGCGTTCTTAAATGCAAAATATTCCATTAAACTGTGACCCGGAACGATTATAACTTTGTGATGAATATGTCAGGTTGTTAGTTATACGGTGATATGTGCTGTTCCTTATACCCTGAAACATTCCCCAGAGTAAAAAACAAATCGCGCCGTTAAAAGCATATTATGCCGCTTCAAAAATCACCTGGAAACGCGCCTTCTTGAAATGTCATCTAAATGCAGATGTTTTTCCAAGATATTAAACAGAGCGCCGCTAGAGACCGTTACCTCCGTCACGACAAGTGTTTTTAGTTCCACAAATGTATGTGTGTTGAGGCGGCGGGGCGGTGTGGGGGGGTTCCCGGAGGAATGACAGAAATTGTATTTTGGCGGCACTGGGCTCTGTTGTTGGGATTTCCTTTCCCAGCCAACATGTCGTGGATGACACTTGGCAATGGTGTGTAGAGGCTCAGCGTGGAGTGGCAGGAGTGTTTCCTGGGGCCGCATGCAGGGAGATCTTTTTGATTCAAGAGGGTAGCGTCACTTTTTCAGAGAGGTGGCAAAGTCTGGTTTGGGCGGTGGTGGTGGTGGTGGTGGGGGGTGTGTGATTGGTGAACCAAAACTTGGTGCTTGCAAATGAATTGAAAATATTGTGATAGCGTATGTTATATGGATGAGTCTTTTTAACTCATTCATTCCCAAAGACGTTTTTAACCGTCTTTTCAGACTCGATCTAGAATTGGCTGCTACTGAATGAGTTAATTTGTTGAGGCAGGCATATGTGCTGACAGGATTTTCTTGCCGAAACAAAGTGAAACTTTTGTATTCACAATATGAAAGAAAAAATGTGGGTGCAGGTGTAAGGTAGAGAAGTGGAAGTAATTTGGTTTAATCTTTGTCATTAGTGATAGGTTCCAGCTCACTTATGACCCTAGTTTGAACAACAACAACAAAAAAGTTAATGTAAAAATGAATAGATGGCCTTGTCGGGTTTCTTTGTTTTATACAATAGATGGCAGCATGGATACCTTTTCCAAGAGCAGAACATTTCCGGTGTCAATGTTGTAAAGTAGCCTAGCATCAAGGCGCATTAGCATGATCTAAAATCTTCAACTTGAAGCACAACACATCACCATGATGTACGCTTTTTTTTTCTTTGCGCAAAGCAAAGTGCGCACGTCCAAATGAAAACCCCAAAATTTGGAAACGATAAGGCCGACTTCAGATAAATGTCATCTCAGTCCGGTACCTAAAGCTTTGCGCAGGAATTACTAAACAAATGATATACTGTATGCGGGTTCTACTCTTAGACCCCCCTACCAAGATAAGAACAAGGAAATATATTGTTTCTATAGAGTGGCTGTCAGGTTCACTTAGCCAGCGTTCAGTTTCCACTCAAGTTAAATCTGTGCATCAACGTTTATGGAGATGTCGCTTAACGATGTTTGGCTAAGTGCGATATTTTACATCCACTTTTAAATAGATTGTTGTGGTAAGCCTCTTTTGTTTGTCAAATAATGAATGCACAGCGTAGTAGCGAGGGTTGTATGTAAGCTTATGGGTATTGTCTGATATGCTGCAGTGACAAAATCGCCCCCCCGCCTGAAGCTTAATCCCTCTCCACAACAATGCAAGATGGATGGCGGCGTGTTTGAGAGCTGAGCGAAATCGTCGGAGAGACACGGATGGGGGGGTGCGGGGGGGGGGGGGAAGTGACAATTCGCCGTGAAGCCACATGGTGCGATGTGGATGTTGGGGACGGCGGTGCACTCGCGCGCTCTTCCAGGAAGAACCAAGAGAAGGATTTGCATGTGAACAAGGGCTTTAGGGGATATGCAAGCTGCTAATGTGACTTCAGAGAGAGTCTTGGGCAAACGTTTGGCGCCTTCAAAAACAGGTGTTCTCCAAACGTTTTTTTCTTTGCAGCTCTTGTCACTCTCTGGTGTCTCTGTCTTTGTCCGCTTTGAGCAGTCGTTCAGGACTGGGCGAGGGCTAGCAGATGCGCCGCGGCTAGCTTTGTGTCCGTATTGCGGGTTTAAGTTTTGTTTTTGCCAAAGTGTTTTTTACAAAAGTGCGGAGGGCCCGAGTGTACCATCTGTTCCGTTGATATAGAGGAAAGAAAAAATTATGTTCGGGAATGGCAAGTCCTTTACCCAGAGGACATGATTTATAGACGTGCTCAATTACATAAAAACAAAACAAAAACATGTCTATCAACCTATATGCATGCAGTGACAGGTTGCCGTCTCCAAATGCGACAACAATATTAAGCGTGGCCCAAAGGAACTCTGATCATCTTAGTCTTGACCGATGAGAGCTTTGGAGTGGAAACAATACAGCACGTCCATCAGCCACGCGAGTTGAAGAGGAGCTCATCGGCTCGGCGATGAAGTGCTTCCTCCGCGGGTGAAAATGCTTTTTGGGTGCTTGCTTTCGTTCCGCACTCTGGGCTCCAGTCCAAGTCGAAGTCGGTCGTCTTCTCAATTCTGCGTTGTGATTCACTGTTTTGAATGCAAAGGCAATTATAGGATTCATTTCATAGGCAGAAATTTTCTAAATTTTTCGTAATAACTTTCAATACGCTGAGAGTTCGTATCTGTTGACCCGCATTATGCGTGTCGTCGGATTGTAATCTCCTGCGCCGATTCGGTCTCACGGCATGCTCTTCAAAATTTTCCACTCAGAACTATACAGTCGGTACCAAATTCCATTTCATATTATACGCCGGCTCATCTCACAACTACCGGGGTAATTTACCGACGTCATTGAAATTCATATAAATTCTCCTCCAATCGACAGTCGGCTCTTCGCCACCAAACTCCCAGTCGGTGATGACAACGAGACCTAAATTACGTTCACGTTCAATGGTGAGCCCCCCCCCTCTCAGCCTTATTTATGTCAGGAGACCGCAGCCGAGACACACTCCCATAAATCTGTTTCCGCTGCCGACCACACACGTCAATGTCACAACAACTCCCCCCACACACACACACATTTAAGCATTTGACAGGCCTGCTTCAGAAAGATAGCACGATTTAATGCAAGTCCTGGGGGTGTGTGGGGGGGGCGAAGGTTAAGAAAAAAAGGGAGTGAAGTGGTATTAGCTGGTGAAAAGGGTTTTAGGTGGTGTAGGTGGGATCTTTAGGAAAGGGAGATCCAGGCATGTCAGGTAAATGGTTAGTGTGAAATGAAACAGTTGTGAAGGCGCTTGTCGTTTCCAGAAGATCAAGGACAGTCATAAAGAATCCCCCCCATACGTTTTTGTAATCACCAAACCAACCTCGATGAGCACATTTTTGATATTGAGGTGTCACATCAAACATCCTGGGATCCATTTTGTTGCATCGTTGCCCTTCTGGTGGACATTTCTTTCAAAACTTTTAATGCGAACGTGATTGGACAATTCCCGACTTGTAATGATTTTGCCTTTCAGCACAATGGTTGGAAATAAAACATGTGAGGCTCATTTGAGAGAAAAGAATTTTATTTTCGTGGAATTTCTTGGCTTTTAAAAACTCACCTTGACCCGCAAACAACCACGGGGGGGACAAATGTGACGAATGGAATTTGCACTTTTTTAGGATAGATTTTCCTTTTGAATTTTACTTTTGCGTACTCTTCTGTCTTTGCCACTGCGATGCGCCACTTCTCTTGTCGTCCGAAACGAGCGGCCTCGATGCTTGCCAATCCCGGCCCGTTCGGTGCGGCTGGTAGTCTGCTTCGGTGACAGGTTACAATGTTGACTTTTAAATCCGTAGAGATGAAGAAAACTCACCGAAGCATCGTAGACGCCGGCTGGGGGGGAAAAAAAAAGCACACTTGCATTGTCGTCTTACTGCCATTTTTTTTCTTTCTCCCCATTGTACTCCTGTGTATTTATTCCCTATACATGTTCAATCCATTCTTCTTATCTTGTGCGTGTGTGTGTGTGTGTGTGTGTGTATGTATATATATACTATATATATATTATTTTTTTTCTCGACTGTCAGTCATGCACTATGCCTCTTTACCTTATTCTCCTTTTATGTTTTTCTTCCTCCTATCATCCCTGGTGCACCTCACAGCCAAGAAGGGGACCGAAAGTCACGCGGAAGATGAAGTGCGTGCGTGCGTGTGTGTGTGAACAGGAGGGGTCTTCATATTCTTGTAAAGGGCCTGGATGTTGACAGCTACGGGGAAAGGACAGCGGACCCTTCTTATTGTGAAATAGAGGGAGGGGAAGAGTTGACAGGGCTGCAGGGAAGAAAGACAAGTATGAGTTGCTTTTGCTATTAAAACGTCCATTCAATTTCTTCAGCAATAAAAAAAAAAAATTGGACACATTTGCGATTTCTACAAAATGACATCAAGCTAAAGAATCCTGACTTGCAAACATACATACAAATGAGATTCATTTGATGTGCATGTTATTATTCTTTTTTTTTCAACCGGTACTGTATCGGATCAAAAATCCAAATTACAAACGGTCACAAGGCAGATTGATCAAATGACCTTCCTGTTTTGTTTTTTAAACCAATTGACTTCCTCCAGTGCATAACTTGGAAGACAGGCGCACACGTCACCACCCGGCAACGGGAATGTAGCAAAAAACACAAAATACTGTGGTCAAAACAGACTGTAGCTAATCCAAACAATTTATCGTGTATGAATCAGGACCACGCTCACAATATTATGTATCCTCGGACATCTCCCTGCGTAACACATTCCGCATCCGCAAAATGCAACAACTCGCGCATGAACATTATACGTCCGCAAGAAATTGTTTAAGACACTTTGAAAAACAGAATAAATGTCTCGCTTGCCTTTTCTACATTCGTTAATTCTTGCGTCATCAGCGCGATGCAACCTAGCATTCGAGAAGCGGCATTCCCAGCATACTTTGCTTACGGCTGCTGTACGTCACGTGTAATGACAATGAAGGACTTTTTTGGGGGGGAAAAAAAACAAGAATTTAGAATGTTTTTCTGTTCAGTACATTAAATCGGACAGCGTTTCCCATTCCGCTAGCGAGCTCCTGTCACGAGATAGTCAAGCCAAAGGGGTTGTTAGTGCGTTGTTGAGCGCCACAACGCTGTTTTCCAATTAAGACACATTAACATCTTCCCCTCAAACCACCAAAGGTCTGTCGAAAGAAACTCCGGGGAAATGTCCCATCCTTGATCTAAATGCTAATCATTTGTTGCGCTGTCAATGGAAAAGAAAAAAAAACAACAACAATCGGACCCACAGCCCTCTGCCTCATATTTTTATCGGACGAGGATGGATTAACCATTTTGGGGACAGCGGTTATGTGATCAGGTTACAGGGTGCATGAAAGGGTTTAAGTTTTTTTTTTTTGTGGGGGGTGACTTTTATGGTTTTGCTGTCTGTGTTGTTTGTTTCAGCAGGAACTCATTATGGCAAAAAAAAGTTGTTTTTTTTCCCTTCCAGTGAAGTACTGGTAGTCAACATTGTGTGTGAACGCCGCTCATGACCAAAATATCTGTTAAAAAAAAATATTGTTTGCCTGTGTGGAAGAGTTTGACCCTGTCAGGTCAAGGTTGCTATTAACAACTCTCGACACAAAGAGATGGAACAGATGCAATATAGGCTTTGTCAGCCTGCAGACAGAGCGAGACTGGTTCGGGGGGGGGGGGGGGGGGACCAAAACATACATATACATCTGATTTTGTTCTTGAAGCACACTGGCGCGCATCCTGCCTGCGACTCGGTTATTTTAGCAAATCTCTCGGTTCAAGTGAAGGTCAGGGGCATGTTGCTTAGCTACACTAGAAATGGAAAATGTTCAACTTGGATGGGGGGGGGGGGATTTAAGAATGAGCTCTGACATCCACCAGTAATGTTTCATAACTACCGTTTTAGTATTTTGTGGAGGCTGTTACATTTCATTTTCTTTAGGATATGGAATCTGCTGAAGAAGACACGGACAAATCGGAATTGCTTTAATATAGAGCGAAAAGAAATCACACTTTTATGACTGCTCCGTGCAGCTGTGTGCAGTTTTCATTCCTGGACACGTTATTAGCGGAGAGAGAGAGAGATTTATTTGGATTGTTTTGAAATCATCTCAGACATACACGCAGTCGGCAAACAAATTCAGTTCACTTCTTTCCGAAAAGATCTCAGTGGGTTATATCGGGAGTGGAAGATCTCCAGATGATAGTACCCAGTAACTTGATAACATGATAAGTAGCCGTAACTTTCGAAAGATCAGCCCTCATCGCAGCGATCGCTGTTTTTCCGTCTTCCTTTGACATTCTTGTCCGCTGCACCATTAGCTACGAGGCGCAGAAGATCCATCCCGGGCGGTGCTGGTGATTGTACTCATCAATCACTTGTTGTGTAAATGAGATTTGAAGCACCTGCATGTATTTTTTTTTCCTCGATTGGATAAAAATGCATCGGCGCTAATTTCAAATCTTTCTCATTTTGTTGTTGCATGAACAATTTCTGGTCGTTTTTGTTTTTGCATCACGTGTTCAGCGAAAGGGGACTGTGATGATCATGTGCTTTGTACAAATTCGGCACACATTTGGTTTTCATGTCTTAAATCCTGTTAGATTAGTTTGGGGTTTGGGGGGGGGGGGATTAAGTAGCCAAAAATGCCTTAATGCAAATGCAATATGGCCTGTCTTCTTCTAATCAATACTCATACACACGTGTACCAGCTATCTGTTTATCAGTGCACGGGTTGTGTATTACATTGAGGCTTTATTCCCCTCTTTGAGCACGGCAGTGAGTACTTATGTTTGCAGTGGCACGACAATACATCTTAATGTTTCACTTGATGGCCCTTGGTTGTTGTATTTCGCAATTTTCATTTTGTGGACCTTTGAGTATAGGAATATAAACTATGTGTATTTAATGTGACTTGGGTTTTCTTTTTGCACATAATGTAGTGATAAAATAATTGAGGCAGCCCAAAAAAATGAAGGGGCCACAGGGAGCCAAGTCTAAGATGTGGCTCTTTAAAAAGAGCCAACATACGTGCATACGATGAAATAATACAGGCAGAATACCTAAAAAAAATCAAAACAATTATTCTGTAGCCCAGCAAATATGCATAAAATATGCAGCAGTGTGCATAATGCACAAGTACCCATCTGGGAGCCCTTGACCTTCATTCGCTCCTTGTTTCTGTTCTTTGTGACCTTGAGTGGTAGCTTGACCTTAGCCTCAACTCAGACAGCTCGCCCCAGCACTCGGTTTTTGGCCGACCCTTCACCTGCAGACCTGATTTCACCCCGATTATGGTAGGGGTCAGATGTCAACTTTTTATTGCTGTTCATTGTTTAGTCGCTTCGTTAGCTCTATTCTGCATTTTGACAAAACTTTGGAAAGGGCCCCATATGAAAGAGAGCTGGCATATTACATCATTTGCTTGTTTTGGGGGCCAGTCTGGCATCCAAACTCCAGAATTAGCAGAAACACTCACTTCATAATGTGTAATAACACCCTCTATAGGACCCGAGGCTTCTGCTGTTTTCCACTCTCAAATTTCAACTTTTCCTTTGCGTTTTCCTATGTATTCGCTCAAAATAACAAAGAAGGGGCTGGGCGCTGCTCCTGGCTCGTGCCCGCCCACCGCTTTCAGTTCACCCTACTTTATATCCCTTTTAGTGTTTGGATGGCACTTGTGAAGTGATACTAATCTCATCGACAGTTGACGGTAATTGCAGGTGTTTGAATGTCCTCCATTACATGCGGCGACAGCGGGAGCGCGAGCTTTTTAATATCCTGGCTGGCAAGAGAGCATGACATGAAATTAAAAGCTGAACTCGGGTCACCTGTGTGAGATGAGAAATAAAGACCCAATCAATTTCGGGTAGATGACGGGATCGAGTTGAATTAACACTGCATTCAGGAAATCGGATCCTCGAGGAAATCACATATCTCCGAGTAATCTTATGGATGAGAAAATGTACATGGAGATGCATTACGCCAAGAATGACATGGGTACGGTTTACCTATATTTCCTGTCAACATTTTATGTTTTAGCGAAAAATTAATCTCAAGGTCCCGTGGTTCAAAATGTGAACTCCAAGGTCAAGATAACGGTCAAGTGGCCTCAACATAGCTCAATGCTAAACAGAGTGGTAATATTTAGAATCCCTGATAAATTTCCAATGAACAGTGTTTTTTTGTTGTTGTTTGTTTTTTGAAAATTGGCTCAGTAATTTCCTAGATAAGAAGCCCGTTTTTGCCAAAATGTGAAAAAAAGGCTCTCCCAAACCGCTGGTGCAATGGCTGAAAAATTCTGGATTTCATCCAATTTTGAGATAGTCGGGTTGACTCCAGCTGGAAGAAACCTATCATGGAAAATGTACTTTCATATCTTGTATAGAAATAGTTGATACTTTGGTCTTTAGCGTTGGGTTCACCAATGGACCGGTTCCAAAAGAAGTGAGAAGAATGTTACCAATGTGATGCATTGGGAATTTTTCACGATGCTGCGTCAGTAATTGTTGTAAAAATTTCAAAACTGGTTCGTATTGCGAGAAAACATGATCAGTAATATCACTCATTATTCATAATAGCATATGATAAGAGCATTGGAACGAATAATTGTGCGTCAAACTGCTAGGCCTTCGTACTAATCAGTAGCCAAGAAGTAGCTCTCTGTTTCAAAAAGGGTTGGCGACCCCGACTCGAGGCCGTCTGCCCACCCATGAAGTGTGAAATTAAGCAACCCAATAAAGCTTTATTTTAATTATCTAGTTCTGAAAATGCGTCTGTGACTAAGCTGTTCCCGACTGTCAGGGGACTCATTAACATAATAACCACTCCCACAACTCTGTTTTTCAGCCACTGACATGATCCGCTACGGTGGCATTTGCTAACAGGGTAACCAACATGAACTTGTAATAATAATGCTTGTTCAGTGAAGTTGTTGGAAATGGGTTAGGTGTGTTTGACGTTGAGTGTTTATGAATGCACAGATTAGCATCATATCGGTGTTGGGTTTTCATTAAAAAAATAATTAACGCTTCCTTTGTATATATGATGAGGACAACCATGTTTTTCCACACTTGGGGATCAGATTTTTGTGGGGCGGGATGAGAGTTGGCTCACTTGTATGAGACGGTCGGGCACGAAAGCAACTACATTTTTGCAAGGAAGGAGTCGGGTGAAGAATACATTGTAATCATTCTTCCGTGGATTATTTTGACAGAAGATTAACACACACTGTACGTGATGCCTGGGAGCTATTTTAATTTGTGTGTATATATATAAAAAAAGGGGGAAAAAAGTGCACGTTATATCTACTTTAAATGGAAATTGGTTGTGGAGAGTTTTGAAACAGTACTTCATGTGTGCCAGAAGTCGTTTAGAAAACAATAGATTTATCTTCGGGAAAACTTTGAATCCAACTCGGGGGTGCTATTTGGCAATTGCTTCTACCTGCAGAGTTATACTATTTACAAGAAAGCAAAACTTTGAGGTGAGTCAAGGAAGCTGGAGCCGTGTGACAAGCATTCAAAGTGTCATCATCTATGCTCGCTGCATACATATGTTTGCTTGCTTGGATTTCGAGCAATCAAAGTTGTGATTTTCTGGCTGTGGACCCCACAACTCCTACCCAGGCATCCTTCATACCTTTCTCGTGGAGCTGTGAAATCTATTTCGAGCGTTTAGAGCAGCTACAGGTCCCTGACACGCTGCCGGAAGCCTCGGGGCTCGCACAACCGTATTAATATCCACACAGTGGCAAGTTTGCATTTTGGGGATACGACATGACAAAGTACCTTCAATAACTGTTAGTTCCAGAATGAAAAGAAGAAAAAATGACGTGAAAATCATTGCCAACTACGTTTTGGGATGCACCCGTCTCATTGCAACGTTGGGTTTGGTTGTTGGGCAAATTTGATTCTTCTTTGGTGGAAACGGCCCCCCTGCTTGTTTCGTTCCATACCTCGTTCAACTATGTTAACAATTTTAATGCTTCCCCTGATGGAAAAAAACTTTTTTTTCAGGCCCCACTGACGAGCAGGACGGCTTGTTCTAAATGCAATAACAAACCCGCTTGCCATCTGGCTACATGCTAATGACCGCTGCAGGCCATGAGAGCAGCTTGTGATACACTACAATATTCACTGTACATACTGTACATTTGACACCGGTTTGTAACAGGTTATTTCTGTTGTTAAATATCTGAATCAAGTGAGAAGAAATGGCACAAACCCCCCTCAACTAATTTTACGATACAATAAATGATGTGCCCAAAAACTTGAACTACGTACGTAAGAGAAGTGGCTCAACACACCGCTGTCTGCCCTAGTGGAGAAAGTTACATTCTCACAAGTTTGCCGAACAGCAGAAGGCCATTGGTGGTTACCCTTTGCTTTCCGCTTTGAAAAATAACGAGCACATTTAAATGGCATGAAATTCGGTCCAGACTTTTCTGCAGACAGTTGTTTTGTTTGGCAAAACATGTTCTGTTTAGCCCTGTGGGGGGAGGAAAAAGTGCTATTGAGAAAGTTACAGTATGGTGGAATTTACCGTGAACATCAAGTACTGTATGTACTGGCAGCAGTGTTTTCTGAGGGCTGCAGTTTGCCTCACTTCGCTCGCAAGCGTTGCGAACATGAAAGCGAGACAGAGGATATAATGCTGTCTGGATTGTTGCATTGTCATATTGAACTAGTTTAGCATCTCCCCGCGCAGCTCTGCAATGGATCCAGGGGACTGATACCCTGGCATCATCTTGACTTTTAATGAGCACATTTAGCACTTAATAATGGAAATGGGAAAACAAACGCATCCAAAGTCTCTGTGTGTTATACCGACGAACTGGGTGTTCGCGCAAGTTAGTTTTGTGCTTATTGCGGCAAGTGAGTGACGTTGCTGGAAAGTCATATGACTTGAACAGAGGAAGTCTTGAAAATATCGAGTATGACCGCAACTTATTGGGCAAAACCCTTCATTTGGGCTTTTTAGGCTACAGCACTTGGTGTTCAAGTGTCTTTAACCCTTTCGGGGACAGCGGTTACTACAGTGGACAGCTTATCATGTTATCAGGTTACTGGGTGCATGAAAGGGTTAAAATAGAGCACGTTCTACCACCAATCATCATAGCACTCTTGACAGGTAGCTATCTTAGCGTTATAATAAAGCACTGACTGATACGGTTTTGGGTAACAGCAGAATAAAGGCCCCCCTAAGGCATTTAGCGCACATTCCATTTTTTTCTTCACGCCGTGTGTTTCCGTACAAGCCTTGAAGACCACAAGCTCACCTTGTGCATATGCGCGTTGTTTGTTAGCAAGGTTAAACCTGACAGAGCACCCTTGAGCTCAGTGCCAGCTAAGAGGCAGCAAGCTAATAACTTCAATTATCTCAGGACTCGCCTGCAGGCCACTGCTGATAGGTGGATGCCGTGGCTTTATGTGCATTTTTATATGGACTTGAGGCTTGCGAGGAGCTAAGGCCAAACATCTGGCATCAGAGGATACATATTTTGTGATCCCCTTTACTTACAGCCATGCACGCACAGTGCCCTTGGAAAGATGTATTGAGTTCCTGACAAAAAAGAAAAAAAAACACTTTGACATACAGCATTTGTCTGTTCGTGTCGACCGCATAAAATGTGTTTTTCTTTGCCATTATTTAAGATGGAATAAAGAAAGCGCTTCCCCTGGGAAATATTCCAAATTTCAACGAATCAGTGGGTCGATCAGCGGAATGCGTTCCAGATCCGCATTGTAGCTGTGAAGAGAGCAGCGGCGCGAGCCTCAGTCCAATAACCGTCTTTTCATCATACACTTAGGTATGCAAGTGTGTCACTCCATTTTTAGAGGCACTTTGGAACATACTTAATATTCGACGTTGAATAAATTTAAAGAGGGGATAAAGTGTAAAACAATGCCTTAGGTCTAGAAATTTGCATTAGTGGTAATGAAGCAAAAGGGGCAAACAAACAAGCTGCGTGAGAAATAAATTGGTTTGGGCTAAGAAGTACAAGCAAAACATGTAGTCGGGGAGAGAAAAACATGAGATGTTATTGCTTTTTATTTGATTTTTTTTTCTCTTGGCGATACAGCGACCAGTGTGTGCCAAAATCAAGGCTATGCTACTTAAAAAGTGGAGAAGGACTTGGAGAGGGAGAAAGAGAATTTAAGCCGGCGAAACAAAGTGTAGGCATCAGAAAAGTGTAACAACATGAGGCAGCAGACAAGGCACCCCAGAAAACCAATCCGCAGGGTTTTGAAGACGCGGTGGGGTGGGGAAGGTGAAGGAGAACAAAGTCGGATCTGGAGGTGGCAGACGGGACATATCAGACGGAAAGAATGAAGGGATGGAGAGAAAAAGGGCTCAGAGGGCCACGCAGAGGACAGCAAATAGAGGTTGAAGACTCTTGCTTTCACATTCATTTCCCCCTCTTTTGCTTCTAATCTCCTCACCTCCTCTTCCCATCATCTCCACTTCTCCTTGCATGAAATCGCTCGGCATAACCAAAGTCAGACCGCTGTCCCATCAGCGGGTTTGGTAATAGCGGCGGCCGCTGTTTAATTCATCGGCGTGGCGAGGCACAACAGGAAACAAAGAAAAGAAATAGGGCGGGAAAAGATAACCATTTCTTTCTTTCAAGAGAATTGTATGTCTTTAAAAGAAAGCCCAAATGAGAGGTTGCCATGAAAGGCAAGACGTTTCCAGCGCACTATGAGGGATAACACTTTTGTCATTGGCCTCTGTGTTCAGATGGCATTTCTTGGGTCAGGGCAGAGATTTTCCTAACGCATGAATTTAATGTCATTAGCTGACACAAAGTTGTGACGTGATTGACCAGATCAGTCCCAGTCGATGTCAGCCTAATTGTCAGTGGCACTTCAGCGTCGGCATGCGTTGTGCTGAGCTCGTTCAAATGCAAGCCGCGTAGCTGCCGTTACATTTCGGATCTAAGAACATACAAGGGGAAGGCAGATGTGTAAAAAGGATTATTTATCTACTTGGTGTGGAATGGGCATCTGAATGCCAACCGTGTTGCGAGATGAGGTCCACGGGAATATAGGCGAGGATGCGGGTGGGGGATACAGGAACTCCAAGGGGAATACAAATACAGTTTCAGATCAAGGAAGAGAGTGCTTGATGCGACTAACTCGATGACAGCGTAAGTCACGGTAGATTGAAGTTTTGGGCTGCTCTTGAAACTGCAGCCGAAGATGAGAACTCTGAGAAAAAGTTGGAGCTGAAGAAAACAAAACGGAACAGACTCAGATGGCATTAATTGTTTTCGACATTAGGAAGCTCTTGTTTATTAAACAAGTAAACGTGCTGCTTGTTCCAATACTGAACCAAGCATGTCTCAAATGAGAGTAAGAAAATAAATAAAATCCAACAAAGAGAAATTTGCATCCACACGGGGGACATTGTTTCATTTCGTGCGGATTTTGTTATCTTTGTTTCATGGTAAATAAGGAATTGCAGGAGGAGAGAGAGAGAGGGGCCATTCCACAAACTATTTGTTTTGTATAAGACTTAATGTAGTGTGAAATTAAACCCCTCCTTAAAAAAAAAAAGAGGCATCCTCTGTAAGCATCAAAAGCAGCATGGTCGCCACTCGTGGTGCTCAAGCTTGTCCAGGCAAAAATGAAACCGATCCATTTTAGAACGATTGGGAGGTGAAAAGTGATGGATGGCATTTGCAATTCGAAAAGAACGAGTCCTGCTTTTTTTTTCGGCCATGCGTACGTTGTGTTTGGTGACGGGGGCATTCCCCTTTCAGGAAACCGGTCACTTTTTTCTTGCCACACTCACAGAAATAATTTCATTCTTCACCCTTTGAGGGACAGTGGTTACTACAGTGGACAGCTTATCATGTTATCAGGTTACAGGATGCGTAAAAGAGTTTTTTTTAACCAGACTATAGACTCCCACACTATAAATGAACACTTTTCCTGCAAATGAATGAGCACAATCCCCCCCCCCCCCCCCCCAACCCCCATCTCCATGTGCCTGAAATTCTGTTGAGAAGAGAGCACCGAGAGAGCCCTGCACTGTAAAACCCATTAGCGCACCGGCCCAAAAGCTGAATTCTGCATTCTCTTCTCGAGTGCGGGTGAGAGTGTCTACTTGCGCTTTGCTCCTACAGGTAGAAGAATCGGTCAGCCCCCTGCGGGACACCTCTCACTGGGTCAACAAAATGAGTCGAGATCTGTTGTGACCTCTGGGTTATTAATCTCTCCATGGAGCCCTTCTCTATTACACTGTGCTAGTAAAAGGAGAGACGGCACCCAGCCGTGCTCCTTTTTATCATCCTCTTCCTCACTCTTTGTGCGCCCATAACACGCGCTGCAATCCCCCTCTCTCCGGCGTTCCCCTCTCTGCTCCTCTCGCATCATGCACTCTCCCCTAAGCTTCAAATCCAGCTTTCCGCACTCGCGCACAAACTGACAGCAGTCGCGCGCCGAGAGTTAATGTTATAGTTCAAGCTTCACGTGTCAAGTGAGCCAGAAATGTGTCTCAGTGTCTGTGTGTACATATGTCGTGGCATCCTGAGGGCGACCGTTAGGTCGAGGGGTCAGTCGGTCTATCATTTCGCAAGTTCTCGTTGTCCACTCCTTCTGTCACTCGCCACTGGAGATAAATAAGTGGCCTATTGTGACTCGGGTGTGTGTGTGTGTGTGTGTGTGTGTGTTGAGGTAAGTGTCTGGGAACAGCTCAACTTGGCCTTGCGTCAATGCGACTTAAGTGCAGCCATGCATAACCATCTGACAGCTCCCCCCAGCCCCACCATTTCATCCTGCCCTCCTCTCCACTCGCTTGCCCCCTTCTGCCACATCCCAGTCGCTAACCCACAGACGGGGAGATCATTTTTTTACGGCTTGTAACAAGTGCTAGACACAAGCGGCTGAGGGAGCCGATTGGTGAACACGAGGGGACCGCGAAACCAACATTAAAACAATGACCCAGGGAAACCAAGACAAAACTAGATCTATGAAGTGTGACAAATATCCAAATTAAAAAAAAGGGGGGTGGGGAACACATTTTCATGCTACTATTTCATCATCCCCTTGAGGAGCATCCTCAGCTTTACCGCTGTCAAAAATAATTAGTTTTTAGCTAAGAGCCAGTTTCTGACTCAGCATCTCATTCTTGCCTCCTGGAATGTCCAAATCGCCCTCATGCAAAACATATTTCGGGAATTGCTGTTATGTTCAGTGCAGGTCAGACACTGTGGAGGTGAATGGCGCCAAAGGTGCTACTGATGTCAGACTGTCCGGTTGCTGCTGTCAACAACAACTGATCCAGTGACAATAGTTGGATATTAACCCTTTCATACACCAACAATGATAACCAGTGACCCGATAAAATTATGCGGTGTCCCTGAAAGGGTTAAATATAATTTTAGGTGTCTTAACTGCGGCAAATAGTCAATTGCTAACTGAGAAACAGCAGGATTTCAAATTGCTATAAATACTGTCTGTGTCCCCATCACGAGTCAACAAGCATACTGTGTCAAAGACCAGTTGAAGATAAAAATACCAAACATTTTGGGAATAGCTCTAATTTCGATGGCACCACAAAAAACAAAAAGACTGCTTGGGAAATGAGCTATAAAGGCTTTCTGTTTCAAAAGTGAGATGCTTTCACTGTGCTGGGCTGGTTTCCCTTCTGGCTGATGAAGAGGGGGGACTGGGGGGGGGGGGCTCTCACTTTCAACATGGCCCTCTCAAGCAGCACAACACAACAGTAGTTGAAATGGAAGCCAAATTCAAGTCGGCAGCCTTCTCTTCATCCCTTAGCTAATTACCTGCAGAGTGGCTGTATGCTTATTAACTCTCCCCCTTTCAAAAATAAAAAGTTTATTCCAGGCCTTAGAAGTTAATCAGAAAGTAAGTGCATTCAAAGCAGCTAAAAATAACAGCCATCTTTTATTAGCAGTTTGGGTGGAAATATTCAGCAGGGCGAAATGCGCAACTCTGGCAATGTGGTCATCTCATTAAAAAAATAAAAATAAAGCTATAATGGTAAAATCACATGTAAACAAAGCAAGTGCGGGATGTGACGATGCTGCAGTAATGAATAATTTGGCACACCTTTGGAATCTTTTCTTCATCGCTGAATATTGTTCTTCCGCCATAGGGGCGCTTGTCAGCTTTTCTCCCAAACACTTTTTCAGATTCGTTCCAAACGTTTGTCGCTGGCTAAAATGATTCCTGCCACATAAAAGGGCAAATGACATTTAAAGGGAATTTCTGTCCTTCTCTGTGAAGGCCACACACTAAACCCCATGACAAGATTTATTTATCCTAATGAAAAACGTCTCCTCAAGGGACCTTTGCGAATGACCCTATAACCTTACAAAATGTCCTGACAACAGTGTTAAACTTCTCTTTGCGGTTTGCCGTCTATGAAAAGGATGCACGGAAAGTACGTTTGAAAATTAGTATTTTATGTCATCGTAATAGATAATTTCCTTTAATGATAGGGGCCGCAGAAATTAGAATGAATTCTTCGATGGAATTGTTCCTACACTTCAGTGGCAGTGGTGGCGGCAGGCTGGCTGAGGGAATTTATTTCTTGCTTAGGATGAGAGATGGTCCCCGGCCAAGACTGCCAAGGGAGGGACGGTTAATTGCAGTAGATTGCTTTATCTTCTTGTAATTATGCCTGTCTCTTTGGAATTTCGGGCTCCAAATGGCCAATCGATACAATCAGACCAAACCAAAGAGACGCAGGGACCCAGACCGGACTTCGGAGCAGCGATAGCTTCGATATTGTATTTAAAGAGGGCATGCTTGCTTTGCTTTGCTGCCGAGCCACAGAAATACGATACAAAACTACAGTATTCATACATTGTGTATTATAAGAACACTTAATCAGATTTAGAACTTTATACCCGTGGATAAAACAGCAAAGTATGATGAAAATGTACATCTCGCTTGTCCGTTTATACAAGTTGCTGAAGATGTTAAGATTCTGCGTAAGGTGTTGTGATGACGTGAGCACACAAAAGACCAGGAAAAATCTTTTTTTAAAAAAATGCGACGTTAAAGCCTTTTACACGATTAAATTGATCTTTTATTTCATATTTGTTTTCTGCAGCGAATGCAGATGCAGTTCTATCATTACAGAAGGTGAGGCCCATTTCAGATTGTTCATGAGACTGACAAAAACTAATTTTAGCATTAGCTAAATTAGCTAGCTTAATTTTGCATTTAGGTCATAGCGTGAAAACTCACATTCTTTTCTCTTTCTATTCAGAACTACAGAAGGGAAGTAACCCTTATTTTACCTGATTTGCGCTGAACGCTTTCAATATCCCGCAATTTAAAATGATGCTTTGTTAATCGTCCTGTCCTTCTCTTTCTTATTGACAGAGGCCCCAGACAAGTACAAAGCACTGATCTTTCACGACAGGAGCCCACCAGACGACTCCACCTTCTCACATTTCCGCCATCGCCTCTCCTGCAGGTAATTGACTTCCAGTCAGATTTGCCTCACTCGTAACACTGCCATAGCTCCATTCTAAGAACGGCGTGAATGCCCTCTTTGAAGAAGGCTGCCGCTTTGGTTCTAAAAGCCCTTGGCACCTCTGCGCTGATTGAGAATCAGGCTGTGTCAGAGTCAAACTGGCAGGTGGAGACTGGAGTTGCATCAGGATCTGCCTTTATCACCGGGCCCCTCTTCAAAGAGACGATAGGGGTTTTGTGATAATGAGAGGGTAGCTTGAAGGAGTGCAGGAAAGAGAAGAGCCGGGGCTGTTGCTTAGCATTGTAATTGTGACAGGAGCAGCTGCCTTCTCTCCCGGGGTTCTGGGACTCTGCGTTGACACCATCCAGCAGACAGTAATTAATCGAACAATTCTCTCTGTCGAAGGTGATACAAAGGGGCCGAAGACAGACAGTGAGGGACAAAAAACAAAAAACCAAAGGCCTAGACATACAGTACTTAGCTATAAAAGACTCAGCGGACTGGCGAAAATGTGCCAGATATTCCCGCGCAGCCATATCAACTCTACAAATGCGCAAAAGTGTTTGTGCATTATTTCGGACTCGCTATATTATAAAGCCTGATCGTGTAAGGCTCGGCTTGACTTGAAACGAGAGCGTTGTGAAGGTACGTTATAAATGCTGAACTGCACGTGGCATCCTTCACACTGGCTGTCAATTAGAGGGAGTATATTTTGTGGAGTGTCCCACAATTAAAATGTACAATATTGTTGTGGTAAGAGAACAAAAGTGCAAGAACTTTATTTTTTATTTTTTTGGTCCAGGTCTGAGCTGGTACAGAATCACTTACTGATCGAAGGATCTCTATGCTTGTAACTGGAGGATTTTGATGTTGATACAGTTCGAGAATCTTCTTACCCATCCATAATCCTATATTTTAGTTATTTGAAAATATTTTATGGAGGCATAGCAGTATGGTCTCGAGCCAAGGCCTCGTGTATTTCACTAATCCAGGAGTGTAAATCACACAGGTCTGACGTTCACGATGAGTTACTCTCCCGGCCGTAATGCTAGAATGCACTCGCGTGTGTGAATGTGTGTGGTTTTTTGTCCGTGCGCCATCTTGGCCCCGGTCACGTGGGTGTATCTGCAGTGCCGGCCTCGTTAAGCGGAGAGCAATAATTGATGTCAACAGGGTGGCCTCTTCTTACTGTGTCAACATTAATCACCAGGCCTGGATGCCGCCACCCCTCACTGTTCTGCTTAACATTCATTACGCTCTGCTCCAGTCGGATAGAGCCGAGCCATAAATTCACATGCACACGCACGGACTCTCGCACGCGCACGCACACCCATTAAAAACAGACAAGGTGGATCTCATTGATTTTGTACTTTTGAGGTTTACGTGTATTTGTAGCCCGCTCGGGAGGAAAACAGACAAGGAAGTGTTTGTTTGCGCCACACATAAGTCACCGTTTTATCACGTCTGCCACAGTGCTGCAATCCAAAGCGCAAAATAATGTCACCTTCTTCAATGACGATATAGCTAGGATCCAGTGAGGCCATTTTCTAGTTTATTTTATTTTATTTGGACATAGATAACTAGATTAAAGCACACAAGACTCTTCCAGCTGGTCAGCCCCCACAATGACCCTCTCGACCCTTTTTTGGAAGGAGTACACCTGAGCTGCTGGCCAATCAGGTCAGAGCTCTGCAATTGGCCGTCGACAGGTGGTCGCCATCTCCTTCCCTGAAACAATCAGCTGACCACAAAACGCTTGAAGCCCCGCACAATCCATCACCACGGCAACCATTTTGGATGGAGAGGAATGTGCCCCATCGTCAATCGGCAGTTATTCGGATGGGTCATTTGGCTGTATGACAAATGTAAAAGTGGCTGAATCGTAGCCGGCGGTATTTCGTCTGTGCTCGTGTAGGGTTGCTTTCGGCACCCCGGCTTCCTCCCACGTCCCCAAACCAAGCATGTTATGCCGTTTATCCAGCTTCTCTCATCTTGGGCATATGGCTGAAGTAAATCCTCTCCTTTCTCGAGAGCACTTTGGAAGAGTAATTCATGCCTTCATCACATCCTGGCTGGATTACTGTCATGCACTTTACTGGAGTCAGCCAAATCCTCCATTGAGTGTCTCCAGTTGTTCCAAAATGCTGCTGCTCACCTCTTGATTGGTACCCGCAAGAGGGAGCAGATAACGCCACCTCTGAAATCCCTTCACTGTGTCCCTTTTGTATTTTTGTTATTTTTAAGATTCTATTACAGTATTCCCTTCACTGTGTCCCTTTTGTATTTTTGTTATTTTTAAGATTCTATTACAGTATTTCTTTTCAAATCTTTGAATGGCCTTGCCCCATCTTTCCTCTCCGAGCCCCTGACTAGCGCAGCATATCGGGGTGTTGTCTCCCTGCAGCCGAACCTCCACTTGGTGTACCTGGTGTTGAATGAGTGTGCTGCTAACTTCATATGACAAAATATTCCATTAGACACTGCGTGACTGTGAATAATGTGACAGTGTTAACGCTGCTTTCAGTACCTTGAAGGTAGAAAAAGTGGATGCAAGCGAAGCCATTTGCTGTGCATTACAAGCCAAATTGCCGCTCCGCTGAATAAAGGTGCTATGTTTCATAAATTCCGAGGTTCTGATGTAAAGAGTGAAGGTCTTGTGTCCGGCATAGAAGAGGGGCATACTCGAGGGTGGGAGATGCTTTTGCTAAAGCGATAAAACAAAAGAAACGTCACGAGACAACAAGGGTTAAAACTTGAGAGCTATTTTCTCTTTCTGGCAGCTCTCAGACAATACCTCTTGTCCCATTGCGGATGAATTCTCACCCCTGTTGCCCACTTCACATTTCAGCTCCCTCATATCGAGGCATTTCCGAATTGACGATAATTGTGTTCATTGTAACGTGGCATACGTGTGAGTTTCTGTGCTTTAATGACCCGTCGGGTGATTTCTATCCCTCTGTGTCTCTCGACATCGTCTTTCTCTCCGTGCGCACCGAGGCTTGCTTGCACAGCTTGTGGAAAATGGGAGGAGATAATGTCTCCAAGGATGGGGTTGATGTGGTCAGGATGTTCCCGTTTCGGTTGCATCCACACACGCCGGAGCCAATGGTTGGCTGCTTACCCGGCGGGACGCACGCGATTGAATGTCTTGTGCGTGTCAAGTGCTGCGGCCTCCCAACCGCCGGGTGAACAGCGGCATCGCATTTTGACAGGTAATATTCAAGCGCTCCTTTTTCATGTTTTGCGGATGTTGTCAAAAACTGTCACTTCCTTCCAGATGAAGCTGGTCGTGTTTTAATTGGTCGTTTCTAGATTCGAAATAACAAATCGACTGTTCAAACACAGCTGTCAGTTAGTATCGGTATCGGGTATGTAATATACTATTGGACAATCTTCAATTGTGGGTATTTTTTTTTTTTTTTTTTTAGAATTGATTGACCAATCTAAAATGTTGAAAATGCAACAATGTTGCAACTTTTTTTTTTTCTTTTGCATCTTACAGATGCATTTCAGGGTCAGATAGAGAGTTTGGTACGCAAGAGCTGGCGGCATTACATTGATGTTCAGGAGTCCTCCCATTCCCTGAAATACACCAATAGCCAAAACATGATAACAAAATCTCAAAAATGTAATTGGACAATTCATTTGACTTTTCCATTAAATCCACCTCATTTTTAAAGGCACAAATTCAAAGGAAAAGATCAGTTCAAAACGCTTTTCATATCCTACCCAGAAGATGGCCTCTGGGCTATTTTCCCCCCAATTTGTCTTGCAATTCATATTCAGTAAACGTTATTTAGTGAAAATGCATGAAGCAGTGCCAGTGACCTTACAATAACCCTGACAGAACCCCCCCAAACCCTGCAGTATCCTGCTGGGCTTACATGAACCACTGCCTCGGTCAGGAACTTATTTGTAGAGATATGCTTGGTCTAAGCTTTAAGATGAAAGGTCTCAGGTTGAGGCAAGAATGGAGAGTTTTTAAGGACTTGGGTTATGCACCCAGTGGACTAACGTGTTCAGGTCCCACTGTTTTATCATAAAGTGCGCTTGAGCAAGGCATGGTAGGTGACCGGTTAGCACCTTGGCCTCGCAGTGCAAGAGGTGCACGGTTCGATTCCGGCTCCTGCCTTCCTGTGTGGAGTTTGCATGTTCTCCCCGTGCCTGTGTGGGTTTTCTCCGGGTACTCCGGTTTCCTCCCACATTCTAAAAACATGCTTGGAAGGTTAACGCAACACTCTAAATTGTCCTGTGGTGTGAGTGTGAGCGAGGATGGGTGTTTATCTCAGTGTGACTTGCGATTGGCTGGCAAGCGGTTGAGGGTGTCCCCCTCCTATTGCCCGAAGACAGCTGGGATAGGCTCCAGCATGCCCGCGACCCTCGTGGGGATAAGCGGATAAGATAATGGATAGATGGACAAATATATTGGGCAGTTTTATGACTATTTTCGTTTTTAAAATATTGAAAGTGGTTAGTGTGAATGACGAGGCTGGGGAAATTCCTTGTATGAGCACACGGAGGAAGAGCTCCAAGTAGTCAGTTGACAAGGATTTGAGAATGCTGTGAAGGTCAGAAGCGGAGCAATGTGAGAATCTCACGCCACTGCCGAGACCGCGACCTCGTGTGAACATTCCACTCTTGCCGACTGACACCGGCTACCTCATGGCCAGTCGGAGAGCAAAAAGGTGACAGGAACAAAATGTGTCTTTGCAAACGCGACGATGGGGCTCCCCGTGTGTCCGACCATCTGCGATATGTAAGACTCGGCAGGAGGACGAGGAAATGAGGTCAGCTCAGCTTTTGAAGCTGGCAAGCTGCAGGCAGATGAGGCAGCATGCGGGGACTGGAAGCTCACATCAAAGGCAGTCAACCAAAATAGCCAAATATTATTACGGCTGCGTCTGCCCAAAGTGTGGGCGTGCGTGCCAGTGTCGCTTAGTTTGGCGATGTTGGGATTCCACAAAACATGAGTCACATTGTCCCCAATTTGCTGGTGATGTAATGTGTGAGGTGAGCGCTGCTAAAATATCAATACAGTACAGACCAAGAGGCTTGTACTCTGTTTGAATTGTTTTTAAGTTGGAGAATAATAATCAAATAAGCCCCTTGATTTACGTACGAATAATCACATGGTTAGCCACCAAACATACCTAAAAAATATGAAGACTGAAATAAAGATTCAGTCTCAAATGTACTTCATCATTATCAGTGTGAAATCCGTTTTTTGTTTACGGCAATTGGACGAAAAGCTAATATAGTTGCAGGGAGCCATGATTTATTCCGTTTTTCTGCTTTGCAAAAACTCCGGCCTGCTTGTCTGTCTGCCGCTCCCCCGCCCTCTGACAAACGTGACAGCGAGGACAAGCTGGAATTTATTCTTACAAGCCATGCCTGACAGGCTGGGTCCAAGAATGAGCTGCAATGGACCAACTCTGCTTGAGCATGCTTGCGTGTGAGCCTGGTTGCCTCCATTGAGGCGGCAGGGCCTGCTCAACTGCCTTGAGAAGCTCCCGCCGGGAAGAGGCCTTTCCTCCAGACTTAGCTTAACAAGACCCTGTTGCTACCCTTCCATCCCGCCTCTCCTCCATCGAGCAACACTGTGTGCTCGCTGGCTCCTCAGCTTCCCCGGAGGAAGGGGGCGGAGGACAGGCAGGGCTGGTTCCTGCTTTTGAGCGGCATGGGAATGCTGATACGCGCCGACTGGCATCCTTTCACTTGGAACCATTTTGTGGTGACTCTCCAACCTTTTCTCCATCCCTACAATTTTCTCTCGCTTCCCGTTGAAATGACGTGCGCAGCCAAAATTGAGATAAATATAGCATGTAAAGGAGAGGGACAGCATATCTTTTTTAGTGGCCATAAGGGGGATTGTGTTTCATTCTTTGCCTTTCTTCTCTTTCCTGGCTTGTTTTTAGAATTTGGGGGGTGCCTTTTGCTTCCCCGATTTGCCGATTTATCTATTTTTGTTTGTTGCCGCCACTTGCCAATCTGTGTCCCATAATTGCGGCTTTTTAGGCCGTCTTCTTTCAAATAAAAGAGGCTTCAGGCAACAAAGGGAAACGCCGAGCCAGAACTCGCTGTCAAAATAAAATTATGGGAAAAAAAGAAAAACGTCAAGGGACACTCACATATCCAGTAAAATTTCATTTATTAAGTTTACTGGTATCGAAGCCACATCCACTAAAGAAATTATGTAAAAAAAAAAGACAATTAGGAGTGCACTGAAAATCAATCAAGTACATTTTCGGTTTTGTCTGAAAAACTGTTATCACCACACCCAAAAGATAATGCGTTCTCAGCCTTTATTTACAACCATCTGAACCCAGATTGACTTTATCTTTCCATCTCATCTCATACTATATCATCATGTTATACTCAGTATGCCCTATTGGGCATACTGAAAACCTCAGCAAAGTTACCCAAGGCACCATACTGAGCCTTTTTGTTTTTATGAAAGATCGTCCTGTCCCTAACTAAAAATAAAAGATGTGAGGCTGACAATCCACAAATGTATCCACACTTGCCATTCACATTTTAGAATCCCAGTACTGCAGGCCTGGATTATATTCCCTGAACATTATAACAAGCATGAAAGGACTCCAGGATTGTCTCTGAGAGAATTTGGAGACTCCAGAAACAATGGAGCAATTGTCACAAGCAATATTCTCATGTTTTGACTTGTAAATTTTGTGTGTGGCGGAACGTCGACATTGGACCACCCTTAAATTTTGCTCGATTCGGAAAATGTAGCCAAAAGTAAAAAGCATTGATGGTTCTCAATATTGTGTATTTACGGTAAATCAGCCATTTATGCCCATGTTTGGGCATTTGGCCTAAAACACATGAAACCTCTGTTTGAATATTGCTGTTA
Organism: Hippocampus zosterae; assembly: GCF_025434085.1. Taxonomy (NCBI): domain Eukaryota; kingdom Metazoa; phylum Chordata; class Actinopteri; order Syngnathiformes; family Syngnathidae; genus Hippocampus; species Hippocampus zosterae. Next base: position 6,746,752 of record NC_067457.1, read on the forward strand.
ATTATTTTTTTTGTAATGGTAGCATATTTGGTATGCAGCATTTTGAATATTTTGTAAAGGCTTGCACAAACGCACGCCGTAATGGCACCTCCCGTGAAGACGTCCCGATGATGTTTACTGTCGTGACAGCATTGTGGTGGCAGATCATTCAATAATGACCGCGTCTCTCACAAAAGGTTGACGCGAATTCGACAAATAGCCGCAGATTTGCTGTCAGCGGCCCGCGCGTTGAAAGGAACGACGAGTTGGTATGGCGAGATTGTTGACGACTTTGAGCCTTGAAAATGCTAAACAAACGAATACGTTTGTGTGTTGGCGGCGTTCAACGGCGAGTTGGGATTATCGTCTTTGAAGTAACAAGGTGGTAATTTGAGCCGCTTGTTTCTTTGCTATGACGTGAATCTGACACAGGCAATTTCATATACATTAAAAATATGGCAACTTTTGGAGTGAGCTGAATGTCATGCGGCTTTCGTGACTTTTTACAGGGCCCGCTGGATTCTGCATTTGATGAGTGATGAGAGTCGGGCCGCTCCCAAATGTGGATTTAAAAAATAAATAAATAAAAATATCTGACACCTATCTGCCAATGTGACAGCTGTCCAAACTCACAGATGGAATACGCGCTGTCAGGATGACTCTCATATTATCAATGAAAACTCAGTCATGGCTAACCTTGTCACATTTTGTATTTATTAAAATTTATTTGACCGTGTTGACACAACTATTGGTATGTTCGGTCATGTGCAATTTGAGCATCTGCACACGCATTTCTTTTTAATGAACGCAAAATGTTGCATATGGGTCAGTTGCATAAATAGTTAAAAAAAAAGGATGTTTTTTTTCTTCTGGTTTCTTGTGGTTTTGAACCCATTGAACAGGTGTGCAGCAAAAATGAGACCCTTTTGGTGCAAGGCCTACTCTCGTCAGACATCATTGTGTGCGCAATCTGCAAACACACTAAGCCAAAGACGTGTCTGTAAAGTCACCGCGCTAATCTGTTTACATGCCACCTGTAGTTAAAGCACCATAGCGATTATTTATTTTCTTTGAGGGTGTCAGATGCGTAACAATGACACCTTGCTTCATCCTGTAAGTTTCCGATGCTTTTCGCTAAGCTGTCCACTGTAGTAACCGCCGTCCCTGAAAGGGTTAAAGACTTGAGACAATAATTTTTGCCTTGCAAAACCGCAGTGTTTTGTGACATGCGAGATGCAAAATTTGCCGACAGCTGTGCTACCACGTTGAACTTCATCACCCCAGATGACGTCCCCGCCCACAGCATCAGATTGACTTTGCAATATATATATTTTTTTTATTTTGGATTTTGAATGTGCAAGCATGCATGCATGATTAACAAAGGTATTTTAAGCACCCCATCATTATCTTTGTCCTCAAGTCGAGAAAAAAAAAGATGCTAATTACTGGTATGTCTGTAGATGCCTCAGCAAGTTAACTTAAGTTTATCCAGTTCGACAGGCTGGCTAGCTCTCTTTCGAATCACTCGCCCTCGCATTCATAGAAAGGACCTGTGCTGGAGTGTTATGTGAAAAGCATGAAGCCAAAACAAAGCTCACAGCTTCCAAATCCCCATCTTGATGCTTATTGTTCATCCCGTAAGGTGGAACCTGATAACATGGTCCACTGTTGTAACCGCTGTCCCCGAAAGGGTTAATCACAGATCATAACATAAATCACCACCGATCCTTGGGTTGTTGCTTTTAACAACTGAAACGTCGCCCCAGAAGCTGTTGTGTGAGTCAATGCAAACCTCAGTCAATCTCAAAGCTCCTGGTGATGGAGCAGAGGTTCTTCCAAGGATCACAATCTCATTTCCCGGTGCAACTGCGGACAACAATACTGTACAGTAATAGTGTCCCATGAGCCCCCAGTTTGAGGGTTGGGCTTGTGTCCGTTTGAATCATACCGAGGAAAAGTGGCTCTAACACTCATATTGTACTTTTCACACTAGTTTTGACTGATTACAATTTTTTTAACCCTTTCAGGGACAGCGGTTACACCAGTGGACAGTTTATCATGTTATCAGGTCACAGGGTGTATGAAAGGGTCAAATCTGGCAAATGGTATTCTCAATAATATGTAGCCAAGGGCACGTTTTGACCTGCTAAAATCGGCATTGCTTGCTTGCAGATAGCAGGGCGCTTGCTAGATTCAAGATTTATAGTGCCGTCGTGGGAGGGGGGGGGCATGGTTCTCTTGTGAAATGACACTCCATATTTGCTGTCCAATCGGTTTGCAAGTCACGCAGCAGCTCGGTGTTCAATGAAACTCTTTTTATAAATGTTTTTTTTTTTTTAATTAGCAAAGCTGCATTTCTCACCCACCGTCATCCATTTTGAATGGGGAGACCACAATCTACAAAATTGTTTTATGTAAATGATATTGCACTAACTGTAGCCTCAGACGCTCATTAATGTAAATTTAATCAATACATCGGATCTGTACAAAGCGGAACAACAACATTGAAATTTCAGCTCAGACTTGGCTGTAAGAAATTGCCCAATCCTGTTGCTGAGAAATGCATTGCTATTGGCAACTCACTGGTGCCCACGGTTACCAGTTCGTTCATGTTTGGCTAAGATGCTAATATATGGCGAGTGCCTCAGGATATATCCTAGTGTTGGAGATTGTACTAAAGTGCGAAAACAAACACTCGAGCGTGAAAGGGTTAACATGGCTGTAAAATATGCTCAGAAAAAAATAAAATGCGCAACACAGTTGAGAAATAATCCCCAGTTTTTGACCAGAGGGTTTACAGGCATTGAAATTCGCCTTTGGTCATGAAGCCCAGCTGCTCAAAGTTGTTCGGAGATAGTTTTGGCCTCCAGAGTAAGACGCGTAGTTGCAGGCACTAAAGGGGCTTTGTGATGATTATATGCCTGGCCAGGTGCTCTTTTGTGTGAGAATGGAACAGCAGCAGAGAGGCCCTCAGATCCCGGTTGCGGGCACAGTGGCGAGCTGAAAGGATAAGCTCGAGCTGTTTAGCTATTGTGTTGCCGCACGCACTAGCTAGCCTAGAACAGGCGTCGGTTCTGTTCTCGGATAAATTGAACACAATCTGCTTTATCGACTGGAGATTTTTTAAAGGGAGTGTCTATAAATGAAATATGTGGCAATTTTTTTTTATACATCTGGATAAACCCCAAAAGACAACCAATCGCAAGCGTCTTCTCCCTGTTTGAGTCTTCAGCAAGTCTCTCAAGTCTCAATCTTTACTGCAGCTTGGACTCGCACCGGAAATCTCCATTCAGCGTTCGTGTTGACGTCAGCAAATGACCTTTGAAGAATCATATGTTTCCAAAGCCATATTCACTTATCTCTTTCAAACATATTCAGATGTAGTTGACAACAGCGTATATCAGCGATCAAAGCATGGGAAGCTCGTCCATTTCTCTTGTAAATTATTTTATGCGCAAGATTGGATGAAGCCCCTATGCTTTTTGATTTACTGTCAGATTAATATCATGATTAAAAAAATAATAATCATTCTCTGGAAAAAAAGGCAAATGAGTTTGGTTCATGATGACCTTAGTAGAAAGCAAATAAACCAGAGAGATAAGGTTGATGGGGTCATATTTTGGTTTCCCCTTTTCTTGGCTTCCTTCTTCTCCGGCGGGGTGGGGGTGGGGGGGGATAAAAAAGATGACAGCTTTATTAGTCTCAGGCAGATTTATTAGGTGATGCACTCGTTTTTAAAAGGACAGCACCACAATCACTCTTTTAGATTGTTGCATTGTTGTATCTTCCTTGCTTTGCCGACCCTTCCTCCCCCCCATATCCAACCCTCCCCTTCCCTGTATCATGAAGTATTTATTTCTGGAAAAAGGTGGCTGGCAGGAATAAATTCTTGTTGTTTCCCCAGACCTTCCGAGCCGAGCACATACTCTATCAAATTACTTTTACGCGGCGTGTTGAACTTGCACTCTGTTTGACCTACTCCAGCGTTTTGAGGTTTAAATATACCCCCCCCCCCCAGAGTGTAAAATTGCATATCCGCTCGGGATGGGCATAATAATCAGTGACAAGAAACATCCTTGGAGTTGCTATCCTGCATTAAAAACAAGGATTGGATGCAACACTCGCCTATTTGTCCTTTTGTCTTGAAATACACACACACACACACAGGCGGACATGTTATTGTGTCTCCAGCCTGGTGGGATTCTAATCTGTCCCAGCCCAAACAGAAGCTGCATCCACAATATCCCGTGCCCGCGCAATAAATTGTCAACACATTAAAAATTAAATTGCACCTACAGGCTTCGAAGCCATCTGGGCGTTGGAACTCCAAATCTGCGCCCAACTCTCGCCCCTTGCCGCCCGTTCGCCCTTTCATGCACCCCAGTGACCCGATAACATGATAAGCTGTCCGCTGTAGTGACCCGCTGCCCCTGAAAGGGTTGATATATATGACAACTGATAAAACTCCTGCACAAAAAAAACAAAAAAAGAATCCATTTGAAAGCCAAGATCAGTTGACGACAAAAGCACTGCTTTTCAAAGAGAAAATGGTCTCCTTTATCGTCACTCCAGCCTCGGTCAATTAAAATGAATTTGCCTTTCGAGCTCATTCTGCGCCACTGGCAAAGATACAAACGAGTGAAACTAATCTCTTCGCCATTAGCTTGTTGTGGCGCATCAAAGAAGCGAAAATGAGTTGTACGCAGCATGTAGTGTGAGACTGCCAGGAGCAAGGATGTGATGCGTGCCGAGGCGACTGTTCGCTGACTGGGAATAATCCAGTAGTTAGGTGTCTTTTTTATCAGAGATCGTTTTATCCGGAGATCTTAATATGTCAACGTATGAAAGGAGCACATTAAAAAAAAAAGTGATCTGAGACAAACACGGGAAGAGAAAATCTCGTATTCTTTTTCATGATTCGGTATAATTGGTGTAGCTCAGGTCTAGTTTTAATTGTGCGAGTTAAAGAAACTGACCTGCTTTGAGTCCCCCCCCCCCCCCCGCTGTCCTCTGCTTTTTCTGCTATGTTTAAGTTGCTGTCATTCCATAATATGATCAAGTTGCTAAAATGCTTTAGCGTGGTTAAAGATTGCAGCTGTTTTACCCTGAAGCAGGAACTACACAGCACAACAATCTGTTCTATTAAAGAGAAGCTACAAAGTGAAATTCTGCATTTTATTTTATTTTTAAAAATAATTTTCAATGGTATGTACCAGGGAGGAGCCTTTCATGGGAATTGACTTGATGTCTGTTGTCATGTCGTCTTTGCAGGAGAAAAAAAATTGAGGCTCTCTGTAATAAATTCAAATTCATTTTTTAAAATAAGATTTGAATATTTTTTTTAAATTCACAATATTTTAATTCAACGAATTAAGTTTTTATAGCCATCAAATTTTTAGCCATCAAATTTAGCGACAACCTAGCAGTTAAATGTGTAACCTTGGCTCCTTGGACGCTTGGAAACTGCAGAAACTCTCTTTTAATTCCAATATACTCCCCCCGCCCCAATTCTACCGCCATCTTTAATTCACCCTACGCGATGCTTTCCCCTTCACTGGATTTCACTCCGTCACAGAGCTGATTGACTTTGAGAGGGCAAGCCAACATGGAGAGGCTCACAGAATGTCTCGGTGGAGAGCCGGGACACAGATTAGTTCCTCGTCTCTTGTTTTTGGCTTCATTCAGCTCAGGCTTTCTTTGACAGAAGCCAGCGGTCTCATTTAGAGCACTCACGCAAAGCGTCGCGTGGCATCATTGTATCCATGCGGCTGTCAGGCGATTTGGAATCTGCGTGTCTGGTTGTGACCCATGGACCTTTTTTTATTTTTCATCGTGCAACCATGGAAGAACCGCACAGGTTACTTTGACTCATTTCTAAATTCCAACTACAAGGACTAAAAATTGAACAAATTGGGAACGTGTCATGTGATCATCATCATGTGATCTGTCACAGATAAGTTGTGCTCAAAGAATTAAACAACGGGATGAACAAAGCGGAGTGTAATTTGCAGCGGTTCATTTCGCCGATACTGATTTGAAACGTTACGTGACGGTTCCGCTTATCCGGAACAGAATAAGAACCAACACATGGAGACTGATCTAAGATCTATCATTGGAAGCTTCTATTGGGCTGACATCAGAGTCTCGATACCGGGGCACTTGGACCTCCTTCCGAGTACAAAGATCACACAATGTGAAATAAATGGATACATCGTAGGATTGTTGGAGCCGTAATTAGCATTTCCGCGATGGCTACTGTGTATATGTCTCGGGCATACACTTGTATATCTGCTGCCGGCGTGTCGATTCGAGGACAACCTGGCAAGCGCGATGTGTTTGTTTGAGCTCATTTGGCTTCAGCCAGCTTGACATTTTCACACAATTTGATAAGAGACTGAGTAGATTGGCGGCCCAGCTGGCAATCTTTTTTATTTATTTTTTTAATGAACTGAGAGCAGATAAAACCATTAATTCCTGTTAATTAATGAGCATGTGAGCACAGGGGTGGCGAGGAGGTGAGGGCGAGGAAAAGCGGCAACACCCTCTGAGACACCGTTCATCACCGTTAGACACACAAACACGTTTTCTTCTGTCCCTCCCTCACGCTATTTAGAACTATTTGATGATCACATTTTTTTTTTTTTAAATCTCTGGATTTCGTCATTATATTACAACAAGACAGTCTCACCATCAAATACGGTGACAGAGAAGGCGGAGTCCGGCAACGGTTCAGATTTGGAAAAAGCCCGTCTTACCGGCAGGTGTGTTTCTCATCAAAGGAATGACCAAAACACCAACCTAGAATCGAGTTAAATGTCCGAACTGACGGCGCGCAAAGGTCCCCGACTGTGTCCAAGAGCATAAAAGCCAGCCGATGATTGATGCTCTCCAATCTATTAAACACAATGCGTCTCGTCGGCACAAACAATAATGCCATCCCCCAATATTTGTCTTCCGTCCCAGCTCACAAATGTCACTTGCCAACATCCGTAAAGCTTGTGAGCCTTTGCGGTCACGCTTGTAAACTGTCTTGACCTGATTGGACCCGATCCCCCCCCCCCCAAGAGGACATTGATCCCAATTGGCACTTGGCAAAGCCCGCTCAGTTTGTCGTCTTGCTCTGACAACGCCATTGCCTTTTGGTATTTATTTGCATGTTGTTTTTGTCTCTGGAAGTGAACTTCAGGTCTCTGACATAAATCATGTGGATAGCGGATGTTACAGGAGCTCTTAGGGGATGACAACGCATCAGCTCGAGATAGTGTCACATCACGTTACGTCGTGGCGGCAGCATTGATTTGCCTCGAGCGTCGACGGGTAGACATTAAGATGTTACCTTTCACCGAAGCCTCTCTGATTGTTGTCACGGCGTTATCTAATAAGTCACTTGGAATATGGAAGGGAGGTCATAAAAACAAGATAGAGATTCTCGTCCTTTGCGTTTGTGTGGGATTTTCTATATCAGTCGGTGAGCATGCTGCAGAAAAATGTGATACAAAGGAGTACCCATAGATGAACCTTTTGAAGTGCGCCCGAGAAAACGCTGCGAGTAAAGCTTCTGCAATGGATGTGTTTGTTTTGACATCGGTCTGGCACACGGGAGGCCGAAAGATCGTATTCGGGATGTCTCTCAGCAGAAGGGAAAGAACATGCCTCACGTGCGAGGTGTGCCAGGCAAGCTAAATCTCTTAACCCTGGTCTCTGAGGCATTACCACCCTCTAAAAATCCGCACACCGCCCCCCTCACCCTCAAGCCTCACACCCACCGTCTTTTATTCCCTTGAGCAACAACATAGTCGTTTCCTCGGAACCGAGTTTGAAGGTGAAGATTACGAGGCTTGTGTGGCATCATCTTGTAGGATCATCGTGTTTTCTATGTCACTCTCTTGCCCTCTTTTTGCCACATCGCACGCACGCGCGGCCCCAGAAAGCCTTCGAGGGCTCCGTAGAGTGCTATCAGAGCCTAATTAATGGTGGCTGCAGTTATGTTTTATGACAGAACATAATCAGGCTCTAATTAGTTTGAAATGGGGCTCACAGGTCTGATTTATGACCAGTTAGGCTGATCGCTGGGGAGTGATTGAAGAGCGGACTTTTCCATCCACCGCACTCCAAGCCTTCATTATGTGAAAGTGTGCTGTCATTACAGCACACTGTAATATCTCATTCAGGTCAATCCTGTATATATTTTAGTTTTTCCCCATCTGGTTGTTTGAGTCATTATATTCTTGGTCAGCAATGGGCAACTGGCCGCCAGTTTTTCCAGTCATTTTTTTGGACAGTTTTGGAATGACATCTAGGTCTTTTCATCGTGCCTCAATATCCCCCAAAAACTTGAAAAAAAATAATCACAAAATGAGTTATTTCACTTAATGATGATTTTGACTCTTCAGCAGTTTTGTGCCGTCCTTGAAAGATAATTTTCAAGCAAGGGCACCTCTGTGTTAAAATAGCAAATGCACTTGAATGGAAACCACGATAGCAGATCACGACAATTTTTTTTTCCTTGTGGCCTTTGGAATCCTATTCTTAATATTATCATATTCAAGACCTGGGTTTTCATTCACCCTTTCCTGAACCAATAATGACAACCTTTAACCTGATAACATGAGCTGTCCACTGTAGTAACCGCTGTCCCTGAAAGGGTTAAAGGAGAACAATATGATTGGGGATGAATAAACAATGCACGCAGTAAGAACTGATTAAATAACAACAACAAAAAATTGCGCAGTGATACGTAATAATAGGGCTCATATCAACATAACCATAACCTAAAGCTCTCACAATAAGGACACAAATAAAATGGCAAAAGTTGTTTGAACATAGAGGTATACAATTACCCCACTGGGTGCTCCCATTAAAAAAAAAATCATTTTGGTTTGTACATTCCGAACTTTATTTGTGACAATTCCAATATAACAACCGCCAACCTACCATTGTCTGCTTCTTTTTTTCCGCCTGTCAAACTTTTAAAAGCATCGCTGTAAAAAATAAATAAAATAATTACAATCCCAATGTACTTGCGTGCAACATGCGTGTTAGCGACAGAAACCTCTCCCCATCATTATCCTGTTCTCATTTCCAGATATCAAGCAGTGATGCCCACAGGACAGAAAAAAAGAAATTGTGTAGAGTGCTTGAACAGAAAGGCTCTTGCAGAGAAGCAGGACATTGTGTGTTTGATGGCAGAGGATGAAGGGAGTTTGACAGACCGACGCAGAGGAATTCTCATATATTGTTCATTTTACAGCATGTCTGTGACTGAGCAAAAATGTTCCCCCTTTTTTTTTTTTTGTGGCCCCGCCATATCTGACACTTTAGTCTGGGGCCTCGTCTCTATGTAGACAAAGAATGAATGCATTTGATGTAAAATCCAGGCGAAAAGAGTAAATGAGGAATAATTTTACGCAGACATGTTCTTTCTTAATGTAGAACTGTAATCCTCCACCTTTTTCACTCCTCACTTAAGGTTCAAGGACAAATGTTATCGTGTTTTTTTTAAGTGTCATATTTCTTTATGATTAATTATATTCATTTCCAAAAACATAATGACAACTTGGTTTTGGGGCTGGAACAGATCAATTGCATTTCCATTCATTTAAATGGGAAATGTTACCTCAACTTATGAACGTCTCCAATTACAAACCGGCTCATGGAACCAATCCAGTTTGTAACTTGAGCTTCCACTGTACATTGTGCCGTATGCACCAAGCGCAAGATATTCAACAACCTTCTCGGCTTCCAATGAATGACAAAACAATTTAAAACATTAATCCTTAGTCTATTTCGAGATCTGCTGTAAGGACCGGAAAATAACGCAAACCTCTACCAAGCAAACTTGTACCCACAGCAAATCTCAGTGTGGAGCCACTCGGCGTGATTGATGCATAGCTATGGACCAACTCATGGAAATTTGGACTCATTCGCTTCCTCATCACGGTTGTGGTGCCCTTGGGGCGAGACACTTGTCACTCGGATATCCTTGTCGTAACATTTGTCGATGGATATTTTTTGTATGTGACGTGTTCAAACTAATGAGTGTGTCCTGTGAATTTTCCCTCAGGGATGAATATGTTTTTTTGTTTTCCTCTGCTCATTTGTATGTCGTTGGATAGCTGCACTTTGAAAGTACACAACTTGAAGATTCATCACAGCAAAATTATAAAAGTTTTTTTTTTTTTTTGGCTGCATTTTGAATTTGACCAAGTGTGAAGTCTGACTTACTGAGAGTTTTCAGATTCACACGGATGCCCTGGGGATGCATCTTTCACTTTGTACGTCACAGATCCTCAAAATGAAGCTTCGCTGTCAAACCGGTGTTCTTAATCAATATCATAATATTTTCTTTCGACTAGTACGGTTTTGAGACTTCTGGTCAATGATTTTCACTAATCACCCTCTTTTTTTTTTCCAAAGACGAAAAAATAGTTACCTCAGGGCATCATGTTGATATGCGTAAACATTCAAGTTAATTTATTCAGAAAGGAGAAGTTATGCTGCAAGTAAGCAGGGTAAGCAAGTCTTCCAAGAAGAATGTGAGTGGTGATAATTATTTGATTAATGGTTTATTTAAGCCTTCTGTCGAACAGCGCTGAGCAAAACCGAACCTCTTTTAATTGGGGGGATCAGCGCATGAAGAGCTTCAGTCCTTGGTGTTCCAATAATGTTGCGTAATTGAATCGCAATCTGTCACAGCGACAGCTGTGAGGCACCAGACGCTCCGAGGCTCGCATTTAAGGTTAATTAATGGACGGCTTCATTTCTCTAATTGCGTGTTCCCAGATAACGAGATTGGAGTTGAGACAATTATCTCCTTGCTCTTGAAATCCTATTTCTCTGCAAAGGATATTTTTAACCCCACCCCCAGACCCCCATTTACACTTTGAGGTCAGATTAGATTTGCGGAGGCCAGTTGGAATTGATGACATAGAGATGGAATCGAATTGTGAATTCAGAGTTGGTGGGGTTTTTTTTTCAAATAAGATGACATCCCTTCACATTATAATTTTTGACCAACTTCCGTATGTCTGTGTGTTCCTGTACAAGACAGCAAACAAACAACGGTGGTCTGAAACAATGGTCTGAAAATGTCTGCTCTAACTGCCTTTTTGTCTGCTGCAAAGGCTAGACTCTAGCCAGGGGTGACAAACTCATTTTTTGTCGTGGCCCATTTTGGACTCATGGCTTCCCTCGGAGGACCGGTGCAAAATCTCAACGTTATTTATTACTCATGACAATTTCACATTTCGGTCCAGATTTCAGCAAGAATCATAATTGACACACGGGATTTGCTCTCACGGGACACATAAAATAACAGGGGGCAGGATCTGGCCCCCGGGCCTTGACTTTGACACCCTTGTGCTAGAGGAGAGTGCTCATTGTCTGTCAATTTAAATCGGTGGAAATAAGGTACCTTTTATCATAACAAATGTATTGGCCTGATTGTGCATCGTAAAATGTGGCGATAAGGAGCACAATATGGCGGCATGCGTTTTTCTTTTAAGCTTGACATACTGAGCAAAAACTGATGGGAAAAGATAAGAAAAAGGGGTGGTGTTTTCATTCGGGGACAGGTGAGAATTAAAGCATTTAAAAGGGCTCGTTAGGACTTGAAAGCATCGGATGCCAAGGAGCAGCCTTGAGCTAACAAGAAGAAAAACAAAACAATGAGGGAGGAGTAACTGACCTGAAAAAGAAGCAATTCTTGGGCTAATAGGGAATCACAGAAAGAAGTCGATTCAACGAGAGGAAGCAGCAATCAAATCAAGTTTTAGACAAGTCTTTTTAATTAGCGTGTCTTTTGCCGAGTGATTTAGGATGTCGGACTGAAGGGGAAACTTTTTGCCGAATACAATGACACTGAAGTCCTCGAGTCAGTTTGCGCTGCTCTCATATGTTTACGTGGCTCGGGGCTGACGGCGCCATTAGGGCCCCAGCTCTCGCAGCCAATCAGTCACAATGACAACTCAATCGCGAGTTGGCTGGATGGCTTTTCTTTAAAACGCAGTCCACCTAGCAAAAACCACTCCAATAATCTGCGCAATCATTCAGTGGCCAGACCTGAATTTCCAACCTCGGGTTGACAAAAACCTCACTCCAACTGTCATGTTTTGCAGTGTAGCTTCATTTTACCTGGATAAAAAAAAAAAATCAGTTTCTTCTACGCCTTGTTGATTTGTGGATTAGTACTGGGGAAAAAAAATCCCTGCTCTTTCTATTGTTGTAACCGTACAGTAGGAGTGCGAGGTGGAGGAGGCTCGCATTTGTGGGCAGCCAGAAGTACGCTACAATGAGAACATTAGTAGGAGGGATTCTGTTGTCAGTGCAGTCAAAGCCTCCAGTTGGTCCGGTGGAGATAGCGCCACGGTGGATTTGTCGCTCGGCGTCGGATGGGCGAAGAGAATGAGCGAGTTGGTGGTTATGGTCTCTCCATGGAATGTTGGCGTTCAGAGCGATATACTGTATGCAGGAATTTTCTTATTCTTGGTTTCAGATTGAGGAAAAGTCTTGTCAGCTCGTCTCATTTTCTCCTTCGAGCTCCGTCTTTCAATCCCGTAGTCTTGGTACGGTTTTCGAACAGTATACAATGTTGAGCAAGGTTTTTTGGCCCACTCCTCCCGTCAGAAACTCTTTCAATCCTTCAAGTTTCTTGCAGTGACCGCTTAGGAACTTGAAAGGTCAGGTCCTTCAATAGGCTCCCTCGTGTATTAAGGTTTGGAGGTTGACTCGTCCACCCCATAACTTCCAAACACTACGACGAATGCTATTCAAAAGCAAAGCTGAGATGACAAAAGCTTCTTGAAAAAAAAAATGCCTCTGAGAACACCACACGGGGACAAAGAAATCTTTAGCTCTGCAATTGTCGACTGTATTCCCCGTATGTTACCGTCTCCCACTTTACAGCTCGGCGGAGGAAAAACTCCAATCTCCCTTTCTGCCTTGTTCTAATATATGACAAACATGTATTTTTAACACGGCTCTCCTGCACAATCTTGTCCTGAGCCACAAAGCGTATCTCCTCTCCTCCATGCGGTGGGACTTGCTCCCTCTGTCTTGTTTATCACTTTTCCATTTTTAACTTCCCCGGGCATGGGTGGTGTAGTAAATCAGAGCGGGCCACACCTTGTCATTCTGTGATTACCTGCTGCAAAATAAAGTGACTGGCTGCCTGGCTGAGAAAATGGAAGCGGCTCACAAGCGGACAGGGACAGATGAGTGTGTGCACGGAGCCATTCTTTCAAACATGAATGATGGCAAGCAGGCGCCCCGGCAATAACTGATTGCGAACGTGTGCGGCTGCGCGACGCAATCGATGAACCTCTGCACCTTGTAACCAAATCGGTGTTTTCTGCGCCTCCCACCTGCGTTGATGCTAATCTGGGCCCATCTTGGCTCTCAACCTGCGCCGATATCAGCTGCAATCCTTTAGCCTGAAACCGAAGAAAACAACCGATCTCTTCCAACGCTCCGTTTGCTAAAACTTCCCCCTTACAATCCACAATCACAAAAAACGGCAACGGAGACGCGGCGAAGGAATCGTACTTCCCGCTCTCTCAAAACAGGCCGATTTCAGAGTGCCCTGACGTTCTCGACGCGGTGGCTGTTTTGATGAAAGCGAGCTAAATAATAATTAGCGCTGCAAGCAGCCCAGGCCTATATGGGCGTACTGGCTTGTTGCTAATCTGGCACGGTGGGTACCATGGGGGTCTGCGTAAGTGACTTTCGCATCCTCGTTAGGCGTCGCAGTTGCGGCTTTGAGCAACAGAGACAAAAACTGCCATTCAAGGGAGGGAGATGAAGAAGAAAAGCTGACGTGGAGGAGGTTGGTGTGCTGGCGGCGGTGGGGTCTGTCACTTTACATTTGGGTGTTGGGTACGCACCAGAGTGGGCTAACAGACAAACAATCTATCTTTATTTCACCCTGCTCAATGCCAATCGCGGTGATTGGAGAAAATTGGATTGTCACACACCGAAAGTGTTTTTCTGCCCGCCTCAGATTCACTGTCCGGGGCTTTCCCTTCCTCCACGAATTTCGAATTCCTCTTCTGGTCTTTTTAAATGTCAATTATTAACTCATTCAGTACCAGGCAATTCTAGACCGAGTCTGAAAAGACATTTAAAAATGTCTTTGGGAGTGAATGAGTTAAAGATAAAGTAAAAAAAAAAAATCTTCACCATAATATGTGCCCGCCATTAGTCTGACCAGAGCATTCTGATTAATATTTCAGGGACTGAATAGGATTTAAGCGGCAAAATCCACTTCTCGGTCTCAGGGGGAGGCCATTTTGCCAAGGACTGTCTATTAGGCTCGGTGATGTCATTTTCAGTCGACAGCAAGTGGAAACATGGTCCCCACCTGAGATGGATACAAAAATAAAAATATGGCTGGATTTTGCTGCTTCGTTTTTATATATTCCACAAAACACGACATTAATCACAAGACCATGTTTATAACCGGCGGAGCCGCATTGAGCGTATCCTGGAACGGAACATTTTTGACTTGCAGATTGGGTCTTTGAGCCGAAATTGAAGTCACAGAAATTGGAATGAGATACAGACTTGAGAAAGACAACGGAGGGAAGGAAAAAAAGTCATCAGCATATATCATCCCGCCCCTCCCACCCCCCACGACCACTTCAAAGCTATGGGTGGCTTTTGTGGTTTTCCAACTTACAGAAGCTCCAAAATGCCTTCGTAAGCCCCTAATAACATTCTTGCAACAGCCTCATTACCCTACCCAAACACTCCCATGCAGCTGACATGCAAACTGTCAAACTCCGCTGCCCCCAGCCGCTGGTTAACCACATAAATCCGACAGGATGGATGGTCTCGATACCTCGGGGAAAGTGGATCGGAACGGTGGTAAATAAATAACCAATGGCAGGGAAGAAAAATAAATATGATATCCATAAGAGTTGTGTCAGGGTGGTGGTCTGCATGAAATCCCACAGCGCATTATTCACAGACAGGAAAAGACTGGGAATGGGACCGCCTCATTTGTTCATTTGGTTCGAGTCATATTTCAATAAATCATGCCGGGACGGTGAATGAGTGGATGTGTCTGGACTCTTGATGGTTGCCAGGATACAGCTTTAGTGGCTGGGCACAAACTGAATTTGGCCAAGGGGCCTGTTATTCCGAGTTCAGGGGTCAGAATAATTGATATAAGTCTCTGTGATTGCGCATTGGAAGCCAGCAAAGGCAAATACAACTTTTTTTTTGTACTTGGTTAAAAAAAGTGAATGTCTGCAGCAATTTCTTTAATGACTTTGCAAAAGTGCATCCCAGAGGAGGGTAAAGGGTAAAGAGAGACCTCGATGGCAGCGCAAAAAGAAACGACCGAAATTGAATAGCTTCGTACAACTCATCATGGAAATGGCCATTTCATGCAATCGTTTGGAATATTAAAGACTCGCTGGTCGTAAAACATAATTAAAACATCATAGTGCCGTGAAAAAGTAGTTGGCCTCTTCTCAAATTCGTACGGAATGTTCTTCAATTTTTAGATGGTGATTTCATGGATTAAAAAAGAAAAAAAAATACTATTCCAACCGACACGGCCTTCGGAAATGAACGTTTTTCTATAATTGGCAATGAGTCTTTCACATCTCTTTGGGGATCTTTTGGTCCACACTCTTCCTTGCATAATCACTTTAATTTAGCAACACTGGAGCGTTTCCAAGCCTAAGCAACTCCCTTAAGGTCACGCCACGGCATCCCAGATACTTTCCGATACCCTGAATAAGCAGAAAATGTGTTTGAAAGGCAGCAAGCATGATCACTCCATCTGATCCCTGATAGGCTGCAGAGACATTGATGTTAACAAGCAACACCATGAAACCGACTGTTGCCCCTTGGGATTGAACGGACAAGTTGACTTGTTGACTTTGTCAAAAACGCCTGATTGTCAAATTGCCGCCGTTTGTGAAGTGGCAGATGCCTCACTGAAAAACTGGATTCAGCCTTTCTCTCCCTGCTTGCGGCCATCATGGAACTTGCTTTGTATTTTTTACTTCTGTACCTGAAACTCCTCCACAGCTCACCACTCCATGCAATGCTGTTGACCTCAGCGCCGTGGCTTGTACGCCCAACTACTGCGTTGATTTTATTTTTAAACAACTCTAGGGTGGACACACCCACATCTCGACACGAATAGCACAAATGTTCTTGCATTAGGAGTGAGAGTTCACCCGAGATAAAAGGCACAGTACTGTACAGCAGCCCACCCTTTATGAATCCTCGCTAGTTGTGAATCTGCCCTTTTTATTGTTATTTTCATACCAGCCAGTAAAACAACCGTTAAATTGCCGCACCTGTTTCAGTTATGACGAGCAATAACCAGATGGTTGGACTGTCCACTGTCAAGGTTGCATTCGGGCTAGCAGCAGCGCACGTCTGCTTATTACAATATAATAACAAATAGATTTGTTTGAAACACAGTCCAACCGTTTTTTTTAAAATTCAAAGTTCATCATTCAGATTGATATTTGGAAAAAAGAAGAAAATATTTCAACAATAGCTTGTCGCTGGTCGATAGTCTCTTGCACTGCAGTTCAGAACAACATACTGGGAAGCATTCAGTTCCGTGGTATTTCATAAATATGTCTCGATATTGATTTCCGATGAAGCTTGCAGTAAAAACAATGGGAGAGTCTCGAGGGAGGAATGTTGCAATGGCGCAAAGGTGTACTGACCTTGACGTCAAGAATGTTTACCTGACTTAAGTGGGACTCACACAGTCCTGATTTGACTCTATTACAATTCATATAACGTGGTTAGTTTTGGAGAAAGTTTACTGAATTTCAAGGGCCCTATTTGTGCCCCGCACAAGTTTAGTTTGCGCAAAGTGCATTTTTTTTTTCCATAGACGGACCCACTAGAAATGGTTGTTTGCATCATTGTGGGAGTGACCACAGCCAACTTGATTCCTCGCCAAATGAAGAGGTTCCCCTCATTCCCTTTAAATTCAGCACAGGAGAAATGCTCGGCCTACATCGCGGTAGCATAACGGAATCACTGTTGTCCCTGCAGGAGATGCCTGCGTGCATAGTACATGAATAAGGAACTGCAGGATTTCCACTTGCGGATGAGTTGGTCGCTGTGAAATGGGCACTTGGAGACCACCATCCACCCCACAGTTCATTTCTTTTTCATTTCCTGCCTAGCTCAGTCAAGTGCTTGACTATCTCTTCCTCTGCCATTGGAATTGGGTAACAACCACTTCTCAGGTCCAACGATGGTTCGAAAATGAGTGTAGTTTACTGATCACGGTTGGAATTTTGAAGCAATTGCAGCACATTGATATCTTGTAGCATGCAATAGCATGTCATTTAAAAGCATAATGAACACACCACAAGTCAATTATTCTCATGACCTCTCAAATGTCAGAAGACTAATTGAAGAGCTCTGTTCATTGTGATGCTCTTTGCTATTAATTTATAAGTACTCGGATGGTTATTTCATTGACCTTAGCGTGACTAGGAAGCTTGCAGCATGAAGTCTGTTAAAACTTGTGCCTGATCGCTTTGCTCATTAGTATTTAGAAATGCCTTTCTTTGCTTCAGCAAGAAATTGGCCAGACTGCGTGAAAGGACCTGAAAATGAAAATCCGCAAAGATATGGGCAGTACATTTTTTTTACGGTAATTATTTAAAAGCAATGCAATTCACGCCAAATGTGAGTATGCGTAATGTGCAGAAAGTGAAATCTTAAAGGTAGCGCCCAATCTGTTGCGTAGCATGCTCGACCTAAAAAATAAAGAACTCATCTCAAATAATGAAAATCTCGTTGGCTGTAAGTTATGTATAATAATAATAATAATAATAATAATATATATATATACACACACATACACCCTCAATGCAGTGGAACTTAACCTCCAGCAACAGAAAAGCTCATAGCAGTCCGAGCTTGTTCAGTGTAATGTTTTTTTTTCTTGTGGTTTATAGTGAGTTTATATTATTTGTTATTTTATCTTTTTTCCATTCAATTTCCTAATTGGAACTGTTCTTCTGCTCCTCAAATCCTTGCGCTCGACATATCTGTTAAATTCCAAAAGTAGTCGCAGACAAACAACCCTAAAGATAGGCAGACACGAACTTAGACTTGCTCTGCTGCGATTTGATGCTCTCAAAATTTTTTTCTGAAGCATCTGGTGTAAAACTCTTCGTCTGGTTAACTGTGTGTGTATTCCAATGAGTTGTTTATAGTAGTACCTGATAGTGTTTTGATATATCATACAGGGGATGTAAAAATCTTTGAATAGTAAAGTATTGGAAAATGCATTACAACAATTGAAGGAAAGGTGGCATTTCCGATGTCTGACAGTGGAGAGAAGGCAAAGCATGAATGTGATCAAATTAAAGAGCAGCATGTCACTTTAGGTTGGGCAAACTGAGACAGTTCTGATTCTCATTCGGTTCTTCTTACTATTGGCACAACCTTTCCAAAGTGTCTTCACCACTTAGATTTTTGCTTACTTTCATGACTGTGACAAGTTTCTGGTTGTGTTTGAATAAGTAAACACTACAATGCATGGCCTATATAGTACCACACATACACACTGAGAATTTTGCTTTTGTTTGTTTTTTTTTTTATCTCATAGGTTTTTATTAAATGAAGACACAGACCTGTCCAGCTCCCTGACATCCTTCAGTAAGTAGACAATGTTTTGTTGTCAATGTTTGTTTAAATCATTCTCCACTTACCACATTACCCAGTCATCACATGACAATCTGGTCGGCCCTGGCCAGCCTGCATATCCGCCCCTGGTATAAGGATGTTCAGACACCAAATGAATCTGCTCTGTTGACAAGGTTTCATCATCATCAGTCTGCAGCTATCCCAAGCATGTATTTTTGCTGTGTTTGCCTTCCAATCTAAATTGCTTTCTGATATGATAATGAACTCTCAACTGTATGGTAAGTAGTTAGTGAAGGGACCACAGCGGGCCCGGAGTATTTCTTCTCAAAGAATGTATCTGGCCTTGACATCCGTCCAAGTAATTTATTTTTCAATGTTTTTTTTTAATTATCTTTTTATTCTCTGGCTCACCTTGAAATGAATCACCTTTCCCTCATTAGCGAGAGTGGAACCATGGGGTTGTATTGAACACAGCCTTAAGTCACAACGCTCAAATAAACCAAACTTGATTAATTTCAAGTCTTTGAGCTGCTCCTGTGTAGGGAATTGAGCCATACTAAAAACGAGATATTTCTCTGCGTTTCAAAAAGTCTTCCGGTGTGCTTTACATAGTGTGTCATTAAAAAAAAAAAAAAAATCAACAGACTTAAAATATGTTCTGAGCAGCATGTGGTCTTTTGCTTCCACCGTGATACATTTTGAGGTTCACTCGCAGTTGCAGTTTGCTCATTACCGTGATTTGCTCTTCTCGACACCAGATGCATGTGTGAGCTCGTACTCTGTAGTGTTTTTGAATTTAAAGTCAAGACGAGGAGCATATCAGTTGTTAAGAACTTGCTTCATACACACTCATAATGAATTTAAACATCGATGCTGCTCTTTGGTCATGAGAATTTATGCAGTTGAGGGGAGGCAGTTTCGTAAAATGAACCGCAAGCCTTCGTTAAAAGGATTCGACAGAAGACCTCTCTTGTGACAAATATTTCAAAAGAGCATGACATACCAGCATTGCATGTGTTTCTATTTTGCCAAGACGTAAAATGCACTTCACCATTGTAGTGTGCAATGGTTGCAGCATGAAACGGTGAGGGTAAAAAAAAAAGTGGAACTAACAGGCAGATAACCTGTGACACCGAGTTAATCAAACAGACTCGGCTTGAGACGGAAAGTGATAAAACATCCAGGCAAGAAGTCATCAGTGTTGAGTGCAAAGTGTGCGTGTGTGTCTGATGGCGTGTGCCTCTCTAATAAGGCCTGACGTAACACCATGCAAAACGGCATCATGGAACTTTTGTTTTTTTTGGGTGGGGGATGGTCTGGTTAAACTGCTATTTATTTGTACAGTTGTGTGAAAGGTAACCACAGACACAACTAAACTGCATGTGTACCTGCAGCTGTACTAGCTTTCACATTCATCATACAAGGATATGCTCTGTCCTATCCTGTCCTGTCCTCATTCGAGTTGCGCCATAGAAAATGAATGTAAAACATACAAAATGGCTTACTACGATCTTATTGGATGCGGTTGTGTTAGTAAATGGTACGAGCTGGGTCTCATCTGTCTCAGTTTGGAGTCCTTTTGAAAGCTAAAATAATATTCCCAAAGGACAGCCCACTAAAAGCCACCGACACAGAATTGGGAGTGGGTTGCTCTCCGTGGTGCTGAAACCTGCTGTTGCTCCGTCTGCACTTGAAATCAATCATCAGACTCCATAATGAGCCACACAACGACAAATAAATGACTCAGAATTGCTCAGATTCCTCTGCCGGATCGTTCTGAAATATATCTGTCAGGTGTATGTCTCTCCCCGAAAAGGTGGAGTCAAAGGCTCCGACGGGATTCTTGCTGTTTGTCTCTAGTTCACGTCACGGCATCTTGAAATTATTTGAGCAATGCTAACACACTGGTTGTTTTTGGCTCAGAAGATCCGTGTTCCTACACCTTAGTAGGCCGATGGTTTTGTTTATCGGTGTTCAAACTTTTTTTGTGAGCAGGTGTGGGGTCTTCACAAAGCAATTGATCCATCTGTTAGACTTCATGCATCCCGTCTGTAGCCATGCAATACGCACTGGCTTCATCCTCTCGCCCATCCCTCTTTCTCCCGCCTCATCCGTCTCACTCGCTCCTCACTTTGGCTCTCATCTGTTCGCCATTTTGTTGCTGGTCGAGTCGCCGCGGCGAAATATCTTTATGGTAATGAAGCAAAGCCAGTAGTGCCAGTGTTGACGCTGCAGGATACATTTGAAAACACTTAACTCTTCCAGGGGAAGTCAGGCGTTGTGCACTCAGCCTCGCTTTTTATTCCTGCCCCAAACCGAGCCAATCATGGCAAAACACATTTGGGACATCGGTTGGCTTGAAGACAGAAGTGGAGTGGGAGGCTTCTTGAAAAGAGATGGTTTCCTGCATTGCCTCTTTTGACATTAACTGTAATGCAGGCGTAAAAAGAAGTCAACCACTGAGTATGTGTACTGAAAAGCTATCAAATGTGTATTTACCTGAAAAGTCATTTTTCTCTAAAGTCTGTTTTGATTTGACGAGTTTTTTTGATAAGATGGGTAATTAGATGGGTATTTAATTAGGGAACATGGGAATGGGGTGCTGTGATAGACAGCAAAAAGCGAGTGGAAGCAGACGAAAGAAAGTATAAAGACAGAGACACGAAGCTAATAAAGTGTGAGAAAGTGGTTGATTAACATTCGCCCAGAAAACACACTCAAAAAAAGTGCATTACCTTAAGCTGTAGGCTTTCTCCCAGATAGAGAAAGAGAGTGAAAATGTAGTGAGTAGAGCCTATCAACACCCCGTCCTCTCTAGGCTTAAGAGTTAAGTACTGTCAGTAAAAAAACAAAAAAATAAATAAACAAAAAAAACCCCTCTAATTTATTCCACATTAACTTTCACACCATTTCGAAACTATTTTAGGTTAATGAGCCAAAGTAACGATGCCATGATGCTTTCACAGTGAATCCCACTGATTTATTATACTTTATGAGTAAAAATGAATTGTGGGTAATTGTGATCTGTGCGTTTTTCCCCAACACATTCGCTCACACCGCACTGCACTTATCAATGCCAAAGCACATTTCTTCATGTCATCATTGCGTCGTTCCTGAACTGAGGCTTATTTTGAATCGTAAATAATTGGCCAGGAGGAATACTCTTAGTGAAAAATAAAGAGTAAAATTTTTGACAAATTCAAGACATCAAAAAACACATTGATTTAAAACAGAAAAAAGTAAACACAATGAGTATAATTATAAAGTATATATTTTTTAATTATGCGCAGAATGAACCAGCCAGTGATGGCATAACTAATTGACATGTTGAATCGGGCGTGTCTTAACCACCATGGCACAGGCTCATTCGCACCCCTGAGATGATTCCACGAACCCATAGGGTTCGTTCAAACCCAGGTTAGGAACCAATCCTTTAGACTAAAAAGCAGTTGAACAGTTGTAACTTGTTTTCGAAAATTGGGAGGGTCGGAGGTGAACTGGAACCGATCGCAGCTAACATTTTGCGAACACGGCACTCACTCTGCACTCTGCAGCCAATTCTGTTGTGACAGCATCACGAAGTGGTTGTTTTTCGTCGGGTCGCTTGCTTTCACCTCGTGACCGCCGTCATGGCAGCTGCGTGTGACTGTACACGATACGATCATCGCGGTGTTATTGCAGAAGTGTCGCAAGCTCATAAAGCTTTGAAGCACTCTGCTGCGGGCCTGGTGAGATTAGAAGGTGGCTGTTTGGCGCTTCGCTCCATTATTCATTGGCTGTTCTGCTTTTTGTTTTGGAGCGAAACACCAGCTGACATCAAAGGTAGAAGGGGAGAGGGGAGGAACGTGGCCCACTGTCTCCCAACGAAGAAAAAAAAAATGAAATGCATGTTGCATTTATGTATTTCATTATCTGGCCCAGTAGCAAGGAGAAGGAGAAGGAGGCGGCAACGCCAGGGAGTGATGGAGAGAAGGATGGAGAGGACTGGGGCTGATTGTGTTATCACAATGTTTACATTCAAACCCAAATCACTGAAAAGCCTGAGATAGATTCGAGCCACGAGAGGGAGGAGGTGCATGTCGTCCCCTGGGGACTCTCCCACTCTGCTGGGGGGGGGCTTCAATATTAATATATTTATATAGAGGTGTTCTCTTACCGGATTGTCCATAAGAAACACTATGTTGAAACATAAGGGGGCCCATATGTGCATTGCACACCATATTTCTACTAAAATGTGTCACATTACCTCCCCCAGTCCCATTAAATCTTCCTGAGCGGCTGAAGGTAGCGTGTAAAAGTTTGGACCTTGGCTATACATTGTTGTTTTTAATGTATGATTTCCCCAAAGAAAAAACATCCTTCTCCCACTTCCTACTAAATGTAACAAGCTCCAAAAATGGCGTTTATGTATTTCTTTTTGAAATCTTGCAATCTTTATTGGGGGGGGGGGGGGGGGTGGAGTCAATGTGCACTTATGAAGTCACCCATCTCTTGTGGACCTTGCATCATCCGAGGTAAATGTCTGGATTCTTCCCGTAAGTCATTCTCTCTCCTCCTCTCTTGCTCCCAGTATTTTCTACCACCGAATGGGTTATTAGGAGTGTCTCTACATTCTCGCGTGCTCATTAATACATGTCAGCTCTGTACAGACCAACTCCTCACTTCATTTATCCCAGCACGCCTTTTCAATTTAATCAAAACTGCAACACACACACACACACACACACACACACACATCCGAGCACAAACGTTCACTGCTGACTTGCGCACTATAAGGGTAATTTCCTTACTCATGTTCTGTGATATGGGTTTTCTCTGAGAAATTAATTTACCAGCCGTTACTTAAGATGATTAATCGAGGTGATTTTTCATTTGTGTTTGTGCTTTTTTTCCATTCCATCACATTGACCACCAGCATATTCTGTTAAATGTGTTCTGGAGTAACACGAATGGTTCTGCGAAGCAAATAGCTTGTTTGTGAACTGCTGCGCAAGTGGTTGCACTCAGCTGGTTGCTCTTGGTATGAGCCTGAATGGTAGAATATGAATGAGGTGTCTGACTATCAAGTTAATGGTCTGAATGTAAGACGATTACATAATTAGTTCTTTCCATATAACCCTTGAAAGTAATGGTGCTGTGACACAGACGTGTTGGTATAATTTCGATAGACTCAATGCAGTGCTGATCAATTAGTTTAGGTATCCCGTTCCGAGTTTGTACACAGCTTTACATAACTCCTGCTATGTGCTGTGTGTATGCATGAGGTCTTGACTAATCCTGTACTCAGGTGTCGGAAGAGATTTTGTAAATATTCAGTCCCATGTTACTCGCTACATTCAGCATGGCTGTTTACCCATCAGGCCTAGTTGTTGTTGTTGTTTTTTTTTCATTTTGTTTAGTTTTTTTGTGTCATCTTGGACCCTCCTGCCACTATTCCACCTCTGAAAGAGCTGAATAAAAGTAGCATTATGCTTTCTATTGACATTCATTGAGAGACACCTTCAGGGATTTTAAATTACTTTCACTGGCAACCTTCGAAAGCCTCCCTTGCCCATACCGCCTCCCGCTCATGAATACGGCAACAGAGCAACAGACGCAGTTTTAGCAATTCAGCTCTTATTTGCTTGTCCACAGTGGCTTTGCCCGCACTATCTCCTAGCCCAGGGGAGGGATTTCAGCCCAGCATGAGGGTGGGGGGAAATGTATTTTCAAATACAAATCAAATAGAATGCAGTGCATGCATGCCCTTTTCATCTGAAGGTGTGTTTGCCTGTGTATGAGCATGTTTTTTTGCATGAGAGATGAGGAAATGGTCCTTCCTGTACCATAAAAGGCATATTACAATTTTGAATTGAAAGGCTGTGGGCAACCTATCGTACAAACAGTTAGTTCTGATTTTGAAATTCTGAACAGATTTATAACACGCATGATACACACAACCTTGTACAAGTCGCAGCCGTCAAATATTTGTTTCAATTGGTAATTAGTTCAGAGTTATAAGGAAGTTGCAGTCACAGACATGCCATCATGGAGCCAGTTTATACCACGGAGACGACATTGGCTGTGTATTAGAAGGCGTGGCAGCATCTGGGTTACTTCGGTGAACATTTCAAATGATCAACCACTGGGTTGTAAACTTGGTTGGTAACTGCATTGCGTTTAGATTTTGTCTGCTCCCGGGTCCTGGGGATGCTCTTGGTGTGCTTGCTATTGAGGCTCCCCTGTCAAACCACTCTACCTCTGAGCCCCATAAAACAGTGTTTTATTATGTTTGGTGTGCACCAAGGGTCAATTTCAGGCACATCACTTTTTGATCTGTACGTGTGTAAACGTACATGTGTCCATGTTGATCTATTATGTGTAAACAGTGATGTTTTCATCAAGAGCAGAATAGTACCTAACCATTTTCAGTGGTTCGAATCCGTGGGCTTCATTATTGTAGACTTACTTACGCTGTGGCGCAAATGTATTGTACTTTTTTTTTTTCCATCAGCGCAAGGCTTGCTGCTCGTGTTGACGCTCCTGGCAGACTGCCATACCTTGTTACATCGCCAAGCTGGGCGTTCCGGTACACCGTGTGTAGCCTTGGTGCCTGGTGCAGTAACAGTGTGGAGGTCTTAACCTAGGCCTCGTGTGACTATATATAAATACTGGCACAGCTGGTTTAATATGATTTTGGTGTGTTTGGTTCAGGCACAGGCAGACCATTATCATAATCATCCTCATCAATTAGGTAATACTTTGAATTTAAATAGTTCCGTTCAAGGGACTCAAAGATCTCCCTCCACTTTCCGACGGGACCTCGTATTTTTAGTTTGTAACTTTTGTCAGTTGAAGATGCAAACAAATGAGAGATTCCTCTGATGCCGTGTGCCTGGGCTGAATGGAAAGAAGAAAGGTTGATTAGCTTGAGGCCCTCGACAAAAAGAGGACGCAAATAAGTTTCTTACCTCTATTCATTGTTTCTCTTCACGTCCTCCAGCTGAACATCTTGCTTGCTCATCACTAAGTCAGTTGATTGTCGACGGTTGTTTTGCTCTGAGAATAGGAGGCCCTCCTCTGATCTGCACTGCTTAGCATGGAAGCCTTCTCACGTCCTTCACTGTCCGCCTACCTCTCTTTCTTCTTGTTTTCATTATTTCTCACTGGCTTACTTTTTTTTTTCTTTCCATGGAACAATTTGGTTCCATCCTTTTTTCATCTTAATATCTGGCCGACCTGTCCGCCTCTGATGTTTGGAAAGCAAGGCAATTACACCCCAACCTTCCCTTCCTGGTCTGTAGTTTGACGGGGTTGAGACAGACTGCTCATTAATATCACCTTACTTTGGTGTCTGCTTTTATGCTTTGTCACAGCAGATTAAACCTAACTCAGTGAAGTGCCTTACAGTAAAACCGTCAGTGTTGTTTTAAAAGGTAACCTAAAATAGAAATTGTCATTTCCTCAGAAAATCCCTGTGAAGTCACAAGCTGAAATTCCAACCACCAAAAATAATTGAAAGACCATTCTACGGTTATTCAATCACATAATATTCGCCTGGCTTGAGACGCTCGAAAACAGCATCATTTTTCTTCGCAAACAGCACATCGCCACGGTAACAGCCTCCAACAAAATCAAGAACAGTCCATTTTTCACTATGTTTACACGAAACACCCACGGTTCCAGGACAATCGGATTCTTTCTGTAGGAGGATTTCGTTAAAATATGCCCTCTGTAAAAGACCGTTTATAAATGGCAGACTGCCCATTAGATTTAGCATTAGGCTTGAAAATACTTTTTTTGTAGGTGGTAGGCTGTAACATATGCCTCCCAATTTTTCTAGACTTAGGTGAAGCATACAACTGTGAACCCCAGCCTAGGGTGTAGTCTGCTTTTCACTCATTAGCAGCTGAGAGAGACTCCGATTCACCTGAACAGGATCAGAGGTAGTGAATATTGCTCATTCAATCTTATTTTCTCATAGAAGAAGGTAATCTTAAGAAGAAGAGTGCAGCAACTCAAGTGGTATCAATGCAAGATTATTCTCTGAGCAATTGTGGATGCAATAAACTCTGGAGGAGGTATTTGTCATCAACAAATGGAAAACTAAAAGCATGAACTCAAATATAAATGATAAATAGTCCCTCAAATGTCCACGTTTTGTTTTTGTTTGTTTTTGTTTTAAAGGCCGTGACTATTTTTGTATCTTGGGGTGAAATCAGGAAAGTTGGATGCTATTCCTGAAGAGATCATACCACCTGGTGGTCATCTCTGCTTACTGCAAAGAGGTTGAACCTGCTGTACAATTGCCCACAAAAATCAGCAACGTTTGTTATAGGAATGAAGGACTGACTATTTTTGTACTCACTGTACAATTTTTATTGATATTTATAACCCCCTTAAACTTGATCAGTACACTTTTTATTATTAAACCATGCATGTTATTTTATCCTCTTCTGCACGTGACGTCCTTGCTCCTCTTATTACGTATTCAGCTGTTTTTATTATTACTATTTTGGTGTCTATGATAACAAAAAAATAATAATACCCCTGACTGCATTGTCAGTCGTGGAAGTTCGAATCGTCTCCACTTCCTCCCCACTGAGATGCCCAACAAACCCTCTCTGCTTAGGAGCCGCCATGTTTGGGAGCTGCCAATAGATGGCAATGGAAACATTCAGAACTGGTACTGTATAAAAGCAGAGAAAAAAAATAATAATACATCCTGCTCACCAGGACATCAACTATTTTTCATTGATGACTGTTAATTAAGGAATGTCTTGATGTATTTTTATTGCAGTATATCCATTTTTTTAATTGTGATGATGGGGAACTGTAATGTTCTGCTCATTTTGATCAGTTATTCTTTTTTTTTTTTACCTGTCAGTGTACAGACGCCCCGTTATATGTCAGAAATAAGACTCAACGGGTTTATGGGAGTGCCATTGAAAATGCATGAATCATTTTCATTATTAATTGGAGTCATTAGAGTGTTCTCCGACTGGCTGGTGGGTTGCAGGTGGAAAAAGAAATTTAAGAGGAGGACTGCAGGGGGAGGAAATGGGATGACAAAATCGAATAGTATATCATGGAATCAAAATGTAATGAAAAAATGATATCCATATCCAACTTTACATACTGTATGAAGTACTGTAACAGCACCAAAAATAGGAGTATGCACGAAAGAGCTGTTTTTTTTTTGATCATTTGAATGTGTATGTAGATAAATATGTGTGATAGGACATTTACATTAAAATTTGGTCTGTGCTGTGGACTCTTGAAGCAGTGAATCCCACAATAGATTTCACTTTTCAGGCTTCTGTTGTCCCTTAAAAGGTCGCCGAAGAAATCAAACATGGCACATCTTTTGAAGCACTATTTGCCCTAGCTGTCTTGTAGTGCAAAGATAAATGATGACAGAGATGTTTGGTGCCTGACCGTTTGTAAATCCTGGAAGCACCACACAAGTTGTAGTCTTGATATGACCAACATTTGGTCATTGTGTGTGGTGACATATCCAGGCACTTCCACAGACATTTGGAAGTGTGGGGTGGGGGGTCAGATGCTCACGCAAAAAGAAAGGGGCACTGATTACAACACTTATCAAATGATTAACAGGCAAAATAAAATAAAATAAAAATCATAAAAACACGACAATGAATCTCTGAACAATTGAATCGAAAAACAAAGCGTGCAACTCATTCTAAGCAATGCATCTAAACTTCACAAGTGCACACCCCTTCGTACCTCCTCTTGGAACATGTTTATTTGCCATGCTTTATTATTATAATTTTTTTCTTCAGACTTTCACCTTAAAATAGTTCCAATATTTTAAATGCAGTGAAGCTACGAGTAAGGAACTTGAACACATTTAGAAAGCAGTGCAACTCTATAAATTCTGTCTCTATCTGTAGCAGTTGTCTTTATCTGTTTATTATTTTTTTTTAATAAAACCCACCAAACATCAGTGAACAGCTGGAGGAAAAAAACCAAAACAAAACAAAGAAAATGTGCAGGCTAGAAGTTATAAACGGATTCTATTTGTATGAGAAAACAAGCATTTAAACAGGTGTTACCCCGCACCACAGATTTTTTTCCTTTTTTGTGTATGTGTGTGTGTGTGTGTAATGTCAGAGCATTAGAGACGTAACGTTGTCAGCAACGTTGAAATGTTAAGTCGTGAGGATTATATTGTACCCAACAATGGCAGGGGAATTCGCATTTTCATTACCTTCCTGTCTGATGCTGCGGGTCAGGGGAGACCTGCAGGCTGCGGCGCGTTGGCCTGCCGGCTGCCGCTCGGCACTGGATGAGAGCTGAGTGGAGCAGGTAGAAGGAGGGGCAAGGCGGGGGCTTGTGTGTGCTGCGGATGAGCGGGGGAGGAGGGGGGGGGGAAGTAATTCTCGCAGGAACTCAAATAAATGTCCATCATATTAGAAAAAATCACTTTAGGGGGGAAATTAATGACATAGAGGGTCTTTTTTATTATTATTATGATTATATATTTTTTTATATTGATGATGGAAAAAAGGTTCGAGCAGAAAGGGCTACCATTCTCATGCAGGGCAAAAGGGCACTAATCAAATACATGTTATCAGAATCAGAATCAGAATCATCTTTATTGGCCAAGTATGTAGAACACACAAGGAATTTGTCTCCGGTATAACATGCTGCACTAGTATCATCATCGTAAACAACAAAATCGTTGAACCATTTTAGAGTAACCAGTAGTTTTGTAGTACCATTTTGTGGTGCAAGAAGAGTGACTATGTCAGTGACTGTTTAAGGAGTTAATGGCTAGAAGGAAGAAGCTGTTTAAGTGTCTACTGGATTTGGTGCGCATGGATCTGTAGCGTCTGCCTGAGGGGAGTGGCTGAAAAAGGTGGTGGGCAGGGTGCGGGGGATCCAGGAGGATTTTCCGTGCCCTTGTCTTGATTCTTGCTATGTTTTAAGTGTTCGTAATTCCATGAGTTCTTTATTTTTCATTTTATTCAAGGCTGGAGTGACACAATCATCATGCATTTGCATCAAGGTGGCCCAAAGAGGCAAACCACAAAAAAACTCCGATTAGAAACGGCCCACTTCCAAACAGAGATCGAAACATGATAGCTGCCAATGCGACCGTAGCATAAATTTCATTCAATGTGCACTTTTTTTTCTCGCAAATGACACGGCACGGTTTGTGTAGTTGCAATACTTCGATTCATGTGCTAGCCTCCTGCTAAAAGGATTCATATCCCTTTTGCTGGCGAGTGTAAATGTCGCGATAGTACTCTTACCATTGTACACACACACACACACACACACACACACACACACACACACACACACACACGTATCAGTATTTTGGTGCTTTGCTGATAACAGAGAATTGCTGACCAGCTCCTGACTCAGGCCAGTGCAAAAACAAAGACTACAAAACATGCTACATTTTTAATACCCTCTGTGTGTGGAGGTGGCGGGGGGGCGCATTTCTTGCAACAGCACAGCAGTCCGGGCGTTAGTTTTTACTGTAACCTCCAGACAAATATGAAGAGAGACCCAGTGGGTGATATTTTGTTGCTTTCTCCTCTGCCTCCCAGGCCTTGGTTCCATTTGTCACTTAATTAAAGCCTTCATTTGCTCCCTGGGAAGTGCAGATTGCTCCGCTTTTGCTTCTTACCCATTGTCTTGCCTTACACCTCTCATGATGCGATGTCGCTTAATATAATCGCTCCAGCCACATGTGCCACTGCGCAAGTGTACATAGTATGCAAAAGATGCCTTACCAAGTAATTATTTGACAGGGGCTGATGATCACCCCGCCCTTATTTATTTATTTATTATGCATTTGTTAGCCATTCGTTACCACCAACTGTTATGCGAGCCCAACTGCAGGGCCATGTGAGTGTCATCATGCATATCATCTTCCCCACATGTTCATAAAAAATTCCCATTATTCCAGCACTTTTTTTCCCCCCCGCCTCCGGGGAGAACAGTGGAGTGCGTTTCTCCATTGTGGACCCTTAACTGAACGCAAAGATGTATTTATGACCGCCCTGTGTGACATTAACATTTTGGGAGGGAAAATAATGGCGCATTCGGCTTTGGGGTAAAGGCCCCGTAAATCTAGCGGCTTACACTTAGCGTGCTTTATTATGCTGGTTGTCAAGCCTCTCATCACCATCATCTTGCTCCCAATGCACGCACTTTCTCTTTTCCCTCCTACGCTCTTAAAGCATTCCCCTAATCATTCTGCATACTATGAGAACCTTTAAATGCGCACGCACTCGATTGCAGGACACCGGTCAATCTTTTGCAGGTTAAAACACACACCAGTTTTGAACTTCTTAACCCTTTAATAGCACCAATAATGATAACCTGTAACCTGATAAACTGTCCACTGTATTAACTATGTAGTAAAATGACTTGACACCTACCTGCAGAATGTCTCGTACATGCAAACTCCACACAGGGAGGCCGGAGCTGGAATTAAACCCGATACCTCTGCACTGTGAGGGCGACCCGCTACCCACTGGTCCCACCGGGCCGCCCAATATCAATTCGTGTCAGGATATTAAGTGGTTTACTTCTTCCGAAGGAGATTACATATCTCTTGCATTCATCTTGTGATCCTTTTATAATTTCCTCTGACATGCACTTTTGTTGCTGCTGAGCTCCGCTTTAATCTTGCACAATTTAACCCCGGCACTTTAACAGTGGGTGTGCGTCCGTGCGTGCGTGCATGCATGTGTGTGTCAGCATATGTGATGGTTATGCCAGCAGTCATTTAACTGAAAGGTCAGGATTGTAATTATATCAAAGGGTTTGCATGTTAGTGTGTGTGTGTGTGTGTGTGTGTGGTTCCCTTTAAGGCTTCCGTTGTTGTAAAAGAACTGTCATGATCATGATGAATGTGAAATGAAAGATTTTGCCTTTAACGCACACACTCACACACACACACACACACACACACACACACGGTTTGATGAGCCTTTATCTCAACATTACTGTATTGAAGTGACAAATAAATGGTTGACAAGAAAAAAAAAAGCACACAGTGAGAGCACAAAAAAAAGTCAAATCCATTGCGAAAGATTTCATTGTTTCATCTTTCACTGTAGGTTGCTGAAAGAGGTGAATGAGCAAAGATATGCAATCTTTCTCATTAATAATTTAACATCGTTTGACAGATTAAGTGGCATCGTATCATCCCTCCCAGCCCTTGAGGATATCTCACCTCACTCTGCTGCCACGACACCCTTTTTTCGGATTCGCTGCCGGGCACAGAGCGTCTGCGCGTATTAATCACAAGTCATACTTTAAAATTTTAAGCGGCTCAAGTGTAAAAAAAAAAAAAAAAAATTTTTTTTGTTCCGAGGTTGAACCAAGATCTGCCATTCTCAAGTGACTGCCGGTGCACGCCAACAGATTACGTGGACGCATCTTCATCTTGGAATGTCCCAAAACCAAAAAATCAGCAGAGGTGCATCGTTAGCATGTATTAGCATTGACTAGAAGATTAGCATTTACTAATGCTGGCCTGATTTATATTGTCATGCGTTTTGATTTTTGTGTAGATTCTGGTTGGTGAAAATAGTCAACAACCCGCCATTTCCACAAACCAGCAGCTCCTTTACTGTTAAAAAGTAAACTGCCCTTTAAGGGAACGAATAAGGAAACAGACTGGAGTATTTTTGGCGTTGACATCGCTAGCAACGTCCTATATGTGGTGGAATGACACACTTGCTCGAGTTTGCCACTCCTTTTGCACCTCTTTTGTTCATATTGTATTGTATCGGGTGTACAGGGGGTGCCACTGCTGGGCACGTGGCGTTCCACAGTAAGGGAATACAGTTAATTCAAATGCGCCAACAGTCAAGAAATAATGTTGTTTCGCTGCAATAATGGCCTTTCGCAAGGGGTTCTAAAGAAAAAATGTTACATGGCTGGTGGGAAACGAGGGAAGGAGGCAGAGGTACCAAAGTAATAACTTTAATATTTAATCATCCTGAAAATTAAAGCAACACTTTTTTTTGTTTGCCCCAGACAGAAAAAAACCCCACCACTGTAATCATGACTAACAGTAACTTTTCTATTTTGTACGTTTGACCTTTGCGTGCCTGATTTGCCACCATCACCTAGTGTGCATTTAAATCTCATACCAACAGGTGCTGATGTTGACCTGAAAGACATGAATTCTGCCATCCTAAACTCGTATGACTAAATTTACTCCTGTAAATAAATAAACAACATTTGTCGTCGGCCTTTGCCATCATCTTTCGGTCCTTCCGTGCGGAATCGGCCGATCGAAACTAAGTTTGCGGCTTGCTGCAGCGCCTCCTACCTCCCTCTGTCATTCTCGGCACATTAACTATTGATAATCTGTGGGAAAGCATCACATTCCGAAATAAAAATCACTGTCTAAATGTATTCAGAGACTGCTCATAAAACTGTAATTATACACATTACTTTGAATATGAAATGCAGGCTGACAGTTATTGTCAGCGGCTAATAAAAGCCATCAATCTCCTCAGCTGTTGGGTGCGACACATGGGCCAGCCCTCTCTTTCACCTCGAAATTTACCGAACATTGGCACAGCGGAACTCCAGTTTTGCTCCCGCTGCCTTTATAAAAAAGTGTGCATGCATGCTATCATATATTTTAAGCTAGTTTATTCAATGCCTTCGTCCAGTAATGCAGTGCGTCTTGTGTATGTGTTCACTAGAAAACTAGTACCCGTAACTTACACTGCGCCTCTTAATACGGTGCACGATATGTTTGGGAAAATACGGTAATGAGTTTAAGAACATCCAAACGGATTTGCATATATTCACCAGGCAGAATTGGACTCAAAATGATGAACAAAAAGTTCAGCGTTGTACTCTTAAAATTTGTGTTCCGCTCATGACAGTTTTACATCACGCTTAGAGTATTTCTCACCAAAAGTTTTAACTCTTTTCCGCACCGCAGTGTGACATAGCGGTGTGGTCTGATATAATCCTTCAATCGGGATGGTGTCATTCCTGGATTGACAGGTTTATCCTCCAATCAGGACAGTGCCTTTACCCGATTGACAGGCTAATCCTTTTATCCTGACAGTGTTATTCCCAGATTAATATGATAATCCTCCAAACCAGTGTGGCTCTCATATCATAACATGAACTACTACTACGCTCGGCCTGATTTTAATGCAATTGAGGGATGCTACTACGATTGGCTGGGACTTGGCTAGGTTCCCTCCCACAACGGCGCACACTGGCGCAAAAGCCCGGTTCCATCTAACTCTCCTTGCGCAAAATACCAAAAGAAAGAAAACTCCAACAATGCACACAGTATGTTTCTGCTTTGTGCTCGACTTTTTCGAGGGCATGGCAGAAGATTGTAACATACCGACAGCGGAAAGTGATTTCTGACCTTTCCTCAGGAAACAATGCGGTGCAAAGGTCCATTGCGCACAATCTTAGTGCATCACAGGCAGTGCGTCCGCCATTGTCCGTTAGAGTTAACATACAAATTAATGTCCCCTGTTTGGGATCTCGGTAAATAAAACGACGTCGGATGAGCGTTTTCCTTGTTATCGTTTCTCTGCTTTTGAGGCATGAGTCTCTTCAGTGCAAGTGTGCACACGTGAGTCATCGTGTATCTACAGTATCATTTGCCTCGTGGCTGGCAGCCAGCCGAGGGTATAAAATCAAGCTAGGCTGAGAAGGGGAGGCCGAGATAATTGAAAAATCAAAGGAGGGCTTTGCTAATTTGATTAGGCAGCGCCGGATTGTTCCCAGTCAAATGAGATTTCATGATGACACCATTAAATTGTAACTTGCGCTGGACAAGAGCGAGGTTGGAGAAGCGGTATTGGGGAAACGATGAGAAGAGGATGAGTGTAATCATGAGACTAATGACATGAAGATGGCGAGATATTGGGTGCGTTAGGAGGAATAATAATAATACTAATATTAATATGCCTCACACTGTTTATATTTTACACAACGTCCCAACTTCATTGGAACTGGTCTTTGCAATTCACTTTGCAGCGTACATTCATATATATGGTCTTGTTGGTGAAGCAGAATGAGCAACAGCCTGCGTTTGAATATTAACGATTCCATACAAAGGTTTGTGGTACACATACACGAGATGGTCCCAAAATTACTTTACTGTGTCTGTTTCGGCCACTCAGCCTTTTTCCTAACACGTTAAAAGATGCTGCCCTGCAACAAATTATAAACAACCGATTACTATAATCAGGAGTGCTGTGCGACAGTTATGGTGATGTTAAAGAAAGAATGGAAATTGTTGACTCTGGAATTATTCTGACGATGCAAGGTTTTTCAATTCAACGTCGAAAGCCCGGTGTTGCACTTTCACAAAGACATCCACACTGGAGACTTATTCATAAAAGGTCCATTTGGGAATTTGGTCTTAAAAGAATGAGAATAGTTGACCCTACCCGTTCTCATTTTCAGTCGCCGTTGGTCACTGGCTTGCTTGTTGTTTGTTGGTGGTTGGCCTCCTTTGAACCCTTTCAACTCAAACATATCAAGGGGGTGTGAACAAAAAATTAAATCAAGAAATTAGGGCTGGACGAGTACAACCAATATGTGGTATCGAGTAATCATTGAAGCAACAGATACCAGCAACAGATATCTAAGCTGAAATTTAGATCGAGTAAGTCTTCGTCAACAACAGCTGCCACTATACTGCGACCGATTGACACGTCGGTGAATCATCATCTGCATCGGAAAGGTAA
The DNA here is from genome assembly GCF_025434085.1 of Hippocampus zosterae. Classification (NCBI taxonomy): domain Eukaryota; kingdom Metazoa; phylum Chordata; class Actinopteri; order Syngnathiformes; family Syngnathidae; genus Hippocampus; species Hippocampus zosterae. The sequence continues at coordinate 6,782,085 of NC_067457.1, forward strand.
GGTCTTGGTTCAAAAACATGCATTTATCTTTTAGGATCAAAAGTACAAGAGCTCTCGGTACTTGGTATTGGTGTGTACTCATAGAGTGACAACTCGTTCTGGTATTAGTCAAAAGTAACAGGACACCTATCATGGATACACAAACATTGGCCCATTTACAGTCTGAGTAAGTGATGTGTGAGCAGAGGGACCGCATATTTACTGCAAACGGAATAATAACAGATAAAAAAAAGGGAATCATCTTAAAATGACACGAATGTTGTGACAGTGCTCTGTATCAACGCCTCGAGACTTAAATCATTAATGTCAACGGAACCCCTGAGGCCCTCGCTCCTTTTCCAGCGAACACTCCGCCGGCTCTTGAATACGATTGTTGCAAGCTCCGCACTAATTATGGCATGGCATTAAAGTTTCCAAACAATAAAAGCGGCACAAAGGGGGAATGAAGTGTTTGCGCGGGTGATTGAAGCAAACGCGAGCCTGAGTGAAACGGTTTTACGTGGTTAACTGTGAACGAGCCATCGGACGAATCACTGATGAGATGGTGGTCGGCGTGACAGGCAATAAGAAAATATCCCTACATCAGGATAGTCATTTTCATGTTTTATGGAATCAAGTGAGATATTTTCTCATTTGCATTTTTTTGGGGACTGCGTTTGAAGAGTCAGTTCTAGCATTTCGCTTCTTGCCTGAAATTTTTGATAAAGGAGTATTGGACCACAGTCCAGTGTGTGAATCTGGTTACGAGGCGCTACCTAGAGTTACTTCCCGTGCCCTACTCTCGGTTATGCATGTTTTCTTTTTGTGTGAAGTTGCTCAGAGAACAATTTATCACCACCCCACATTGTCTTGGCTGTGCGAATGAGGTTATATTTCATAACGGCATTCTGCATTGTCCTGGAGGTGCAGGTACTTCACAGAAAGGTAAAATAGTTTATTCCCCCGCCCCCGTGCCCGTTTCAAGCAGTATTTCCATATTTCACTCCGTAGGTAGTTTGCGCATGTGTTTATTTTTTAATACCGTAGTTTCCGTAGTATAAGGCGCACCTAATAGCATTCAATTTTCCCAAAAGCCGACAGTGGGCTTTATAATCCGGTGCGCCTTACATATGCATCAATATTCTGATTTCTTGACGTAGAATTTTAATTGTTCTGTCAAGCGCCTTGTTACTGCCGCAGTAGTTATGAATATATAAACAAAGCTGTATTGTATTCCCTTTAGCGTAGCTCCATCTAGTGGATGCATAACGCAACCACAGCCACTATTGTGGGTTCTATTCTATGCACCTTATAATGCAGTGCGCCCTATATTTGAAAATCGTTTTAAAATAGGCCATTCATCTGAAGCGTCTTATAGTGGCAAAAATACAGTAATAATTGTATCTACATGCTCCGGTTATACGGGTGTTTTGGTGGTTGTGATCACCTTTTCCCAAAGCAAAGCTCGCTCACCACAGTATTTGTTGGTGTCACGCTCTTCTTTTCCCGCTCAACATCTGTTTAGCCTTTTGAGTGCCTACTTGGTCACCGGAGAGGGCACTTATCTCTGTGGCTGTTGTCTGTGAACTCGGTTTGCTATCCCACAAGGCCCGTTGTTAGACAACCCGAGTGGGTCAATGGCCCTTGCCGACCAGCTCAAACAATCAGTGCACACTCAATAGCTGACCCATTAAGATGTGGAGTGGCATTAACACACCAACTCAAGATTCTCAAGTCCATCTCGGAATCACAAGTAGGAGCGAGCGGACAGACGTAAAGGACATAAAACCTGCGGAGGGGGCGGAATCAATGCCCTATTCGGGGCTCAGGGTTCCGAAGTGAGAAATAGATATCGTGGTAGTTCACTCATAGGAAATCTATCTCGATTACATACCAGTAATTGAGAACATTGTTGTAGGATTAAAAACATCAAGCTAGGTGGGAAAGATATGCAAAATGCTTTTCAATGATTGGCGGTTTCAAGCCAGGACTGTTTCAGTTCTTGTGATGTTATAAAGTGTACGGGCACTGGCAGCATTATGCTAGCTATAGTCAAGCACAGCCAGGAAAATAGTATCCAATACAATCAATCTATTTTCTGTCTGTGAATCTATGATAGTATTTTACTATTTTTACTATTCATTATTTCAATTTGTCAACTGAAATTTTGCATCGACTCCAAATGTGACAATGGCCCGGCAGAACCGCTTCAGTATATGCTAGCCATTAGCATTCAGTGTTTCAGGGTTTTTTTTTTTAACCTTTGACTGAGCATGCATGTAATAAAATGCAGAGATGTGATATGACATGCATACATTATTTTGATATTCACGAAGTACATGTGTGAGTAGCAAGAAAATTGCCTGCTTGGAGCTGTTCGTTGCCAATTACTGTTTAACACCCTTGTTTTTCCCACCTTGGCACTCTCCCGTCTACTATTCTTGAGTGCTTTGCTCTGTCAAATCCTGCTATTTATTTTAAGTTTATCAATATTGCTCCACCGTAAGCCCCGTTATGAGCCTGTCCAGGCGAAATGCAATCACACTCCCAGGAGCAATACCTAAATACGGCTAATTTCATGAAAAAAACAATTCACTTTAGGCGGTGTGGGGGCACAATTGTGATTGTTAATGCGGTCGTCAGTTCAGCCGAATAGTAAAATGAGATCATAAAGCAACAAGGAAAGCTTTCATGATGCAGCATTGGTGGCGTTTCGGTACACTAAGTGCCCTTTTTATGGCCACACAACAATGAGCTGGTGAGGCATTTGCTTATATTTATGTCCCGTAATGATGATAGGATTAAGGAGCAGAGGCAGCTGTCAATCAAGTTCAGATCTACTTGGTAAATCAGTACAGAGGTCAGTTTTAAAATCTATTTCAACCACGGTTACGAGAAAATCCAAATGACGACGCGGGCTCACCATCTGGGGGAGGGGCGAAAGGGGTCAGGTGCAGCGGGAGCTGGGGGCGGTGGGTATAAGAACCAATGGCCGATACAGCCTCCACCCTTGTCACAGTCGTTCCCTCACTTGTACTGATATTGCCCGAAAATATATTTCATCCAAACCGCAAACGCGTCGCTTGTTGTCGTCGCCTTCCTCACACTTTTTACCCCAGTGGTCTTTCGACGGATTGCATCCGTTTCCCCCCATTGCAACCCCCCTCCCCACCCCTCGCATGCCCACAACCACTTCTATTCATGAGCGTTATATCTTTCTCTCTCTTAGTAATGAATGGCTGCCCATTTGTCTGAGTGTCAGCCGGAAGCCCTGAGGAGGTGTGTATCTCCCAAATCAATATCTCATTAGTTTAAGAAGCCCAGCCCTCTCTTTCTCTCTCTCTCTCTCTCTCTCTCTCTCTCTCTCTCTCTCTCTCTCTCTCTCTCTCTCTTCAACCCACCCCCAACTTACTCCTTGTTTCTTGTTCAATCTATTTTCGATAACCATTTCATCAAAAACACTTTTGCACAGTCTCATTCGCTCCTCAAGATCAGTTTATTATTGTTTGAGAAACTCAAATGTATATTGAGAATATACCCCTTCTGTAAAATGAACTGTAAGCTTTTTCATATTTAGTTTTAATATCTTTCCAACCGCAACATGCAACGACACTCTTTCTGCATTGTCCTGCGCCGGCTCTCTTATGTTTTCTTCTCCGGTGTCCCTTCAGTGTTGCCGTTCCGAGCCATAACTCTTCGTGAATGACTACAGCTACTTACGGCAGGCTCTCACCAAAGGGCGACATAAAGCACTCGCTAAGGCTTTGTCACAAGCGAGAATACCATAAGTGTTGAGAGCATCTTCATCCAGTCCGCCTCGGACCGACCGAATCACTTATCCTCAGCATGTGCGTGGGGAAAAAAAAATAATAATAATGTTCAAAACAAAACAACTTCTGGCCAGATGTCTCACACATGCACCATGCACCATGATACATGGTGTCGACCTTTCCACTCTGATATGAGAAGATGTGGAAGTACCATATATCTGAAACAAACAAATCCAAATGTGAATATAATGTACAGCAAATACGAATTGAATTCATCCTACAGAGGAACCTTGAAGTTTGAATGTGACATGTTTATTTCTTGCCACGTCTGTAATTTTATACATTCGTATTGGCACGTCACACAGAATTGAATCCCCCCTCCCCCCCCAAAAAAAAAATTTGAAAGAGTAGAAGAGGACAGCGGAAGCACAGGCCAATGGAGATAAGCCCCGCCGTCGCGGCAAACTTTGCTGTCCTGTGCAGAAATAGTAATCGACCATTCTCCTGGGGGGAAAATGGGCATGATGTTTTATTTACAAGGAGCAAACAGTACTTTCTGGTCAAGTGTGTGTGTGTGTGTGTGTGTGCTTATTTGTATGTGTTTTATTTGGCTATCGCTGTAGTACGACCATCAGTACAATGCTAGAGAATGTTCCTTATAGCTCAGTGTCTTATAGCCTTACCTGTTTCATGGGAAATATTATTTAATGTATCTAATCTCTAGTATTGATACATCGGTGCTCTCACAAGTATCCATTGAGTATGAACTAGGCTCATAAAGTATCAAAACTTTTTTTTTTTTTTAAGTATGTGTCACTTCTACTGTGAAAATAATTTCCTGCATAAATAGTTTTCGGTCAGTTGTGGTGTCTCACAGTTTTACAAGATACCCCCCCCCCCCCCCCCCCGAAAAAGCATGGGGTTTCTAACTTGGCTCCTCACTTATTGCAAGGCGCTGTGGGGGATGACTGAAAGAATGAGATTGCTGTAGCGGGAATTGGTTTCTTCCAGCATGACCGTTCTGAACTGCTATTCGCTGCCACTACTAGAGTATTAAATGCCTCGGGGCCGCTGGGCCAAGTGTTCTGGAGAGAGCTCCATCAGTATAGGAGAAGTCTTCTGGTACAGGAATAGGTCCTTTGAGTTACCAAGGCACGCTATCTATGGGTAGAGCGGACTGCACACTTTGCTAAATAAGCTGGTTTTGAGCTCATCCATCCATCCATCCATCATCTACCGCTTATCCGGGGCCGGGTCGCGGGGGCAACAGCTTTAGCAGGGAAGCCCAGACTTCCCTCTCCCTAGCTACTTCTTCCAGCTCTCCCCGGGGGATCCCGAGTCGTTCCCAGGCAAGCTGGGTGACATAGTCTCTCCAGCGTGTCCTGGGTCTTCCTCGGGGTCTCCTCCCGGTGGGACATGACCGGAACACCTCACCGGGGAGGCGCTCAGGAGGCATCCGAATCAGATGCCCAAGCCACCTCATCTGGCTCCTCTCGATGTGGAGGAGAAGCGGCTCGACTCCGAGCCCCTCCCGGATGACCGAGCTTCTCACCTTATCTCTAAGGGAGAGCCCGGACACCCTGCGGAGAAAACTCATTTCGGCCGCTTGTATCCGGGATCTCGTTCTTTCGGTCATGACCCATAGCTCGTGACCATAGGTGAGGGTTGGGACGTAGATCGACCGGTAAATTGAGAGCTTCGCCCTTTGGCTCAGCTCCTTCTTCACCACGACAGACCGATACAACGTCCGCATCACAGCAGACGCTGCACCGATCCGCCTGTCGATCTCCCGCTCCCTCCTACCCCCACTCGTGAACAAGACCCCAAGATACTTGAACTCCTCCACTTGGGGTAAGATCTCCTCCCCGACCCGGAGGGGGCACTCCACCCTTTTCCGACTGAGGACCATGGTTTCAGATTTGGAGGTGCTGATTTTCATCCCAACCGCTTCACACTCGGTTGCGAAACGCTCCAGTGAGAGTTGGAGGGCCCCGTTTGAAGGAGCCAACAGCACCACATCATCTGCAAAAAGCAGGGATGTAATACTGAGGCCCCCAAAACGGACCCCCTCAACGCTTCGGCTGCGCCTAGAAATTCTGTCCATAAAGGTTATGAACAGAATCGGCGACAAAGGGCAGCCTTGGCGGAGTCCTACCCCCACTGGAAACGATTCCGACTTACTGCCGGCAATGCGAACCAAACTCTGACATCGGTGGTATAGTGACCGAACAGCCCGTATCAGGGGGTTCGGTACCCCATACCCACGAAGCACCCCCCACAGAACTCCCCGAGGGACACGGTCAAACGCCTTCTCCAAGTCCACAAAACACATGTAGACTGGTTGGGCGAATTCCCACATACCCTCAAGGACCCTGCTAAGGGTGTAGAGTTGGTCCACTGTTCCACGGCCGGGACGAAAACCACACTGCTCCTCCTCAATCTGAGGCTCGACTTCCTGACGGACCCTCCTCTCCAGCACCCCTGAATAGACCTTACCAGGGAGGCTGAGGAGTGTGATCCCTCTGTAGTTGGAACACACCCTCCGGTCCCCCTTTTTAAAAAGAGGGACTACCACCCCGGTCTGCCAATCCAGAGGCACTCTCCCTGTTGACCACGCGATGTTGCAGAGGCGTGTCAACCAGGACAGCCCCACAACATCCAGAGCCTTGAGGAACTCCGGGCGGATCTCATCCACCCCTGGGGCCTTGCCACCGAGGAGCTTTTTAACCACATCGGTGACTTCAGCCACAGAGATAGGAGAGCCCACCTCAGAGTCCCCAGGCTCTGCTTCCTCCAAGGAAGGCGTGTTGGTGGAGTTGAGGAGGTCTTCGAAGTACTCTGCCCACCGGTTCACAACGTCCCGAGTCGAAGTCAGCAGCGCACCATCCCCACTGTACACAGTGTTAGTGGTGCACTGCTTCCCCCTCCTGAGACGTCGGATGGTGGACCAGAATTTCCTCGAAGCCGTCCGGAAGTCGGCTTCCATGGCTTCACCGAACTCCTCCCACGCACGGGTTTTTGCCTCGGCGACCACCGAAGCTGTGTTCCGCTTGGCCTGTCGATACCCGTCAGCTGCCTCTGGGGTCCCACAGGCCATAAAGGCTCGATAGGACTCCTTCTTCAGCTTGACGGCATCCCTTACTGCTGGTGTCCACCAGCGAGTACGGGGATTGCCGCCACGACAGGCACCAACCACCTTACGGCCACAACTCAGATTGGCCGCCTCTACAATAGAGGCACGGAACATGGTCCACTCAGGCTCAATGTCCCCCGCCTCCCCCGGAACATGGGAAAAGCTCTGTCGGAGGTGGGAGTTGAAACTCCTTCTGACAGGGGATTCCGCCAGACGCTCCCAACAAACCCTCACTATACGTTTGGGTCTGCCAGGACGGACCGGCATCTTCCCCCACCATCGGAGCCTACTCACCACCAGGTGGTGATCAGTTGACAGCTCCGCCCCTCTCTTCACACGAGTGTCCAGAACATGCGGCCGCAACTCCAATGATACAACTACAAAGTCGATCATCGAACTGCGGCCTAGGGTGTCCTGGTGCCAAGTGCACATATGGACACCCTTATGTTTGAACAAGGTGTTCGTTATGGACAATCCGTGACGAGCACAGAAGTCCAATAACAAAACACCACTCGGGTTCAGATCGGGGGGGCCGTTCCTCCCAATCACGCCCCTCCAGGTATCACTGTCATTGCCCACGTGAGCATTGAAGTCCCCCAGCAGAACAATGGAGTCCCCAGTAGGAGTACTCTCCAGCACACCCTCCAAGGACTCCAAAAAGGGTGGGTATGCTGAGCTGCTGTTTGGTGCATATGCACAAACAACAGTCAGGACCCGTCCACCCACCCGAAGGCGGAGGGAGGCAACCCTCTCGTCTACCGGTGTGAACCCCAATGTACAGGCACTGAGCCGGGGGGCAATGAGTATGCCCACACCTGCTCTGCGCCTCTCACCGTGAGCAACTCCAGAGTGGAAGAGAGTCCAACCCCTCTCGAGAGAACTGGTACCGGAACCCAGGCTGTGTGTGGAGGCAAGTCCGACTATATCCAGTCGGAAATTCTCTGCCTCACATACCAGCTCGGGCTCCTTCCCTGCCAGAGAGGTGACATTCCATGTCCCAAGAGCTAGCTTCTGCAGCCGAGGATCGGACCGCCAGGGTCCCCGCCTTTGGCTGCCGCCCAGCTCACATTGCACCCGACCCCTTTGGCCCCTCTCATGGGTGGTGAGCCCATGGGAAGGGGGACCCACGTTGCCTCTTCGGGCTGTGCCCGGCCGGGCCCCATGGGTGTAAGCCCGGCCACCAGGCGCCTGCCAACGAGCCCCACCTCCAGGCCTGGCTCCAGATGGGGGCCCCGGTGACCCGCGTCCGGGCAAGGGAAACTGAGATCCATTAATTTTACTCATCATAAGGGGTCTTTTGAGCCGTGCTTTGTCTGGCCCCTCACCTAGAACCTGTTTGCCATGGGTGACCCTGCCAGGGGCATAAAGCCCCAGACAACTTAGCTTCTAGGATCATTGGAACACACAAACCCCTCCACCACGGTAAGGTGACGACTCACGGAGGGGTGGTTTTGAGCTTAGTTTTGGAATTTGTCCAAGGGAGGGAAGGAGGGAGACAGCTCCCGCATGTTTATGTAGGTTGAAAGATGATCAAAATGTAGCTCACGCTCATACGTGTGGAGAAAAGAATAATGGCAACGCTTTTGAGTTCTGCATATAGCATTCCGAAAGGTAAAATGGACGCACGTCTAGCCTCGCATGCTTTGCGCTGTTTTGCTGTCGATCGAGAAGAAACGGACGCGCCAGCAGAGTGGTCGCAAGCAGCTCCATGACAGTGACTCCGGTGTCGTTTAAGAATCAATAAAGCAAAGGCAGCAGGATGAGTGGAAGCGTGTGAAAGTGGATGTGTGGCGCTCTGTGTGTGTGTGTGTGTGTGTGTGTGTGTGTGTGTGTGTAGGGCCATTTGGTTTCTTTTCGCGATTGTCAGCAGAATGGGGTGTTTAATGCGAAAGAGCCCTCCGCTCCATCTCTGACACACACTCTCAAGCTCAATGACGTACTAAAAACACGCACACACGGTGTAAGCGCTCTGAGTCCTCTATGACCATCTCATGGGATGTTTGTGCTCTCTTGCTTTACTCACTTCACACATACCATCTCTCAAAGTCCGCTCGAGTGGCATTTTTTGCACCTCCCAGACCCAACGTCACTCAGAAAAACCATCTTGTTAAACCTGTTGAGGGATAACGGTTACTACAGTGGACAGCCTATCATGTTATCTGGTTACAGGATGCACGTAAGGGTTCAACACGGGCCTTCGTTTACACGACTGTATTCCAAAACACGGTACTTATCGACCGCAAATAGTTTTTATTCAACGCCAAAGTCTAACTTGGGCGCTTGAATGATGATTTGACACCAGTCGTTTGACATTGTACAAGAGTTGTTGCTTGATTGGTTTCTCACAGCGGGTTGGAAATGATGCAGACACAATGACAGATTTGAGCCAGCAGCTGCATAACTCACTGTGGACCGTTTGTGTTGAAAGCCATTGTTGACGTCACTCGATTTATCTTCCTGGGCCGCAAACAGCAATGCCAACGCTCAATTTGGTCACGGCAATGTCCCACTTTGGCGAGTTCTCTCCATACGGGACACGCAGGTAGAGCTACATTTTTGCTTCTGATGCCCCAATTTACCGGAATGCAGTGTGACAACTTGGGCCTGCGGCAGAAAGGGAGGTGAGAGGTGACGGTGTGTAATTAGACTTTCAAACCTTTAAAGAACTAATTTGTTACTGCTTTTTTACATTGAGTGAGCAAGTTTCGTTTCGCGTTACAGTCTGCGGTATGCATTGTGCTCGTATTTTAGCCTCTCTCTCTCCCACACACACACGCTCACACAAATATGCACGCACCACCATTAATTCCACCGCTCGCCCATTAGTCTTGCATTGTTCCCCACCTACACTGACACAGGCTGATAATGCGAGTATAGATTATTCCCAGATCAGCAGTTTTGACACTGACCGAGGTTGTATAGAATGTTTGCTTTGCCTTTTTGAAAGTATAATTCGATGGAGGACTATCTATGCCTCTGCTAACTTTTTTGTTTGTTTGTTTTGTTTTCTTTTGCACCAAATTGAGCAACACTTTCTGATAGCAAGTAAAACTGACCAATAAGAGTCATTATATGGCAGTTGTTGGAAGCAATGCAATTATTTAAACCACAAACAAATGTTGCAGGTGGCATTTTTTTTAATATAAAAAAAAATTGCGGTATATCTTAGGTGACCTCAACACACATGCATTTGATCATACATCTGATATTCCACCATAGCTTCAGCAAATCTCCTGAAACCCAAGCTAACGGGTTTCCTCAAAAGCAATTTACATTTTTTAAAAAATGTCAAATTAAATTCACAGTGCTTACTCGACTAAGAGGTGGTCCGCGCCAGTGCCTCATTCCGCAGGGATGATTCCTCTGTCTGCCAGGGTTAGTTATTCAAGTCCTGCCGTCCCGTTGTTGACAGTTATTGCCGGAGCTAAAAGCGGACAAACGGTCGCAATGGAAACGGCGCAGCGCGCCATTTTATGAAGCCAAGAGGCTTGATGCTGTTGTTGTTCACTGTAGCACTAACCCGTGAAATAGAGTTCACCCTACCAGAGATGGCAGCTTACCGCTCACCCATTGTACCTCGAGGCGTTCGGATGTTTACAAAACCAAAAAAACCAAAAAAGAAAGACAGAGGTGGAGTGAAATTGAATTGAAGTCCGCTGGATGCCTCCACATACACACGCCCACTGATACACGATTGTCTTTCTTCCATTCGTCCAACATCTCATTTCATTCCCCGCCTCCCTTTTTTTAAAAGAAATATATTAATTCCAGGTGTTTACAGCACATCAGATCACATCAAATTATTTCAGGGGGTTAATTGTGTTTGATTCCAGGAGCATCACCCTCGCCCCTCAATCCCTCTCCATCCTCACATCCGCACGCGCTTTCTCTCCTTCGCTTCCCCTTCCATTTTCGCTTTCAATTACCTAACTGCCACCGCTAGGCGTGTAAGAAGGGAAAATAAAACACATGCAAGGAGGAAAAACCCACACAAGACCTTGTATAAGACGCAAGAGGCGCTTCATCCATTTATGCATGCCTCATTTAAGTGTTCCCATTGTACGCGTCCCCTCGGGAGAACGTATGCAGATGAACCGGTGGCGGCGGCGGCGGGGGGGGGCGGTTGTAGGCGAGTTCATACAAACGCACGCTGGCAAAGTCACACGAGGCAAGCACAAGTGCCTATGTAGCCAACATTTTGCTGAGGCGATGGTCTTCCTCCTGCGCGGAGAGACATAATGATCAGTGGCCATAACGCACAGTCAAGCATACTGGAGTATATGGCCACAATCAAGCTTTTATGTGGACCTGGCACAATAAACGCTAGTGGGAACTGAAAGCGCCATCCTGTGTACGGTGGGTCTTAAGGAAGTAAGCACACTCAACCAGAAAGTTAGATTTGTGTGAAATTACTTCAAAGTAAACCGATGGGGGGGGGGGGGGGGGGGAAGTGACACTACGACATGATCGAATCAGTTCAAAATTTTGGGGGGGGGGGCATTTCCATGAGCAGAGCAGCATCAGGTCATGGTATGTGACCTTTCTTGACATGTAACATATTGCTACCTCTCTCCCCTGCTTCCTCTTGTCTATTTGTTAAGTGTTTCCACACAGTCACAAAACAGCACAGTGACTGCGTTTGCATTCAGTCAATAACCCTTTGACAAGCAGAATATTAGCATATGATTTTTTTTAATGTGTATTTATTCCTTACTATTATCATTTCAGTAACAGAGGGGCGCCGACAATTTTATCCTCGTGTTTAGATGCACTGACCTCAGCTTACCTTCACTTTTATAAGGAATTCTAATCGCTTCATCTCATGTCATGTCACTTAAGTGCGGGGGGTGGGGGGGGACGTCTTGCGGTTACTCAGTTTCATCGGCCATCTGGTAAAGTGCTTGAAAATACCATATTCCCACTGATGCTATTCACAGCTTGGTGGTAGTTGTGCTCCCTTTTTCTTTTTTTTAAAGTATTCATTAATGTATTTATATATTTCTTTGAATATACATATATAATATTATAAATAACATCTGTCAGCGAACAAAATACACATCAAATAAGACTATAAGATATTTATGTATAAACGAAAGCCCGGCCAAGTAAGTCTCATCAGCGGCCAGCATTACCCGGCAGCATGTAGATATCCAAAAATAAAAAGGCCCATTAGTTGAAGTGAAGGTGTTTCCAATTAAATTAGATGAAATCTATGAGATTACTGCTGGTGGGGAAGCTGTGATCTCAGCAATTAAAAGCTGACATCCTCTGAGCTCTGCTCTCATCGTTCCACACCCACACACACACGCGCAAAAGCAGGCTTCATGTGTTCCATTGTCAACCATCCAGCCTTAGGGAACTTCCACTGCTCTTTATCCTCCTAATCACTAATCGAAAAGTAGCACCCCAACTGCATGATAACAACCACTCCTCCCCGTAAAGCAAATGACTTTTCCCGTTCATTTCAAACCAGGGGGTCGGGCGGGGTTAGTGAATGTCAGCATTGATTTTTTGATACTATAGCTTTACATCCTTGTTACCTTTTTATGTCTTGTTACTTTATCTTCAAACCATGCAAAGCTGATTATCATCTTACTTTGAATTATTCATCAATGCATTTTTTTTTGGTATGTTATTAGTTTTAGAGAAATGACAATCAAACTCAACAGACTCAAAATACCAGCAAAAGTAAACTGTAAAAAAAAAAAAAAAATGACAACCATGCCCGGTTGACATTTTTTTTTTCCATGTTAGATATTTCGAATTTGCTGACAATGATTTTATTGCACGTAGTCTGTTTCACACTTCGGCAGGACTTGGACCCTCTTCGCAAATTTGGTCTCATCTTCCGCTACCTCTTCAGCTCCTACTCGGTGCGTGATAGGACACAGGAGGCTGATGTAATTTGATTGGAGGTATTAAAGTTGATTTGATTAAACATAGGTCAAATTACCGGATGGTTAATGGAATCAGGCTGCAGTCACCTGTCGGGCGGCCCCCTCGACGAGTCATGCGCGCGCACGCACACGCGCAGTAATCAACACACGCATAACCCAATCGTGTTTCTTGAGCGAGTGCACAAGCTGGCAGTCGCTCAAGGAAGCGCAGTGCCATCACTGGCCGATGTCTGACATTATTCCATATGGTCAGTTAGAATGATTGCTGGTTTCAATTTTACTTCCAACGCATGGCTCTAATCTTGTTGTTCGTCCTCCCACGATCCTTTAGAGAGCATTGTAAGCACAACAGGTGTGACGACGCCTTTAATGACACCGATGACAGATGTGGCTCACTCCAGACGTTGGTAACCGTGCGAAATTTTAGGCCAGTAAATGGGCAAAGGAAGACCGATCCAGTGGCGATTTACCTGACTTTCGAATCGATGGTGTGGAAGGCTGAAATCAAGACCGTGCAGCATTGTTATTGTTGTTTTTATTTCCAGGTTGTAACTGCCCAATGTTTTCACCAAATATTAAAGACTAGCATGATTGTGTTTCTGGATTTGTGTTTGGTAATCACAGCGCTAACACATTCCGTCCCAAAGACGTATTTATACGTCTTTCTAGACTGCACACGTTCAACCCCAGATACTTATCTATGTCTATATATATATACATATTTATATATTTTTTTCAAGAATTAAAGCAAAAAAAGAGTCTGAAAATGGCTGCCATTGATTAAAACTTATCTGGTTCACTTTTGTCTTCTTGCAAATTCAAGGATTTTTAGTACTCAATTATTTTTCAATATTATCTTGCTGATTATCTTTCCAATTTTTACTAGTTTCATCTCATTTTTTTTTCTTTTACAGTAGTTTTTTTCAGTTTGTCTTATTTAAAAAAATCTTTAAACGTGGTGCTAGTTAAGATGAAAGCGTACAATATCAATCCCACTTTTCACAGCACAAACGAGCCGAGTGTTCCCCACAGCCCCCCTCCCCTCCATCTCTCCCTCTCCCCCTATCACGTACGATAAGAGCAACCCATTGGATTAATGCCGGCCATTTAAGACATGCTCACATTCACACAATTGCCACCATCTTGCGCTTGCCATATACATTTTTAATCCGAATTGGCCTCGCCCTGCCATTACGCCAAAGTAATTAGGACAATACAGTCACAGCAAGAGGGAGCACATTGTCTGAGCCAGTGGCACCACCGACATAAGCAATAAGCGTTGTAAATGTTGCCGTCTGCCTCGGAAGTCGATTTTCTTTTCTCACCACCGTACACGATTTTCAATATATATTTTTTTCCTTCTCTATGATCATCATGACATTCCACTCCCCATATCTTACCGACCCAGCGTTTGCGACACACCTTCCTTCACCTGAAGCCACTCGCATTAACCTTCACTCAAGCTCTGCTGATCTAGTAGGATTTTCCTGACATTTACTGAATCCGATCTTACGAGAGCCAATGCACGCAAAGAGCTTTACGTTTTATCAGTGGGTTTTGGAGATAATTCCCTTGTCTTTTATTTAACGCTGCATGATTACAACAGTGAGATCCTTACCACATAACACTAAATACTACAGTATAGGTTTAGTCAACGGGCGAAGGTGAACGCTTCATCTCTTTTTCTGTCCGAATGATGGCACCCAAGTTTATGTCTGTAATAGCTAAAATGCTTACCCCCCCCCCCCCCTTTTTTTTGTGCTCCTCTACAGGCCCCTTCACTCGGACCAGTCGGCCGTACATGGAGACCCCCAGTTGGGCAGGTTGGTGTTCTGTTTGTTCCTCTGCTTCCATTGCACATGACTGACCAAATTTCATACCACCTCTGGTACCCAAGTGAATGTGTGTGCGTGCGCGCGTGCAGCCAGCTCTCTTTCCAAGCGTGTGTATGGGTCGAGTGAGAATGTGCTGACTGCACCGCTTCGGTTCTGGGCATGCCCACTCTTAGGGGCTATAAATCCTGAGCGCAGTGCTCTGACTGTGTCAGCAGTCCAGCCAATGAATGGATATTAAATGCCACAAAAAAAGCCTCTTTAATTCAGCTGCTCCCTGTGTCATGCTGCTGGCCATGCTTTCGCTCTCTCTCTCATTGTCTCTCATTATCCATTTACTCATTCACCTCTTTCTTTCACTTCTTGCACAGCCATCCACCTTGCAGCATGATCATCCAATATTTATTATTGTTTCCGTTTGATATGTGGCTGTAGTGACTGCTGAGACCCAACATGGAGGTTGTAGCCATTTGTTCTCGCCGCCTGTCAATACTAATCTAATAAGGGAAGGAAAGATCGAACACAACTAGCTTAGATCTTTGGAAATACACACAGTGCACGCAATTACTCTTCGGCGCACCGCTGGGTAAAATCATTTTATTTCTATTTATTTTTTTTTTTTTACACATAGTCGAACAGGATATCAAACCTCAAACAATTCAAAGATCGCATTCTAATAAGCGGTGGTGGGTACGTCAATAGATTGCTCTGGTTCATTATTCCTCATTTGCTAGCTGGTCATCGTCAGGCCATCGTTATTTCAGTCCGGCTCAGTCTGTCGGTTCATCACCGCGCTTCCTTCATTGCTAAATTACAGTTCGTCACTGCTAAAAATAAATCAATAAATAAAAATGCATTCCTTGGGTATTCCCAGTGGCATAATTGCCGGGAAAAATGCGATGCTTTTTGGCATTTAGCCTACATGTACGTTCAAATTTGTTTGTAGCCTCACTTCACAAATCGCCCAATGGAGTAAAAATGTTGCTAACCAGCTGCTTGACTTCAATCCACATATAAAAGCGAACTGCTTATTTCCCTAAATAAAACAAACAACCCTATTTAAGAACGGCATTTTACGTTTACTTTGTCAGATTTATTTATTTTATTTTGGATGATCTTAAACCTTAAAAACTTTCAATTCTGCCCCCCAAGCCCCGTCCCAAAAAAGTTTCAAAAGCGGGCGCTTACTGTTTCGCTGCATTGTATATTTTACTCGAAAAGTCTGATAACGAACATGAAAGTGGAGAGTGACAGGAACTCATAAAACACTTTGAGTCCACGCACGCACACATCATTGTCCCCATCCATAATAGCAATTACGGCTGAGCCTTCTTCAGCCTCTATCAGCGTTGATCAACGGGCCTCCAGGCCCATCGAAGGCTCTGACGCCCAATCACGCTGACATGGAACTAATTGAAAAGTCGTTCAGCTCTCCGAGTAAAGATCTTCATGAGAGAATTGCGTCTCCTTTGAAGATGCGTGCTGAGATGCGTTTCGGTGATACAGGCGACAAGAGCTGTTTTGTGTCAAAACGGGTCTTGACGTGCGTCGTTGAATGAGAGCCGTGATTATGCGTCGATTGTTTTCATCGTTTTATTTGGTGTATGTGTGTGTGTGTGTGTGTGAGAGGTGTGGTTTTGTATCTGCACCTTTCAAGAGATTTGATTGCAAATTTTGGCACAATATAAATTAATTACATGGAACCATCTACTGCCCCCCATTATACGCCCCTCACCCCCCCAAACGTTACAAGGATATTGAAACAACAGCAAAAACACTTTTTTTTTTGCAAATTGCACACAAGCATGACAAATCTCAGGAAGAACTTGCTCCTCACGACATGGTTCATTCAACTTTGTTAGCACCAATTGTTTCCATTTCGGACCCAAACCACAACTACTACCTTAACATTGACTGACAAACGTCCTTAAAATGAATCATGACGAAAATAGACTTTGACTGACATTAAAACTAATCCAATTGCCAGAAAAAAAATGTTTTGCCTCATATGAAAACAAAAGGTAAGAAAACCTGAAAGCCTGAATATTTACGTAAGTTTGATGTCGAACTGTTTCGATTGGGAAAATTATACCCAGTGAAGTTTCTTTCTGCCTCTGGGCGTGTTTTCACAAAACAGCGCTGCAGATTTGAGGTTTTCTTTCCCACCCCCCCCAGACATTAAATTTTAGATGCAATTTCCTCTCTCGGAAGGGGCCAGTCGGTGGCGATAAATCAGGCGTTTTGGCTATTTGTATACATTTCCATTCGATCCGCCTATATTTCGCGCAACAGGGAAAGCCTTATAATTCATATTGCATGAGCTGTAATGTAATTTTTGAGGGTCCCGGCTTAATCGTTGGTACTGGTTCCAGTGCATCAAAAAATGTTTTTTTTTTTTTAAACACTGCAAATTTACACAGCCTTTATTAAAATTTAATTTTTATCAGCAACGGAATTATAAATGATAAAAATGACTCCGATGCGTGGATACAAAAAGATGGAGCTTAATTTGGTTAGCCGCTAGCCGCCTCTAAACCGAAACAATCCGCAAAGCTTCAGAAAGCTTGGCCTGTCATTTAAATTTTTGTTTATTTCCAATAAAGTCTTGACTGGCCCAAATGGTGATCTAAAGTGACGTTGTTGCTCCAGCCTGACAATTAATTTATCTTCAACGGTGTTATTTCACCAGTTTGACATATTTTCAGTCAAAGGCGGGTACTCGAAATATCCTTGGCAAAATACATTCGGTGACCCCGCATGTACAAACTTATCCAAACCTGTACCTCTGACACCGATCGCTTGAGGCTGATTAATCTTGATGGCGATTGTTGGAATTTGACCTCCTAGCCATTTGTTCATGTTCATAAAGCTGTGTTTGTCCCCCCCCCCCCCCTCCCTCCCTCATCATTAAAAATGCAAGCTCGGCCTTAATGATGATAGTACAAAGCAGCCGAAGAGCCACACTTAGATTATTAACACAAATAAACACCGTTTGGGGCTGTCGGGAATTACAAAGCATTGCGACGATTATTTAACTGACATCCTGCCGCTCTGCTCTGGTTCGCACACGCGCACACACGCACACGCTTGCGTACGTATGCACAGATCTCAGATGTTTTCCGCTTAGCTGTGATGTGTACACAGAAAAAACCCCTGTTGGCAAAAGAGGGAAAAAGTTCAACAGACAACCGGCTGTGCTCAATGTGGATTTTATTGCCTCTTATTGTGAGCACACAGCAGCGGCAGACAACTCGAAAGTGTAAATGCCTCCACTTCTCCTTCTATTTGTTGAAGTGATGACCCCCCGCACCCCTCCCCAATGTGCCTCGGAGCTGCTTTTAACACTTCCAAAAAGGCCATTACAATTAAAGCCGCACTGGCCAGAGCAAGGGGAAATGGAGACAGGTGTGATGAGAGTAAAAGAGGGTTGTCAGCACAACGAGTGGCGGGGATGCTTTTAGCCCTTTCTCCGCGAGTAATGTCCAATTACCGCCGTGTCGGGTGGGGGCCGCCGCCTCCCACTGTCATCAGCCCACAAGCGTGAGGTGATGGCCCTCTGCAATGGGCTGATTGTCAGCCGCCGTGCATCACAAGCAGCGAGAGGGTCTGCGGGGCCATCCAGCGGAGGCTGGCAATTCACTGTGAATATTCTTTTTCGTTTAGTCGGTTGTAACAGCCTGTACACCTCCGAGCGAGACAATGCGTTCCAAGCATTGCACTGAATAAACCACAATCTGGCAATGTTTTTTTCCAATCTGTTGTATAATCTCTAATATTGACCAGCAGGTGGTACCAGATATTAGACGTTCTATCCTCTTGGAAATGTTTCTCTCAATGGCATGCTGTCAGGGCCTTCATTGCTTTCTCTGCAGGGCCGAACATGATCAGTAGCACATTCCTACGTTTTCATGAAATGGGAATAATTTTATTCCAACAGTCTTTGGCTTCAAGTCATTTGTTTTTTGTTTTTGTTTTTGTTTTCTCCAGATTTCAGCTTCACTGTGGTGCCAGTTGAAATTGCATTTTTTTTAAACCAATCAGATTTTAGATTCAAATCCGACATGATAGAAAATATTGCCATGCACCCAAATATTGCTTTTAAAAGTCATTGAGGACACATCTTGTGTCGCCACCCCACCCTGGCCAAAATAACGTTCCAAAGAAGTCATAAAAAGACCCAAGTTGACATGCCATTCTTCCCCCCCGCGTACAGCCGCCACTCGGATCTGCATGAGTGACGGCTCCAAACTTTATGGCGGCGTCTTGCTGAGGTTGCCTGACAGTCGGTTCTTACCTGTTTAATGGGGGCCCATAAATACGAAGGTGTCAAAAAAGACCTGTACAAGTGCTGACTGCCTAATCATGAACTGTGTGAAAGGGCATGTTTGCAACCAACGCCGTTATAAACTTACGACACGTACGCGCACAGAGTACTACTGTACACCGGTGGAAATATTCAACAGCTGCCGTCACATCCCCAGGTCACAGAACTACACCTCATGCTTCCCCCCCAAAAAAGTATACGCAATCCCTTCTCACCCGTCTGCCTCTCGTTGTGCTCGCTTCGCTCGCTCTGCTTTCTTTTTATGTCTCTCTCTCACTTTTTATACTCTCATTCATCATGTTGACAGCACCACGGCTACTTTTGTGAAATGGAGAAAAATGTTTAAGTCAGCTTTTCTCTGTCTCTACGTCCCTCCCTCCCCCTTGGCCATCTACTCTAGATATATGCGCACGCGCGTGTGTGGAGCCAGCAGACAGGAGTAATTCTTGCCGTATGGAAAGCACTTTACATATGACACCCGCTCCGGGATTCTGCTGCCAGTGTTGCAAGTGAAATGACCCAAACGTTTGGTGCTATAAAGTTCAGAACTTCCCCTTACTTCCTCAACTTTCATGTTGCGCGCACCTGGGGAAGGCAGAATATTGAAAAAAAAGAAAACCCACAAGGGGTGGAATCTGTGCAAGTCGAAAAATCTGAAACATTCATGATGATGATGATCAGTTGGCGAAAGATTGCCACAATTGAGGAGTTGCCAGCTCGGAAAACAGCTGATCCAAAATTGCATAACTGTGAAACTTATGTGGCAACCCGGTGGTGGACCGGTTAGCACATCAGCCTCTCAGTGCAGAGTTGCGGCCTTCCTGTGTTTGCATTCTCCCCGTGCCTGCGTGGGTTTTCTCCGGGTACTCCACTTTCCTCCCACGTTCCAAAAACATGCGTGGCAGCTTAACGGGACACTCCAAATTCTCCCTAAGTGTGAGTGGTTGTTTGTCTATTTGTGCCCTGCGATTGGCTGGCGACCAGTACAGGGTGTCCCCCGCCTACTGCCCGAAGACAGCTGGGATGGCCAGTAGCAACAATGTGCCACTACGCTCTTTGCGGCAGCGGGCGCTTTCAACACAATTAAAGAACTGCTTAATAAATAATAGCCACCTTTCCTCCCCCTGCACCCACCAAACAGAAATAAATCCATTACAATGGCAGCCCGTACAGTTTCTCCTGTTTTTTCTTCAATAATTGATGAAGTCACATTCCTGTAGGCACTAATTAGATCAACAGGAAATTAGTATTTATTGGAATTGCAGGCTTTCAGAAAAGGTCATATTGAACATTAGCGCAACGTCTAGTCAACCATGCAAACGCTCTTTCATGGTTATGCGAAGGGTTCTAATGGAAAGTCTATTGGCCGATACAGTCAAGGGTGTTTGAGCACTGTGAGTGGACGAGGGCAGTGGGAGGAAAAGCCGAAGCGCTGAGTTTGGTTATAACTCAGCTTACAGTCCTTACTGGCAGCGAGTGTTCATTTAGAAAAGCTGACATCTATGTTGGGAATCGCCGGAGTTAAGATCAATAGCTCTAAAGGCATAAATAAGATGAAACTATCGTGTCTCATGTCAAATAATTTTACGTTCAGAAATGAACCTGTTTCTTCGGAGACAAAGGGAGTGACTCTGGGTGGTGTTATCAGTGGAATATACTGTGTTTTACCAAAAATTCTGTATGTGACAGCCATTGAAGTATTACGTGAATACAGTCGCCGCTTGTCATACCGCAGAAAACATTTTAGCATTTTTTATAGTATTGCAGATGTTTGTTTTATTTTCTTCTTAATCCTACATTTCTCATTTCATTTGGCAGATTTTTCAATATATCACAAAAATTCCCGTGATCATTTTTTTTCCCCCATGCGGACGGCTATTGCAGACTAACAGAGAATCAGAAGTAAAAAAAACAAACAAACATAAATAAATGAACATTTCACACACAATACAAATTTTAAATACAAAGTGTCTACAGGCAAGCAAAAGTGACACAGACAAACAACCATCAATGCTCACAATCACACCGAGAGACAATTTAGAGTGCCCATTGTCGCCGCGCCCGTTGTTTTACTCATCAAGAGTGTTCCGTTTAATTTGCACCAACTATGCCCAACTGGACTGGTGTATCATTCAAAATAACCCTGACCTTTGCCCTTTGAGCATGCAGACCTCCTCATTTCCCAGTCAGAGCAACTCTGTCACCGCATAAATTTCAATTGTTTCAGTATTACACAGTAAAGAGGTTTTATTAGTCACTGCGGGATACCGATATTCAAAAAGGTTAACGGAGGCCAGCTTCAAAACGATTGCTGCGTCGTTAATATTCGGCGTGAGGTGCCCCGAAATGACAATAGACAACAACCTTCAAACTTTTTGGTGGATGCTATGCGCTGGTTGCTATAATACACACACAAAAAAAAAAGCGATGTTGTTTCACGCTGTATGTCAAGCCCCACATTTCAAAATACCAATCGGGGATGAGAGAACACCGGCCTGTGAATCGTCTTCAGGTATGACAATTGTGACACAAGCGCGATTCTCGAGAGACGTCGCGGAGTGATGTAGCGAAATAAAGAATTCTGAAGTGAATTAAAGTCGTAACCTAGCGGCTCCTGCTTCTCAGCGTGATATAGTGAACATAAAACATGATGAAGCTGTGTGATAGGACAGGAGAGGCCAATGACTGAACAAGCCTTTGATGGGCTTATTATTCTAACTTTGATTTATGGTAATTGACCTCAAAGTGGAGACAGTCATAATTAATGCTGAGGAGGGGGAAAAAATACAGCCCTCTTCACCATGTCTCTCTCGCACGAGGCACCCCCCCCACACCCGGAGAATCAATTTTCAGCTGTTGAACGACGAACACAAATTTCTCCCAAATATTTTTTTTTCCTCGTGTTGTCAACTTCCACTTCATTTTCACATCACTTCATCACCATCCGATGCATTTTTCTTCGCCTGTTTGGAGTCGATACTGTCACACGCGTCTTGTTTGGAGTCCGATTGTATTGGTAATGCTTCACCCCGCCTTTCATCATTCCTAAAAGCATGGAGGGGTGTCAAATGACGCCGCTCGGGTGGGCGGTAGCGAGATGCTGAGGACGGAAGAAGAAGAGGAGTGGGACAAAGCGGCGGGGGGGTGGCTGATGAGTTGCAGAAGCCCGCGCGTATGCTTGGTTCACTTCTGTGGCCCGGGTGGAGTGATTAGCAGTGCGGAATAGTAGAATGAGTTGCGCCCCGCGGGCTACTTCACGTGTCGTTCTCCCCCTCTGAGATGGCTTATGCTAGTTTTGAAAACGGTTGGCACTCATTTAGCTGCTTTTTTAACCTTTTGAGGGACAGCTGATCGTGTTATCATTTTCTTTCTTTTCTCCCCAGTCCCTCATTCCCACTTTCCAGACTTTCCTCCATCGTCTCATTCTTCGGTCGCCTATATGCATCCCCCCTTTTCTCTCTCCACATCCTATTTTCAACTCAAGACCACCACACGACCATCACATTCGTCTCCCCCCAGCCCCCCACCCCTGTCTCCGTGTCAATGTCCTCCCCGAGTGGTGACAGTGTGACAGCTGCGTGCCGCTCTGTCCACACCAGCGCCTTTGATCACTCTCCCACTGCTCCATTGTGGCTAATGAGGAGCGCAGGAGGGCTCGGGGGTTGGGGGGTGGGGGGGTTGCGTACACTGGAGCTCCCAAACTGCCCTCGTGTATCTCGAGCGGCTCCTCCATCCATGCACTCTCCCTATGTGTCTTCCTTTCATCCGTGGGCCTATCTGCCCCCCACGCCCCCCCCCTCTTCCCTCACTCCACCTCCTCCTCTCAGCTGCTTGTCACCACGCTCACTTTTTGACTCGGTTCACTCTCAGCCACTCCGATGAAGTGGATTCAGGATGATGAAGGAATTCCAGCTGACATTGACAATAGCGTTTTAAAGGGAGGAGAGGGGGTGGGGGGGGGGGGGGGGTTGCATTCCTGGCCATTAAAAAAAATGCAATGGAACACTCAGAAATTAACGCCAACACAGTTATTGGAATCATTGAAATATTTCGATACAACATTAGCGACAGATTATCCTTCTCGCGATCATGGTTCAGAGTGCTGTGGAGCTCACTGACGCTTTGTCTGTAATTCCAGATGTGTTTTTTTTTTTTTTTTTGGCCAAAGTCATCTGGAATAAGCTTGAGAACCCCCCCCCCCCCCCCCCCCCCGCTTTCATCGATTAACCGATCGCAGAAGTAGGTTTGCTGCAATGATTTCTTTCAGGTCTATTGAGACCATTCCCCATGAGGAATCATGAATCACATACCGCCCGTTCTCATATTCATTTACAATCTGTAAACTACACAAGTGGACCCTCCCCCCCTTCCCCACCATATGTCTGCCTTTACCAACCGCCATGATTACCCCGAAACGCCATCAATCCGCCGATTCAGTTCGCGGCGCTCGCTTTTGTGCGTCGAAACCATCCGCGCGCGCGCAGCCAATCGGAAGCGACATTTACAGACCGCATCCTTAACGCTTTTCAAATCTTATCACTGGCTCTGTCTGCGCCCTCCTTTGCTGCGTCGTCTGATTTTTGGGTCATATTTCTTTGTTTTTCTCAACCGCCAACCGAGATAAAACTCATCGCTCGTCTTGCTCCCTTGCCTTTTTTTTTTTTTTAAATGCCGTCATCACTGGACTGTAGAAATGATTTCCAACCAGCTGTTCCGATGCAGGTATGGAAAATGGAAGGGAGAGGGAGAGAGGGCGAGCGAGCGAGCGAGAGAGAGAGAGATGGTGCTAATATTGATCTTGGTTAATTAGATTCCCATTGAAGTCCCGTGGGGGATTGGGGCAACGCAGCTCTGTGTTTGAGTCCGCGTGGAGAAAAAGCAAGGCCGAATCAGAAGGAATTCCATATCCAAGGCAGACTTGTTTGGACAAAAAGCAAAGAAATCCAAGCTCACCATATTTGATGTATTCAACTCTGATCCTTCTCTCTGTTTAATTAGACGTCCTTTTGTCTTTGATGCTGTCCCCCCCCCACCCCCCTTCCTCCCCCAAGCTTGACGGCATTTTATGTTCCGACTTCATTTGCATGTTCCACTCTTGTGTGCGTACGTGCGGCGGGAGCTCCCGCTATCTAATCGGAAGCCAGCATGCGCGGTTGCGGTCGGGCGCTCCCGCGAATACGTACGATTATCTGGGAACATGTGTAAGCGACAGGATGTGGATTTTAGCCTACACCGCATCTCTGCTCCACGTGGCCAAGCCCCTTTGTATTTCCCGTGAAATGTTTGTCATGCTTCCCCCCACCTCCACTTCTCAATTTCACAGCGCCGGCGATAGCTGCCAGGCACGGAACACACAGGCTTGATTTACAGCCATTGGCAGCATCGCATCACTTAAACAGAATGAACCGGGCTTCCTAATTAAAAACGTGTCCGTCTGTCTGCGGCGCTACCTTTTAGAACCGGAAACGTTTCCCGGGGTGTCGGTTTCTATTTATTTATTTATTTATTTTAAAGCTGACACAAGACTTGGGAAGTGAAAGGCCTTTTTCGTACACGCTCATTCCTATAGATGTGCCACTTTGACTCCACCCATCTGTCAATTATTCCGCCATTTTAATAACCCAACAGGAGTCCTCCCAACAATTATCTGGACTCTGTTTGTCTGTCCAAATGATTCTTATTTCTATTTATGTATTCTTTTTTTTTTTTTTTTTTTGCGAATCGTTGTCATTTTGGATTTCGCGGCACAAATTATTGACGTAGAAAGTTTTTTAACTTGGGACTTTCTTGTTATTCACGCCCACCAAAGTGCACTGCGTATAACCTTAAGATGGGTTCATAACATTGTCAACAAACAATGCAATGCAACGATGCCATGCAAATAAATACATCTCATCACGCTTGGTCCGTTTGTCATTTTAAAAAGACATTATGTGCATTTAGAAGGGGTGTGGGGGAATTATACAGTAGGGCCTACACCATTAAAAATAAAATAAAATAAAGTGGTTGGTTTTAAATCCGATGCGTCTTCGCCAAGTGTGGAAAGCATGTGTCGTACCTAGAAATGACGAACCAGCGGCGAACCATTGGCCTCATTCACACACACACACACATTTTAACTCAACCTTAGTTTAAACGCACAAACGCGGGGCCCCGGGGCGCCCAGAGGAAAGGTGCTGAATTGGCTATTTCTTTTTCTGCTCCCAGGAGCCAGGAGGAAAAGCCATTTTCAATGCTAAATAAACAAGCCCATTAATGGTCTCGACTCTCCCGCCTTACCATATTTCTATAGTCAACGGCCTTGAATGTATGACAGGGGAAAGGTCACTTGCAGACTCAAGTAACACACACAAAAAAAAAAAAAGTAGAAAATCGCTGGTGGGAAGGCTTCTCTCAATAGGCGCACATGCACGGTGCGGCCAATGTGTTTTTTTCCTCACCGCTCATTGTGATTTGTCCAGACAACTCTATTTCCTATCATGTTGCAGCTCAGGTCCTTATTATTTGCCGCGGTCTTTGTTTGCCTCGCGTGTGTTTTTGCGTGAATCCTAATGCTGATATCAAGGTGTTTGTCAGGGAACGCTCCACGCCTAAGAGTTTATCTCAACTAAAACGATGATTAAAGGGTCTTGGCCTTTAAATAGACAATCCTGTTGACCTAATTTAGAGTCTCGATCAATCCCGGGCTGGCCACATTCAGTGAGACACCAACCATTGATTTTTCTCTCTTCTGCTGGCCCGGCCTGAGCGCAGGAGCCAGAGAAGCCTTCCAATCAAGGAAGAGAGCCACGGGCGTACAGTATTGTAATACAATAAAGTATTATGTATGTATGAAAGTCTACACACCCCTCTTGTTCATTTGAAAATGGGACTGAGACAAACCCTTTCAAAATGATTTCTGGCCACATTCATTTAACTGTGGATGAACAGTTAGCACGATGGCCAAAATGTCAGGAAAAGCCGACCAGAACATCCGAACGACAGTTGAAGCTAGTCACAGGTACTTTGAAGGAAGTTGAGTGCCACTTTCCATTTAAAAGAGGAAGTCCTGCAGTGATAATGATCCAAACAAGCCTGGCAATGCCAATGC
The DNA here is from genome assembly GCF_025434085.1 of Hippocampus zosterae. Taxonomy (NCBI): domain Eukaryota; kingdom Metazoa; phylum Chordata; class Actinopteri; order Syngnathiformes; family Syngnathidae; genus Hippocampus; species Hippocampus zosterae. The sequence goes on from NC_067457.1 coordinate 6,808,110, forward strand.
TTAACATGGCGTAGCATAAAAATGTCTAGCGTCTGATGCAACTTGCACTGGTCACCCAAGTTGTAGTTTCATGCGGGTTCTGTCACTTCTTTTTCGAATGAATGTTTCTCACGTATGATGGAATCCCTTCAAAAAAAAAAGTAATAATAAATGGGACGCGATATCTCATTTACACTCGCGAGCATTAACTGCGCCAGTCTTTCCATTCATTGTTTCATCGCGGAGATACTTGTAACTCATGCAAGGAAAAAAAAATCTCTATAAATAAATTGGACCCTCTCCACTAAAATTTATGGCAAAGAAGCAAAAAGTCCTGAGACGCCAAGTTTCTCAAAGTCCACTGCATAATATTGCTTCATTGGCAAATTCCCTTTGCTCCTCCTGCTCATCTTTTTCCGAGTTCAACTTCACTCCCCCCCCCCTCCCCGTCCCCCTACTCCTTGATCCGCTCGATACTTTATTCGTTACTCCTTCAATCCCTCCATCTATTTTCATCTGTCTCCCATCTCTCTTTGTCCTGCAGCTACAATAGCAATGAGATCTTTTGCATTAAGAGCGCGACTGGCTGAGCGAAATGGGCCAGCGTGCAATTAGTTTTGCGAGTACTTATCTCATTAAAGTAAATGAATTATTGATTTAATGACACTCATGCTTTTAGTGGCGAGCAACTGCTATTATGAGTAACGCTGTTGTTTGGAAAGGACACCGTCCGGCTCGGCATGGAGAAAATATCTCTCCTCATTTCCACTGTCCGCCTCTTCTCCTCAACTTTTTCTTCATCTCTCACTTTCGAGCGAGTCTCAAACACCGCCTGGTGTTGGCGGCAGAAAAGCGGTGTGCGGAAAAACGAAAGTAACCGCTCGTCGGAATCGTCGCTGTTTTTCCTTCCGCGTGGCTCGTCTTCCTGCTACCCATTGACGTTTTTCAGGAGATGTAAGGGTGAGGATCAATCGATCTACTCCGCGCCCAAGAGGCAGATTGCAGTCAGATGAAGGGCTTTGCGTGCAGCTCTCTCTCTCATTCCGCTAATCGCACTTCTAGGGTCCCCTGTCAAACATGACCCATGGGCTTCTCGCCGCTTCCCCTTCTCCCAGTCCAGTGATGAGAATATTCAATAAACACTTTCTCATGACACGTCATGATGCCCAAAAAAAATGGTAGGGCCCTCCGAGGGGAAGCGAGGGGGCTCAATAACCTCAATGTATAAATGATGATGCCTCTGAGCCTTTCTAATAAATCTCCCAGCTACGGTGTCCCCCGCTGAGTAAGCGATGGGGCAGCAGGTGGCCCCAGAGACGCCTCACGAGCCGACTTGGAGCTTGTCCGTACCGAGGGAATGTGCGCAACTGGCAGATTTAGCCTTTCCAGAGTTGCGCCGGTGCGAGCGGCACCACCCCGCGGAGCGGATGACACAGTTGACCGCGGGCATTCGTCTTATTCGCCGCCTGTGGAGAATAGCCGCTCGCCATTGGTTAGCGTTGCCAGCTGATCGTGATTCTAAAAATGAGCTGGCGATGAGCAATCGATGATCTTCGGCCTGCTGTCCGCCATTTACTTTCACCTCTCCCTTCATCGGTGGACCCCCCCCCCCCCATCCCCTCCTCCCTCCCTGATCCCAACTCCTCTCTTGAAATTCAAGGCCTCCCGACTTGCAATTAACCTCCCCCACAGGCATCCATCCACACACACACACACACACACACACACACACACACACACACACACACACACACACACACACACACACACACACACGTGGTGATTAGCCAGTCCTAATGGCTCTCTGCCACTCTCTAAATACTCTCATAATTCATAAATGATTTTTTTTCTTGACCCTGTACCGGCTTACTCACTTGTTTATTAATGTATTTTAAAAAATGGTGCTAAACTAACAAGCGCAATCGCGTTTTTAAATCTGATTTGAGCTCTTCTCGCGCCAACATTGAAGCAAAAAAAGGAGCCATCCATCATAGCGAGTGTACTACGAGTATTTAAGACATACTTTAATGTTATGCATCTATTGTTTAATATTTTGTGTAGCTAAGTGTGTTTGCGCGATACGGGGATGGTTTATGGTCAAATGTCCTCCGAAAGAATGTTCTTTTTGTTAGGCTTCCTCTTTGAAATGTTGTCTAATCGAATTCTCGTCCGCGTTAACCGTACTTAGTTGCACACGAGTGTCGAGTTTCTCATCTTCCGTTTGTTCAGCACCGCCTCGTGTTTAGCAGACTTTTCCAACGTGCACTGTTCAAAAGGCAGGTGCAAGTGAAACGTGCGAAAACTTATGTACACATTTTTCAAATGCCAACAAAAAAAATCTACATATATATATTGCCCCATTGTCTATTCAGAAATGTAATTTTCAAGCTTTGAATGAGGGAGCCAATCACAAGAAGGAGTCATGCCGGCAATGCCTTTGCTTTCCGTGCGCCGGGGTCATTCTAGCCGACAGTAGCAATCACTCCTCTGACAAGTCATTGGGCGGATTGTTCCTTCCAAGTTTCCAACGCAATATTGCGCAGGACGGGCAGATCCCCCGCTCATCCAATTTCCATGCACTTTGGGAGACTTAAATCAAAGTAATATGACTTTTACGGGGTTGCTGGCTTCCCAACAAATATCCCTGCAATCGATTTCACACGAGACCGTGTTTGCCTCTTCCAAGTCCATCACTTGAAACTTTTTTTTTTGAAACGCGTTTCATGGTGACAAAGGCTCTGTTTTAACCAGCGGGGGAGAAAACCATGGAAAACAATCCCCTTGGGGGAGGGCAAGCCCCGCGGCCGTCCACCGTGCATCCAATGACCTAATAACAGCTTGGATGTTTTTCTGAAGCCGTAAATTTCCTTAAAATCACGATCAAAGGCGTAAACCTGACAATGTTGTGGCGATGTCATCGGTCGTGACGATTGCAACTATTTACGCCGATTCACCGGTCGCTCCATTTTCATTCTTCGGCTTTAGTCACTCACATGCAACACACCCTCTTATAGCACAAGGATTCTCAATGATACGGTTTTTTTTTAATTCCTTTTATTTATTATACTAATTTTCCATGTGTGTGAGCATTCTGGCAAACTCCCTGAATAATTATGGGGGAGCGGTGTTGGATGCCATTGCTCATTTTCTCTCCAGGATGAAATAGCTTCCAAATAAGTCCGAGTAAATAAAAACGGGGAAAAGACAAACCATGAACAAGTGCTGTGATTAGAGACGAGACGACTTTACACCCACTCCCGCTCTCTTTTAGTTTAACATAAAAAGCCTTTACAAGGTTAGTTTACGGTACTGTATGTTTTTATTTTCTTTTAATACAGCGGCGTCGTTAAGATGGAAGTTGCTGAAAATGCCATTTCGGAGAAGCCGTTGCTCGGTTAATGTTCGCATTCTGCGTATGTATGTCGAAAACGCTGAAACGGGAAATTCAGCTAAATGCTTTGGCTACAAGTTGCTGCATTTGGATTTGCATGGAGGCTTGAAGGGAACGTGGTAATTAACTTTTTCGGCCGTCCTCGTGTGGATCATATTTAGGTTCTGTTGGTGTTATTTAACATTTTTAATCTGGATTAAAATGACACATTTGTCTATTAAATTTTGACCACTGGATTGTGCTATTCTCTGATCGCTTGCAGAAGATTCACGTTTTCACACGTGACCATCATCTGAAGAAAACTTCTTACTTCCACTTAATTAAAATTAATTTGACCTCAAATTTGAGCTGCCCATTCCTGTCATCCATCGTTACCCCCACAGTTTTTTTTCATCACGCCGAATGTTTGCGGAAAGCTCGGCCCAAACTTTGATTATTTTTTTTGTGTGTTTCGTTTTTCCCTCATGCCAGTGACAAACTTTAAAATAAATGGATGCAATGATCTCTTTGCTGACTCTGAACCTTGCAGCCGACCACATGGCTTATTACTGGCCTACCACTGGAGACGGGGACCAAATAGAGTAAATGGCTTTGAAGCTGCATTGGCAATGGCATTGGCAATATTTGTTGAGATTTAGGTTTTTTTTGGGGGGGGGGGGGGGTCAAACCAGAATGTAAGCAGTCAATATATTTACTTATTGTAAACTTTCTTATTGTTTACTTATTGTTTACTTGTTTACTTACTTACAATAAACTTACTTATTGTAAAAGTTGTGTAAACACAACTTTCTTTGTTGGGCGAGAGCTCGAGCACAGAGGCTGTCAACAGAAAGTTTTGTTCACCCAAAACTCGGATCATGTAAAGCAACTTATACATTCAATCTTTTTTATTTTGATTTGTGGTTGGGTGCGGGAGCTTTTGAGAGTCAATCAACAATGTGTCAGTATCTTATACTTAACTATGCAACAGCTCCAAAAAAGTTCCTGTGGCTCCTTGTTCATGCTACCGTTGCGAATTTGTAAAAGCGGACAGCGCCGCTTTAATTACGTCTTGTTTGGTAAGTGACTTTGGCACAGCTGTATGGACTCGTTGTTATCGTACCGCCGGTGTGTGTGGCCACATTTCTGCCCAAGTCATCACTTCCGAGATACGCAGAGGCCAAAGACGCAGCGGGAGGAAGCCTTCATTAATTTATCTCTCTGTTCTGTATTTAACAAGCGCTACATGTGCTGAGGAGGCACGCGCCCAACACAAAGGTTTGGCACAGTCATTAAACGTGCACAGGCATAGCGAGGCTAATCAGTTGACCTTTGCTTTTCTTCTTCTAGGCATTGTCGGGATGTTGGGGTGGACGAGCGATATCTGCAGAGAATAAGTCCATTTGTTATTTTACATGATTTATGAAGGGGAGTGTTAATGTAGAGAATACGAGGACGGTCCAACTCGGAGAGTGTGGAACAAATAGCGCTTGGAGTCCAATCTGACTCAAGCGGTCATTGGTTGTGGATTCCTTTATTGCCGTGGCTCTGTCACCAAAATGTTGCTTCACAAAAGTTGCGGGTAGGATGCTCGGTATTTGCAGCTTGCACCTTGTCATTACACTACCCTCCAAAAATAGTGGCGCGGTGAGTTCATAGGAGCCCGAAAATAGTTGGGCTTGGCAGGCGAACGGATCTCGCTGTTCCAATAGTTTTGCAACGGTGTCATGTTTATGAAGTGAAAGTTGCAATCAACCCTTTCGGGGTTACTCAAGTGGACAGTTGATCATGTTTTCCGGTTACAAGGTGCAGGAAAGGGTTGAAGTGGAGATGAAGGTTCGAAGCAGAGAATAAAGGATTTTGCACCCATTTGTGAGTTGGCTGTCACGCTCACATCTGGTATGTCTGAAGTTGTCGGCGGCGGTGATCGCTTGTCATATTAAGATGACGATGCCTGAATCACGGCACCAAAAAGATGTGACAACTTCGTTAGCATAGATCAAGACGCGCTAAATTGGGGAAGCAAATTCCTTTGTCTTTCGCGTCGGCAGTATGAGTCCACAGAGAGGTGAGGTGCTGTCTTCTTGAGTTCTTAACCGAACATCATCAACTTTGAAGTGTCCCAACTAACTAAACGGAACAGCATCTTACCGCAATTGTGAGGAACCTGAGCCCCATGAATATCGATGCCCCGAAAATAATTAAGCAATGCACACAAAAAAATGTTATTAATTTAATTTGGAGTATTTTTTTGTAGCACTGAATTAATGAAATATTATTTTTCATATCTCTTGATTGTAAAATATTTGAAGAAACAAAGCAACAAAAAACTGAACAAGGCATTTTTTGGGGGGGCGCCTAGCTGATAGAAATGACTCCAAAAAAAAAAAAAAAAAAACTCCTCACCCTCTTATGCACTAAACTTTTAAAAGTCTGTGCATTGTGGTTTTCCTTTTTTATTGTCTCATTTTCTCGATTCCTATTTTTCATTGATGTTACAGTATGCTGATCTCCACAACTCCTCTTTCTCCCACTTTGCCTTCTGTGCACTCATGCAAAATCGAGCTATTTATCAACGATGGGCTTCTGGGAGCGCATCTACATATTTTCTCTATCCATTGTCTATGGGAACACGCAAAGGATATTGTCTTGATGTCACCAATGACAAATTTACCTGAGTGGGAGTACCGGTGAGAAAATACGGCTAATCAGTCCCAATTCAGACTGCGCGTTTCCTAATGAACGACTCTGCTTGTGCGCCTCGACCCATCCAAAGCGCGCCCGCCGCCTTCTCGTGGCGTTACCATCATGACCGATATTGAATAGACGTGTCCCTGAAATCGCAGAACGGCAACAGCGACATCATTTACTTCCCTTTGTGAAGAGAAGTCGCCGACGTGAGCTACAAAGGGAGACAGTGAGTGTCTGTAGTTTCACTGACTGATTCTTCTTCCTTTTTTTTTTTTTTTTGTATAATGCACATTTCCTTCGAAAAGCAGTCGAAATGAATTGATATATGACATCACAGAGTGTGAGGTCACTTCAAGTTATGAGATCGGAGTCCGGAACCTGTAACGATATGGACTCCTTGCGATGTGACCTGTGCCAGTCTGTGTTGTGTTCTGATGCTCATCATAATATATATATATATATATATATATATATATATATATATATATATATATTTTTTTTTTCCAATCTATGAAAAGTTCGTGTATCAGTCAAAGAAGGCGCAGGTTGCGACAAAAACAGTCCAAATAAATGTATTTTTACCGCAAGTGTCACCATTTCATCCACACATGCAAATGAAATTATAAATATGGTTAAATGTTGTTGTAAAACACAATATGCGGACAGTACTGTATTTGTGTCGCCCGGATGTGCGTTATAACCTGGAAATAACAAGTTTAGATTTTTTTTTTTGTCTGTGTGGAGGCTTGTGTGCAGTTTGACGGTGGCTTTTTGAATACAAGGAGCCATCCGAGGCGGTGGCCATATTTTATAGAACGTGCTTGTTTGAAATTTGATATCCGTGTTGTTTCACGGTGTCGTCCTATTGGTTGGTTGCCCGTCGCAGATTGACTCCCTCAAACTTGAGGAAATTTGCGGCGCAAGCGTCAAACAAGAGCAAAGGACGTTTAATTTATTCTCAGCAGATTTTTGGCGTGCCACAATCGCCCGTTGTTGTTGTTCTCGACATCTTCAGAGTTAAAAATCTGTTAGATGAGCAAAAGTTTGTCTGCAGGCACTCAGGCTGTACCTTTCCCTTGCAACTGCCGAAAGCCAAATGTAATGTTTGCCCTGTAAGCACTTAGCGAGTTGTCCGGGCTTTCAACTCATGATGCTTGTCAACTTGGAGATGGAAGACTTGCTTTTGTAAGCATCACCTTGAATAGGACAAAGAGGAGGCCGAATAGCAAAACTCGAACCGTTGTGACCGATTACATTTTCACCCTTTCAAAATCTCTCCCCCCCCCCCCCCCCCCGCCGCCGCATGAGTCCGCATCCGTTTTTTTTTTCTGCGTGAAATTCACGGCAGACTCGAGTGCTTGAGGCGCTTGTCTCACAGCAGGGGATTCTACACAATTGATTTCAGAGTATTTCAATATGTTTAGCTCAGGTGATTGTCTTTTTTTTTAAATACCTCCCTTCTTTCAACAGTCGGAATGCACATGCACACCCTCCGTACACCCCCCCCCCAAACTCTTTTCTTTACAGACCACAATAATTACAATGCCTACTTATGCCATAATAGATGACTAAGTCGCACAGCCTTTGTTTACTCATTTGTGAATGTCAGCCAGCTGTTGTGTTTTAGACTGTACACCCCCCCCGCCACCTCCACCCCCCACACACACACTTCTCCCCCAACCACCCCCTCACTCCTCCCCCCACTACCTGCGGCAGCCATCTTAGATGTCAATGGTACAACAAGCAAGAACAGCTGTTACAGTTTATAACTGGGCTTCTTTTTTTTTTAATTTTTTTTTTGGGGGGGGGGGGTGCCGCCAGACATTTAGCACTGACAAATGCACTGCTTTGTGCCACATATTGTGTGATTGTGAGATGAATGCTGCACGATTTCTTGCACAATACTCTCCCACTATGAAGTGATTCATCAGGAGGGCAATTTAAGTTGGGTCGGGTGCTTTTATCACACAAGCCAGTGGGGGGAGAAGAAAGAGATAGAAAACCGCAATGTCCATTAAATTGATTATGGGATGTTTTTTTGTAATTATATGCTATAATAGAAATCTAACTATAACCCCAGTATGGTTTTAATTCGTAATAATGTGTTCATATTGGTCAGCCAAATGTGAGAGATGGAAAACTTGGGTTTCTGAAGTGGGAGAAACCACACAACCGCACACGCACGGGCATCAGTGTGTCGAAATCAGCATGCTGTCTGTCCGTTAATTGATGAAGTCAATTACACCCTTTAACAGCTTTCCTTATTGGTGCGCGGGAGCTCGGCAAGACATGGATCTAAGAGCCCAGTGGGCAAATGGGAAGCTCCCAGCTGTGGGCATAATGGGAAAACAGCAGTCGTCTGATGGGGGAATTTTTCCTCGTATGGTCGAGCCCAGACAGATAAATGGCTTCTTCGAAAGCAAACGTCCAACCAAATCCCTTATATATATTGGCGGAAACCAGAAGATTCCGCCACAATATCTACAATCCCATTCCTTTGTATGCATCCATTCAGATCAGATTTTCTTGAATTAGTTGTCCCTGACCTAAACAAGTACATTAATCAATATGTTATCAGTCCTGTACCATATCAATTGTTATTCTTTCAGTGCGTTCCCTCTGTGCATTTCCCCTTCCAAAATACAAGGAGTCGGCTCTCCTCACTAACCCCCACCCGCAGCTTTCACTCGCCTATTTCTCCCCGTGATGAGAGAGCAGTGATGGCATCTGCTCGGAGATGGAGACCGCGTTCCTAACCAGACCAGTTATGAGGCAGTAAGTCTACTATTGATTTGCTGTCCACATTGCTGCTCCGACTCCTTTGTTTTCCCGAGCACGCGCCCGGCACACATACGACGGCGGAGAGCTCAGATGGCGCTGACCTTTCGTCACCTTTCCCTCCTGTCGTTACATGAAGACACACTAATGCAGTCAAAGAGTTTTTCTCCAATAAAGACGGGATTCCCGTCGCTCACTTTTTTTTTTTCAGGCAGTTTGAAGGGCTGGTGAAATAGATTTTCTATTTCACCGTACCAGTAGTCCCCTTTTCTCCATTTTCCAAGACTGGATGGGGCAGATGGCCATTAGATGAACAAAAAAAAATTAAATTGCACATCTCTTCATTCACTTGTGAGGTCGTCACTCATATCGGCGTTGGCTCACGGTCGTCGTCATAGTTTCTCCCACGGTATTTTGACGGCTCAGGTTGGAGCCTTGTGTGGACTTGTCGCTCAAAGAAAATAGGCCTTTCTCAAACCGTTTTGGTCAAGTAGGGGGACAAAAAAATGAGAGTGTATCTTAAAACGTTTTAGAAAGATGAGTACCGGTTTTTAACTCATTCACACCCAAGGATGGAGTAAGGTGTCATTTTCAGACCCTTTCAGACCCTTTTCCAGTCAATATAAAATGAGGAGCTGGGATTAAATGTGTGGCATCTGAAAAGACATCTAAAAACGTCCTTGGGAGTGAATGTGTGTGTGTTTTTTTTAAAGAGTTAATTTAACCCAGAAATATATATATATTTCTGTGTGTGCGTGTGTGTGTGTGTGTGTGTGTGTGTGTGTGTGTGTGTGTGCATATATATCAAAATGAGGGAGAAGCATAATTTGTTTTGTCATGACACAGCGAGGTGGAATGTTTCGGACAGCAGTGGACAACAGGAGTCACCAAGCAATACATACATTAATGAAGTATGGATTTGTTTTCTTTTCATTTGGAGCAGTGTAACAACAATAATCAATGCCGTGTACTCTCTGAATGCCAGCCAGAAGCTAATTAGAGCTAATTACCAGCTGCCGCCATGTGTGATATGATGTCTTCTGTCTGCGAGCCATTTCCAGTAATTACACATATATCATGTCATCCAGTGAATCATTATTGCGTAAAAGATACCCCGGTGGCTCTTTTTCGGTTGGGCGCAAGAAAGGAATGGGCCACATCCACCTGGTCGAGTGCATTTTAGGCCAATCCTCTTCATCCGGACCAGATCAGCTCAGAACAATACAGGCCAGGATGTTGACCGCCATAGTCAGCCCACGTCATCGGGGGAGGGGGGGGGGGGGCAGTGAGCTATGCAAACGAGGAAAATTCGATCTAGCGACCAACGGCAAGATTGTTAAGAGTGAAATGGTACCGAAATATAGTTCATTCATCTGTGATACCTCGATTGTCATGCTTTTTTTTTGGGTTGCATTATCAGATATCGATTAGAATGAACTCATCATTATTGCCTGCGTGGGTTTTCTCCGGGTGCTCCGGTTTCCTCCCACATTCCAAAAACATGTGTGGCAGGCTGATTGAACACTCTAAATTGTCCCTAGGTGTGAGTGTGAGTGCGAATGGTTGTTCGTTTCTGTGTGCCCTGCGATTGGCTGGCAACCGATTCAGGGTGTCCCCCGCCTACTGCCCGAAGACGGCTGGGATAGGCTCCAGCACCCCCCGCGACCCTAATGAGGATCAAGCGGCTCGGAAGATGAATGAATGAATGAATGAATTTCCGAACCTTTATTTTTAGTGCCACCCCCAGTCATTATTCACCTTGAAGTTGACTCACTCTGAGTCCACACGGCGCGAGGTCGCATTTGCTCGGATTCTTTCACCCCCCCCCCCACCCCTCCTCACATGTTGACTTAATGGCATTTAACTTAATTACATGAGCTCTTTTCATCGGTTAATACACCCCCCCCCCCAAAAAAAAAAAAACCAAAACACTGTCACTGCTCGGCACCCATACACACCCAAGCGCATACACAAACCATCAGTCATGACGCGAGCCAGCTGGCACCCTGGGCAGCCCCGCATCACCATTACCGTACAATTCCTCAATCACTTGCAGCGGCTCGTAATGGAGCAGTACTGGAAAGAAATATATAGAGAGAGAGAGATTTTGCATGAATGAGCGAGCGCACGCAGAAATGTGGCTCGGGAAAGCAGGCAAGGCGAAACGGAATGTGCGTGAAAGTCGACGCCCGCTTTTATTTGCTGCAGTGTGGTTTTAAAGCCGACGTGAGAATTGCGACCTGCTCTTTCTTTACCCCCGCAATCTCAAATTAAGCCCATTTGTAATACATTACCCGGCTCTCGTCGATCCTCCCCGCAGCTCTCCGGGCTCTGCCTCTCCGTCGTTTCCTCAGTCGGTGCATCCTTCCAAGGTTGATTTTTCTCTCTCTTTAAGACCAATGGGATGAACATTTCATGCATGAAATGACTAGCCCTGGCCCCTTGGTCCCTCTGCGCTGCACATTGAATACAGTCATGCACCCGCACACACACTCCCACACACACACTCAGTCGTACATGACACACTCAGTGGATCCAATGATGCACATACATCCCGGTGTTATGGATTTAATGATTTCCCTGGGGGTAAGCGTTAGACAGACTACATGTATGTATCACCAAACCGCTCCAGCTACGGCTCCCTTGACCTTGTGTATTATTGCTCTCGTCGGCAGCATAAAGTCGCGCACGCGCGTGTCGGTGTTTGTGTTGTGTTGACTTCTAAATTGTGTGTACGCGGGGCTGTGGGGGTGGGGTGGGGTTGCCTCATATTCGAGCTGGATGTGTTCAATATTGATCGGTTTCATTGTTGGACCTCGGGGGACAGATGTGTAAACAAAAGCGCACCCAATTGAGTTCATGTGTTTGCCCACAAATTAGCTGCTGCTACTAATGGAACAATAAGCAACAACTACAAAAAAAAAGTGTGGACCACATGAATACCTAACATTCATTCATTTTCATTCATCTTCCGTACCGCTTGATCCTCACTAGGGTCGCGGGGGGTGCTGGAGCCCATCCCAGCCGTCTTCGGGCAGTAGGCGGGGGACACCCTGAACCGGTTGCCAGCCAATCGCAGGGCACACATAGACGAACAACCATCCACGCTCACACTCACACCTAGGGACAATTTAGAGCGTTCAATCAGCCTGCCACGCAGATTTTTTTGGAATGTGGGAGGAAACCGGAGCACCCGGAGAAAACCCACGCAGGCCCGGGGAGAACATGCAAACTCCACACAGGGAGGCCGGAGCTGGAATCGAACCCGGTACCTCTGCACTGTGAAGCCGACGTGCTAACCACTGGACTACCGGGCCGCCCTGAATACCTAACACGACATATAAATAAATGCTCATTTGGTAAAAGGCAAGTTAATTCTCGTCATAATTAGTGTTAATTGCGGATGCCGCACAGAGTAAATAGTGTGTTTTAAGTGTTGGACTGCTGTGATCATTGGCCTCTCGCTCGTAATTTTTTTTCCCTCTCCTATTTGCTTCATCTAAATTACCGTATTTTCTACACTAAAAGGCGCACTGGATTATTCATTCTTTTTCATACATTGGGTGCATCGCATTATAGGACGCAATCTATAATGCATCCACTAGATGGAGCTACGCTCAAAGAAACATCAACAAAACGACAATATGTCAGTAAAACTTATGCAGTAAAGCAGTGACACACTTCACTGAACAAGTTAGAACATTGACTCGTAAACATTTAAATCTTTTGCCGCTGCTCGATTTCAGTGTTCAACTGCGTGACCCGATCGCCTTAAGTTTGAACTCTGCGTTGTTAGCATGTCTCTAGCAAGGAGTCATTTTGGGGTGGACGTATTACCTTATTAACCATACACGAGGCGCATCACATTTTAAGGCGCGCTGTGAGCCTTTAAGAAAATGGAAGGCTTTTAGGTGCGCCTTTTAGTGCGGAAAATACGCTCTATTTAGTTTGGTAATTTCTCCCAATTTGAACGCTGAAGCTGTGGGACATACGCACGGCACACGAAATGACTGAGACTTGGATTTCCTGCATCACCGAATGCCCCTTTTCTCATTCTGTGTAATATTCATGCATTTAAAAAAAAAATTGGGCACCTGTGTCACAAACATGGTGTACGCCAGTGGTCACCAACATGGTGCCCGCGGGCACCAGGTAGCCCGTGAAGACCACTTGAGTAGCCCGCCAGTGCCTGGACATTGTGATTTGCTAGTAGAAATTATGATTTAAAAATGCAAACATTGGCAGTACTGTGAGACATTTCGAAACACGATCAAAGTCTGACAATTTAAATCATCAAGTATTAAAAATAACACATCCTCATATTATTGAAGGTATTTTGGACAAATATGTTATTTCAGACGTGTATCAATTTGGTAGCCCTTCACACAATCGGTACACATGAAGTTGCTCTCACCCTCAAAAATGTTGGTGACACCTGGTGTACGCAGTTTAGGAAAAATGAACCACCGTCGACGGAAACATACGGCGCCTTCCCTGGCCACCACACCATAATCAGTTCCTTTTTGCTTTGCGTTTTTAACAATCTGATTTGGCCAATATTTGTACTTTGTGAATAATTCAGGGAATTTTTCTCCCTGCTGCGGAGCGCACGGCCTTTAAATCTGCATGTATAATGAACCATATTTATGCTAATCTAATTGTTTTACTGTTAGCAGGCTTTGTAGGGCTTAGCACCCGGAATAAACAGGCAACACAAGGAGAAGCCAACACAATTAATTTGTTCTAGCAGCCCCTCCCCAACCCGCTGGGAATCTTCGCAAAGCAGCTGTTGACAGAGGCCATTTTCCATCTTATGTAAGAACGGGATTTAAACCACATCCGCCCTTATACCGTGTCCACATTCAATTTGGGTTCTCTTGGCAAATTAAGTCAAAGCCGGAAGACCAGCGGATGAAAGCCACGTTTCTTTTGTACAGAGGCAAGAGAGGAATTGCACAAGTGTGTTGCTCCGACAAAGCATTCTTTTTACAAAAAAGCCCCGTGTAGCTGTGGATTCTTGGTGGGCACGTGATCATATGTGACAGGGTATAGTGTCACAACAATCCATTGCAGGATAGCGGTCGACCAGTCCCAAAGAAAATAATGTTTTACTAAAAATTAAAACTAAAACTAAAACTAAAAGGAAAAAAATATATGTATATATATAATATATGTATATATATATATATTAATATATATATATATATATGCTCAGTTTTCTGTTGTTTTTTTTCTCATCCTTGTTGTCATGTGCTGCAGCCAAGTTAGTGAGTTGGGCAGGGCACTCGGCAGAGTGCAGCGCAGAGACGCAGGAACAGAGCAACAGAAACCAAAAAATGTTCCATCAATTACATATTGACTAATGTCCAGTCATTTGTTCAGTAGTTAGTTAGTTCCATATACTGGGTGTGATTTATATTGAGTACTGTGACCAAATTAAAACTGCTCATATGAAATTATTGTCTCGGTTGGCGGAATCCTTGTATTGTCAAAAATGACAAGTTTTCAGAAAAAAATCATCTATCTTGCTTGGGTTACCAGACGTGGCTTTTTTTATGATGTGTGACAGTGACATCAACACAGCACCACCCCAAAAACGACATGCAATTTAAGACGCTTTAAAAAAAATTGCTAATTTATTCAGCCGGCTTTGATTAAAATAAGGCAAACACGGAACCGGTGACATCCACGCATTTGAAGGTGTCATCGTGCCGACAGCCTTTGAATGTGTCACAAACTCAAATGTTGCTACTGAATGTACATGCGTGTTAATTTACACTTAAGCCAAAAACCCGTGCAGCCGCTTGAAATTCCAATTTTGGGAATATGGCGACTTCGCCGTGCTTTTCCGTTTGCCAAATTTGCTGCGATGGAGCGGTCCCACCCTGTCATCAGGCAACCACTTTCCCGTACCTGAGCCTCTGTGAACTTTGGCAAAGGCTAATGTATTCTCGAGCATCTCACCACAGCCCCTATTGGCAGGCAGGGAGCCACGGTGGAAGGAAGTCGAGCGCTTCGGGGCCCTCACCGAGCCCAAGGTAGTGGATCAAAGCCATGACGGCCGGGCAGCCAAGCTGGTTAAACCGACAGGAACAGGCAGACACACCTAACCAAGCAGCTGTCTCCGGTGAGGAGCCGGGTGGGAAGGAGGGAATTGTGGGAGAAGACGTGGGACAAAGTGGAACAGAAACTCCGACGTTTTAGTACTCAATGAGCCAGCTGATTGGATGCTTACGAAGTGCTTTGATAATGAGACGATGCCAGGAAGTCTGGTGAATTAAACGCATCGCATAAAAGTCAATGCATAGTCACCACGGAATTGATTGCCGATGTTACAAAGGCGTCGGAGATGAACAGAAAAGGGCAAGATCGACAAGTGCCGTTTAATTCGACGATGAAGTTGCGGGGAGGAAACTAAAAAATATATATTTGACGGGAGCACGAAAAGGAAAAACTACACGGCGAAGAAAGTGTGCAGGTTGAGGTTTGATGAGATGAAAGACAAGTACACACGAGGTGCACGGCAAGAAAAGTGAAGGACGCCGATCAAGGGCGGAATCGTATCCAATACGTATCAAAAATGGAAACTGAGAGGCAACCATAATCATGACAAGAGAGCGCACGGGGGGTTGGGGGGGGGGGGGACAATGAAGCGAAAAGAAAATACCATGAAAGCGGGAACAGATGAAAGGAGGAGATGGCAGAAGAATGGAAATGTTCGGCTGGGGGAGAGAAAGAGAGAGAGAGGAAGCGCCAAGGTAGAAAAGTCCCAAGAAAAATCAAGCAAGAGAGTATCATGGGAAGAAGGAAAAGTTGAATCGCAAGGAGCCAGGTGAGTTGAAGGCCCGAAGCTAAACTGTGGCAAAGTCAATCAAGGTCAGGGGGATTGTACTGATACGAAATACTCTTTGAGAATATTCTTCACACCTCCCACGCTTGGTCTTCTGCGGTGGAGACAGACGCAGCAGAGCATGAGATCGGGATCCGATCTCTCCGAATACCTCGCAAAACGTTTTCTTACCCTTGAGGTGAGTCCACCCCTGACCTCAACCCCTGTTGAGAGCCTTTGCTAGCATCATCAAACGAAAACCATCTTGGAGGCTGTTGGCATCCCAAACAAGGCTCTTCTGATATCCCGCAAAGAACTTTGAGCAGAAAATCTGTCGCCGATATCAAAACGAGGGGTCCTGCGTTCACCCTGTAACTGGATAACATGATAAGCTGTCCGCTATCGTAGCCACTGTCCCTAAATTAAATTATAGCCCAACTGAAATTGATTGATTTAATTTTTTTTGGGGGGGGGGGGGGTAGCATGTATCAAATAAAGGTTCTGCATTGAGAGTTGGACAATTAAGAGCTGTTTTATTGGGCCGCCGATCGCGGCGTCTTGCGTGGGCGCGCCAGCTCACGCGCGACTTTGTACCAGAGGGAAGGTTGGCGAGTGTAATTGAATCATATTACTTCAGCCGCACGCCTTGTCAAGGCCCTTTTAGGATTGGAAGATAATCCGCGCGGGTGTTAAGCATTGATTTTAGTTCCGTATTGACAAGTTCACGTCAATACTGCAAATTATTATTTCTGCCGGATTTGAAATTAGCTCAGATTGCGGTCAAATAAACAAGCCGCAAGCTAGCATGTAAATTCTTGAAAGCTTACTGTGGTGGAGGTGATGAAACGGTTCTTCCTTGGGTATGGAGTATTATTTCCTGAACTTTTGACGCGTTTTTCTTGAGTAGAGCCAAACAAGTAACAGAGTTCATCAAAACCATGACAGCATTGGAGTACCGGTACCTCAACAAGGTTGGGTGGGAGGGGCGGGGGGTGGGTTCTGTGGACATGCTTTGTAAATCTTTGCCACGCTGAGCTAAGATGCTGGCCTCGTCATATTTGTTTCTAGATGACTGGCTGGTAATGGCGGACCGCAGGAGCTCATCCGTAGGTTTTTATTGACCTTTACGATTTTCATCTGCAGTTATTAGTAACAGTGCTGACAAATCCATTGCTTGGCTTGATGGGCTGTGAAACCTTGATTGGGATTTTGTATTTTTATTTTTTTGATGAGGAGAAGGAGTTTGGTTTGCCACTTTGTTTCTCCAAACGACAAGCGTAATGATCAAGTTTGGTCAATGGTTGTTGGGATAGAATTTTTTTGGGGGATGGTTTTTAATTTAAAAAATAAGAATAACAAGAAAACCTTTATTCGTCTCACAATGAGGACATTCTCAATTTACAGTAGCAAAGTTGTGAAAGGAAGAAAGTAGAAGAACAAAAAGTAAAGGAGCTCCAGAATTTTAAAAAAAATTAAAAAAAGAACACAAATCTTCCCCACATCCACTTCAAAGTTGAGAGTTCATGGGTTCAAATCCCGCCATTGACCTTGTGAGGAGCTGGCGTCGTCTCACCATGCTTGAGCAAAAACAGC
The DNA here is from genome assembly GCF_025434085.1 of Hippocampus zosterae. NCBI lineage: Eukaryota > Metazoa > Chordata > Actinopteri > Syngnathiformes > Syngnathidae > Hippocampus > Hippocampus zosterae. Next base: position 6,825,350 of record NC_067457.1, read on the forward strand.
ATAATATCAACAAGACCGCTTGGTTAGAACACCCCACCGCTCAAACGCGTCCATTCTGAACAGGTGGCCCAGCTAATGAGGATGAATTATTGCAGGACACATTGATCATAGACACTTCGAATGCACATCACAGCCCCAGCTCTGCTTCTTTCTGTGGAGGACAAGAAACTCAATCCGATTCTCTCCGTAGCAAAGAGGAAAATTGCTGGAGGATATAAATATATATACTGTATATTGTCTTGTCATATAGGCTACTTTGCACAAAATTAGAATTTTGTGTGCGGGTGAATCAAATTGGGGCCACAGTGAAACATTTTTTCGCGAAATGACCCAACCCCGGATAAGTGATGATGGATGGACGGCAATCCTCCATCTTCTTCATTACCAATAATAATAGGGTGTGCACACTTGTGCAACCTCACTATCCCAGTTTTTTTTTTACTTCTTCCCTTGATTTTTTTATAGAGTTGTGTAGAGATGTACATTAATGCTGGAAAATGTATTGAATGATTTGTCTTGATCTCTTTTTTTATATAACACAATCTGGAGTTCAAACCAGATGCGTGTCGACTTTTCACACCCGCCGTTGACATAAATTTACAATCTGCACGTCTATGTAATAGTTGTCTCGTGTGCGCTGAACCTTCAGACAAATGAAATGACATCATGTCAGAAATAAACTGACTGGATTTCTTGAACAAACAAAACATTTATTTCCCGTTGTCGGAAATTAATATTAAAAGTGACATCGGTTGGAGGTGACTTGTGATGGATGTCGCAGAAGACGACTCCGGGTGGTTTATGAAAGAACGAAAGTCTTTCATCATGTTTTTATTGTTAACTCCAACCTTTCAGTTACGTTACTGATGGATGTGCCTAATCCGTAAAATGATTTTGACATCCGCACAAAGCATTGATATAGGCGAGGAAAAAAAAAAAAGACTGATGTCGGAATTGACTGCTACCGACGGCATCTTGATGTGTTGCATGTTGCGAGATTTTTTTTTGGTGGGGGGGGGCTCTATATGCCACCATTTTCCATCCAAATCTCCCTTTTCAACTCGTATTTACACACTCTCCCTGCGGATTACATTTTGATTATAGTCCTGCCGAGAAAGAGAGTGATCATAACTGGGGAGGAGGGGGGGGGGGGGGTGTTACATAATCCTGTATTTCCAGTCAGGATCAGATTCCTTTAATCTGAAAAGGAATTGGTTTCAGGAGGAATATGGAAAGTCAACATTAAATTCCCAAACCGAGACTCGAATCTGAACTCTTTTGATGAGGCTGCTTGGATTATCCTCTGTTGCTTTGATCGAGAACAATAATCCCAGAAAGTTACGGATAACATCAAATAAGGGGGAAATTCAGCTGAAACAGTAACTAGGAAAAAAGAAAAAAGACAATCGTAAGAGAAGTGCAGTACACAAAGTAGAAAAATAAACTACCGTCCGTTTCTGAACTATCCAATTTATCCAACCATCCAGTGTTCTATGCGTATCCTCTGACAGCTGCAGAAAGAAGCGGCGTAATGGTCTGTGGAAAACCCACCACACGTTTTCCCGGATTGACCCCCAAGAGCCCTCGGCTTCCTTCGCGAGAAAATGTTTGCTCCGTTCTGTAGTGAGCGTCTCCATTGTTGCCCCGTGTCTAGTTTGTTGTTGAAGGGGCAGAGAGGTCGCGGAGGTCACGATGATGTTCAGATTGATGCTGATAATCCGCGAGATGAGATCTAGCATCAGAAGACATGCAGCCCATCAAAAAAATTCCCAAGTGTCTAAATAGCATGCAAGTCACATGGGGTTTCATTTTGCAGGACAGCTGGATTTTTTTTCCCCCCTCCTCAGCCGTCTCATAAAAGTAACGGATTTTTATTCCAGTTGCTGAGCCAATGGCAAGTAAAAATTTCATTGTTGAGCCTACCGAGGCTGGAGCAAGGGGATTCAAAAGACAAGCAAGAAATTTCACGGGTGTTGCAGAAGCAGGAGTGTAGAATGTGGACATACACCCCCCAAAAAAATATATATATTTAATTTTTTTTAATTTAATTTTTTTTTGAAGTGACCATCAAGATAAAAAAGCGTTTTTCACTAATAGTCACGACTTCATTACCAAGCCACGTCACGGCAGAGAAATCTGACCTAGCCGTGATCGTATTACAGTATTATTATTATTATTGTAGAACAACAAAATGGAAGTTCAGAACAATTTGCTCATAGTCACGTTTTCAGAAAGATCTCAATATTTATGCACTTGTTTAATTTCACACTTGATGGCCGGGCAGACGCTCGAGAGACCCACCAACCACGTGCGTATAACAAAATGATTAAAATCGGACTTTTCCATAAGTCCCCTTTCAAACTAATTTCACCGCGCGCCCGTAAATAAGAATGCAACTTGATTTCACCGGTTCCAGAGTCCAGGGAATTGAGTCTATGTTTGACGACTCACAAATCTGAATATGTAAATTGCACGAATTAGATCCACACACCGTGGTGACAAATATATGTTGATGTTGTTTTTTTCAGAAACGAAGCCAGGAACTGGTCTGTGCAAACCGGGGACCATCACTCTCTTTGGGAACGTGGTGTACGGTGGGCTCTTCAACGAACACTTCTGGCATTTGGGGGTTCCCCTCGTCACCAGACTGGTGAGTTCACGTTTTTTCTTCTCCTTATCGTGTCAACTGCTGGCTTTGTTTGCTCCGCTTGGAGTTTGACACTAACTCCACAACGCTTATGCTGTTTGTTTGTTTGTTTTTTTGGGGGTGTGAGGGATTTTCAAAAAGGGTCAAGAGGTCGCGACGAGCCGTTTTTTTTTTTTCTTCAAATGTGAGTCATTTCCTTATTTACGCATTGCATTGACATGGCTTTTGTCACCTTCGACGAGCGGATGATGTCCTCTCGACGCACGCTAATGCGATATTGGTGGTGTTTCAATTAAATTTGAATTAGACTGCAATCTCTTGCGTGTCACTTGCTGATTGCAAAAGCTGTGTTTTATTGAGCTGCTGATAAATGTTATAGTTGATTGATATTGATGTTGTCTTCCCGCATGCCCGGGAGACAGCGGAGGATATGTGTTGTTGGCTTGTTTGCGTGACGTGCCGCAGCAGCGTTATAAGATATCTCATATTGTTTCCTCTGATAGTCATCTGACGGTGGTTTACGGGGAAACGTCTTTGTAGTTGTATACTGGACTGTGGAGTTACCGGCGGCAAGGTTCTGGTTCGAGCGCCGGACTCGCAGTGCATAGGTGCAGGGTTCGATTCCGGCTGATGTGGAGTTTGGATGTTCTCCCCATGCCTGTGTGGGTTTTCTCCGGGTACTCCGGGTTCCTCCCACATTCCAAAAACATTCATGGCAGGCCTATTGAACACTAAAACTTGTCCCTCGGTATGTGAGTGTGTGTGTGTGTGGTTGCTTGTCTATGTGTGCCCTGCGATTGGTTGGCGACCGGTTCAGGGTGTCCCCCGCCGACTGCCCGAAGATAGCTGGGATGGGCTCCAGCACACCCGTGACCCATGTGAGGATAAGCGGATTCGAAAATGAATGGATGGATGCATAGCTACCTTTCCTTGTGGCAATATTTTGCAAGTCGAAGTCAAGTAGGATTTGTCGCTAGGCAAAATTTACCAGGTTCTTTTTTTACCGCTGTGAATGTCGAAATGAATTAAAGAATATTTCCACAGGCCATATTTTATTTACACCGCTGTGTAGTACACAACTACTTCCAATCCCGAAGAGCATTTCTGATGCCGAGTGTCTCGCAGCCTCATCTTCAAAGTGAGCGGCAAGATTCCGAGCGTCGTCTTTTGAATTTGCAGCTCTCATCGCGTTGCAGAGATTTGGGGTGTGTTACGCCAAAGCGGAGCGCGAGGTCATTATCTGCTCGCATCAGCTCTGTTAATGGTAATTTTGCTTCAAGACTTGGCTGTTATCGCTGATGATCATCATCATCATTACCGTTATGAGCAGTTGGCCATTTGCGGCCTGGCTGTTTACACCACGAGAACCAAAATAAAGAAATAAACCAATCGCGGGCCATAATGCCCGATGATGGCCCTGTTATGCAGCTGACTTGTTCAAATTCTTCACCTCAAAATTAGAAAGATTGTTCTACAGAAAATGAGATGAAAGCCTCGCCTATATTTTATTTATAATTTCCGAAACGCTACGGCAATTGCATTGCTTTATTGTTGCGATGTGATTTTTGGACGCTTTTTCAAAGAACGGCGCTCGACTATTACTATTGATGGGTTGCGGTTTATTCAACCGTTGCAGAGAATCTATACAATTTAGAGTTCTTGCTAACAGCTGTTGAGCACTTAATAGGTTTGTCCGTTCAGCTTCACAATTGAGAATTTTATTTTGAGACCGGAAATGGCTTTTCTATACACTTAGCTTGATAGAATCCGCTTAGCATTGTTCCATGTTCGCGAAAAAAATAAAATAAAATAGCAACGCCGTCGATCGATAGCATTTATCTTTGGGTTGTGGAGGATGAGGATGATTTTTAGAAGAAAGGCTGGTTTGCTCTGTCCAGACCACATATCAAGCAAAAGGTTGAAAGAAAAAATAGAAAAAGGAAAAAAAAGACAATAGCACATATTAAGGGCGAAATCGACACTAGCCAATACGATATTATCAAACAAAGCAATTATGTTTGATGAACGGATAAAATAAATCAAAATCAAACATGTCCCGCCCTGGGAATAAATTCTCTTCTAAGTGCCAGTATCAAATTTCAAATTTGCTAATGATCAAAGGTGCAGTTCACCAGCGTAGAAAATGACCCGCAGTAATTTGTAAAACGGCGAAATGAAGATGAGCCATCAAGAGAGCATTACACTGAGCAGGCAGAGCGGCGGACTCAATACGCTTACTGCAGCACATCAGAGCCTCACCCGCATCAGCTTTTGGATCAAGTCATTGTCTGTATGCCTAATGCTGATGTCGGTACTTTTTTTTCTTTTTTTTTTTTTTTTTAATAGGCAACAGTGTAATGGAGAATTGCGTGATGGTATTTGTAGGTTATAACAAAGCATTTTTTCTCAACTCACTTCAATAATCACATTCATCCGCGGCGTAGTGCACCTGCAGCATCTATCGTGTATTGTCAGAAAATCCACTCATTCAATCTCTCGTATGGTCGCGATGCAAGTTATGCACTTATTGTTTGCTGATGTTCAAAAATGAAGTTTGACTTGAAAGCAGAAACGTTGGTTTTCGGTGATGAGCCGTCCCGATGACTTAAATCGGAATCAAATGGAGGGAGTCGATCCGCTTCGCTACACCTCTTCATCCGCGCTCCAAATGTTGCATGCGACAGTGTTTTGAGTTTGTGTACAGGGACACGCATCCTCCTGCCATTTTTTAAATTTTATTTATTTTTTTATAAATCATTTTGTTAGCATAAAAAAACCGCCGCAGGCCTTGTTTTCTGATTAATGATTAATTAATTAATTAATTAATTAATTAATCTTAACAATGCCCCCTAGTGTGTGTTGCTGTCCACTGTCATCCTAGGCGATTATTTTTTTTTCTGCCAAAAGACTACAAAAAAAAAAAACTGATACAGGCTCGATCCAGAGCTATATTGCCTAACCAAAAAGCTAAGAAGAAACTTCCGAATGACAGATTTGTTTTTGTCTCACTTGCTGTCACTCTTGTTGGAAGCCGAATACGTTTTGTTTGTTTGTTGTTGTTGTTGATGATGATGATGGGTGAGATGTATAGTATACACCCCCCCCCCTGGGTTTTTAAACAGGGTCTCGCTTATGTTGATGTTTTGAGCAAGGCAGTATTTTAGCCAGCGCCGTAGTGAGTGTGGCGGCTTATCTCAGTCGTTGTATTGACTGCAACAATGACGTGAGAGTCACTGGTTGGCGTTTGAGGGCCAAAGTTGCTGAGCCAGGCGAGTCTTCAATCCTCACCCACCCTCCTTCTCTCCTGCCTGTCTGTCTCACGGCGCTTGATTGCAAACACAGCCATCGCATGAAAGCACACTTGGTACTACCCCCCCCCCCCCCTCCTCCTTGAAGCACAATTTCCTACGTGGCATATTTCTGTTTTAAACTGTGGACTGAGGGGAGGTTAAAAAATAGTTTTGCTTACAGTCATGCACCAGACAGCAAGTGGCTTTCTTCCACCGGGTGATGAATTTCCCATCAATTTCCAAATAAGTTACGTCCAGCCTGTAAAGCGAGCACGTGGGCTCCGTCCCCCCCACCTCCCCATCCGCTCATGTTCACGTCCTCCCCTTCTGTATCTTTCCGCTCTCCATCTCACCCCCTGCCCCCTCCACCCTGCACTTGTTCTTCCCTGTTGCGAGATCCCGTGCTATCTCTGTCTGGTTAACTCTTCCAATACCCCCCCCAACCCCCCCCCCCCTCCACCCACTTTGTACCTCCTGCCATCTTCACCCGGGGAACACTAAAAGAAAAAAGTCTCCACACGTGCCTCCCTCGTAAAACACGGGCGCCGAAACCGAAGCTGCTCGGGACGATAATAGGAAGCAGAGGGAGGAGGCGGGCGAAAAGAAAAAAGTGGAGAGATATGACAAGAGGTTGGAAAGTTGTGAAGAGGAGATAGAAGAGAGGCAAAGCTGGGGGGGGGGGGATACGTTGCAACACCTTAGAGCACTTTTCCCCCCTTTTTTGCCTCTCTCCGTATTGTTTTTCTCCCCCCCCCCCCCACCCCCTCCTTGCTTCCCCCTTTTGGCAAAGAAGAGGCTGTGTTTTTAGCGGAGAGGAAGCAGCTTGAGGTTTTCTGCAGCAACCCTGCGAAGCCAACGCAGTCGGCGGGAGCGGGGAGACCGACCGTCTTCAGGGGCGGCGGGACACATAAAAGGGATTTTATAACTTGGCTACATACCCACAAACACAGGGGCAATTAACTGGTTGTCAGCAGACGGCGCGGCCAAAAATTACATCCCAGAGAGAGGCGGGGGGAAAAAATGTGAAAAGACTGAGGAGGTAGGACGCACTCCGCAAGACAGGATAGACAAAGTTTGACCGAGAGAGAGGAAGAGAAAAACAAAAAACAAAAAAGAAGAGAAGCGTTCTGGCCTCTGCGCAAGTCTTGAATCCTTTGGTCTTCCATCCTCTCTCAGCTGAGATGATGATGTATTTCTGGGTGAGTACCGAGGTCTTGCGGGTCACACACACATGAAATGCAACATTGTGCGCACGCCCTCATGCTATGTTTGCTCCCTTACACTGTACGGTTGTGTTCGTTTCATTTGTGGCCTAAGATTTCATGAGACGGCAAGCGATCGATGTGTGCGTCTTGAGTTATCGCGCTCCAATGTAAGTTGGCAAGTTTCATCGGCTGATATATACGTGAGATCACATTCCCGGCTAAAGTATCACTTCTGGTTGACTGACTTTTTAAGATTTGGCAGAAAGAGGTGGCTTTGTACTCACTGAACAAAACACGGAAGCTCATATGGTCTTGTACAGTATATCTGCTGACTCGGCTGCTTCTGGCACAGCAAGCTACTGCAGACAATCACTGAGTGAAAAGTGAGGGGGGACAATCTCCCAGCTGCTTGTTGTTTGCATGGATGGGTACGTTCGGATAGCCTCACGTGATGTTACCGAGCCTTTAATCCTCTTAAAGTCCCCCCCCAAAAAAATAAAATAAAAATCTGAGACAAGTGGCCTTGTTGGGCAAATGTTTTTAATGAAAAGCTCATTTGAATATTTCAATCTTTCTGTGGAGTGTAATGATATGAATGAATGTGGCAAGGAGGTAAAAAAATGTCTTTTTGTTTGTTTTTTTTTGAGCACCCTAGATGACAAGTCAATGATTTTATTTTGATTTATTTCGCTCCTCACCAGAGAGTGACTCGCACGTTATATTGTATGTACAGTACAGAGGCCTAGCATATTTTGAGTGCAAGGTGTCTGCGGCATGTCGGCCATGTTTGTAAGAGTTGTGGTAGAATTTCTTGTACTGCTGGAAAATATTACATGTTCTATTCCTTCAACGACAACAAAAAAAGGCCAAGGTATCCTACCGCATAGGCGACCATATTTTTCATAGAGGAGCACGCTCTACAGTGTTGCTGATATAATTGGGGAGTAATGGAAGAGATTAGTGTATTCACGATCTAGAATAATAAGAGAAGCTTTTATTATCTACTACGTAATAAACAGGAGCACCACAGAGGGCTTTTTAAATGGTTTTGACATTCAGGTTACCAAGTCATTACGAACTGCCGCGAGTGGTAAGCGGGCACTGATGTCCTGCCGTGGAGCAAGCAGACTCTGACGTGCTCACTCAGGACTCCTTAATTGCCTTGTGCTCACATGTCAGGACTTTATAATTATAATAAATCAGAAAATGGATATCTGAAATATGCATCGAACATTGACAAGATATCAATGTGATGTAAAGCAAAATTGGAAGATGATGGTGTGAATGTTGATAGTGGCATCAAATGACTGATTCTAGGGGGGAATAATCTGTTCTAAATAGATGATTAGAAAGTGTGAAGTTTTTCAGTGAAGCAAAATGTGACGTATGTTGTGTGGTCATTGGAAAATGGACATTTGAGAGCAAAATACAGTATTATGGAACCACTGAAATGATCTTGTGGATGACCAGCTCAGAATTTTACCAAACCGTAACACCTCTTAAGACACTGATGTCAAACACAAGGCCCGGGGCCCAGATCCAGCCCGCCAGGTCATTTTATGTGGCCCGCGAAAGCAAATCATGTGTGTTGACCTTCTCAAATCGGTACCGAAATGTTAAATTGTCACGTGCAATAAATAACAAAATTAAAATACAACAAAAATAAATTCTGCAATAATTTTGTTAGCCTCTTTATACTCACTTGAACAATAATTGAACAGACTATTATACTTGACTGATTTCAAAACCAGTAATCTATTCATTTGTTGTGTGCAAGTAATAATTTTGTGGTTTCACTGTCATAACGGCCCCCCCGAGGGAAGACGTAACTCCAAATTGGCCCGCGACTAAAATGAGTTTGACACCCCTGTCTTAAGACGTACAAAATGGTGGGCAACGTTATCCCTGAGTTGACGTCAACATCGGCATACCTCCTGAGATCTGTTTAGCAAGCGCGAAAGACTGCTTTCGTATGTCTACCGAGGCCTAATAGTGCCCCCTAGCTACTTTTTCTTCTTGTAAAAACATGACTGAACAGAAAGCGCATACAAGCCTCAGTTCTCTTCAAATGCAAAGCAATGTCGCGGTAAAACCAGGCATTCGCAAATCACTTCCATGACCTCAGTCTGCTGATGCTCAGCAAGTCGTTTCGAAGGAAGGGTGCAGCCCCAGCCCCCCCACTATCAAACTTCAAAAGCTCAGCACATAAAGCGATATGCACATTCTTTCTTCGTTTAGCTCCAGGCAGGTTTAAGTGTGCTTCTATTAGCGGGGGTTATTAAATATCTTGTGGATTAGTAGATGCACAAGGGTGTGTGCGCCGTTGTGAGTTGGAGCAGTAGCTGTCATGTAATTCGAGTGTCGGCGTGATATTCGAGGGGGGATTTGGCTAGAATTGTGACATGATGGTTTCTTTTGACCTGCACTGATAAAACACGTGCAGTCCCCATATGTGGGAAAAACAGACAAACAAACAAACAAACCTAGCACATGCCCTCTAGAGGCACTTTGCACACATTTGCGAGGCTATCTGGAGTGGAGGGAGACCTAGCGAGTGTTTTTGTTTCCAGCCCTTTGACCGCTGAAGCAAAACCTTGAGGCTTTGACTTATTGATCAAATACGAGCTTTGCATTGTGAGTCAGCGTAGGCCTTCGCTATTGGTTGCTCTCTAGCTTCGAGTGTTCACCCCTAAACCGCAATAAACTGTTAAATGTAATTTATTTTTTTTTCAAAATAAATTCTGGACTACTGATTTAGTTTTTTTCTTCAATAATTTGAATCAATCTGAAGTTCCGAATATATCGTTGGCAAAACAAATCTCCCTCCTGCTTCAGCAATGCTACGCTGTGATGCTAAAAGAACATCTGTTTTGCAGCAAACGGTGCTCATTTCTCACACAGACACATCTGTGGGCGCGTTAATATATAATTAATTAATTAAATGGTGGAAAATGTTCTTATTTTGGAAGACAGCAGGAGAAAAAGGTTGATTAAAAATATATATATACAGCTTATATATATTTTAAAGAGAAACTGGGAACTTTGAACTCTCCACCACGGGAATAAGCAGTTGAGTGAACTGTAACTCTTTGCACAAGATTTCCTTCAGTCACATAAATATTGCGACAAATCAGATTTCTTTCAAGGCACAAACGCTCACGGCAAAATTAGCACCACCTTTTTCGTTAGGCACGCACACAAATCCCTTGTTCTGGTTTCTGTTTCTTTTACTCTTTCTTTATCTTACTCCCCCCGTTTTTTTTTGGGGGGGGGGACTGTGTTTCCCTCCCCTCGATCTCCCTTGGCCCCGTGTGCCGTACTGCAGTTAATGACGGGGAGTCTGTTGCTGCTGGCTGTCTGCAGATATGAAGCATGCAGGGCCCTTTGATACTGAGGCAAGCAAGCAAGTGCAGTTGACATTAGCAATTCCTCTTCATCACTACTCCTTATTGACTCCCCCTCCCCCCCACCATCCCCCCTCTTTCAGTTTTAGCCACACACGACAAATAAACACGAACTCACACACACACACACATACTGTATATATATATATATATATATATATATATATATATATATATATATATATATATATATATATATATATATATATATATATATATATTATTACATGCAAAGCTTCATACACACCTATTGTACTGAGACAAGCATACAGTACTTGGCGACAAGGCATAGTTCAAATGTACGGTCGTGAACACTTCCAAATGCACAGCCGAGTATTGCAGCGATCCCTTGGGGATATCGCTGACAGCGGTAACCGAGTGTAAGTACTTCCATCCATCCTCTCAGAGACTCCCAAAAGGAACAAAAGACCTTTCGTCCGAAGGATGTAAAGGCGATAATAGGGGCCCGGAAGAAAAGAAACACAGCAAGTATCCAGAACTAATGAACAGGTACATCAAGAGTGGATGTGGAGACAGGGAAACTGGGAAAAAAAAAAAAAAAAGAGATTGTGTGAGGTAGCGAGCTTCCGTAGGGCAGGTCAGGATCCGGGTGCTTACCGGGGACGCAGAAAGGGGGGGAAAAAGGGAAAAGGTGATGACCGGGATATTTTCCCTTCCCCTCGTTTGTACCCGCGGGGTCATTAGTGTTAATAATTCATGCCGGACATGAAGGAATGGCCGCTTGCTCAAGAGGAGGGAGAGGAGGAAAAAATAAAAGGGCAGCAACGATGAGTCGAGAAGAAAACTGCAGCTACTTCTCCCCTCCCCGCCGCTCTCCTCTGTGAGCTGATAAATAATTGAGTGTGCTGAGCAGGGGACTGCATGGATTAGAGGAGCAGAGGGAGCGGGAGGCCTGTTGGAGCCCCAGACAGTGAAATGAGTGCCTGCCTCTTGAATAGAGATTACCTCCTTTCAACTCTTCTTCTCCTTGTACCATTCTTGACCCCCTTCAGTGGTTCTACCTTCCGGACAGAGGTAGGGCGTCCCAAATCTCGGGGAATTTGGGGATGAAACCCAAATATGCGCACTTGACTTGAGCTAAGAAGATCAGAGTGGTCAACATGGAGTCCGAAATGAACGCATTCATATTTCGTGCAAACGACAGAAGGGATACATTGTGGGTTGAGTTTGAGCTCGGACGGAATCTTTCAGATCGGATCAAAAGTACACCGGGGGAAAAAAATGCACTGTTGAATTGGCTCAATTTCATTTGTTTGGTCGGAAGTGGATACAGAGCGCGACGCAGAGATCACAGCTGTGTTTATAAATCAAGACTCCGGGATTAGATTTGGCCGACCGCTTTTAACTTTTTTTTCGTTTTGTTTTTAGTGCATGACAACAATGAGCAAACCGTGGGCGAAAAAAAACAAAACTGTTTCGTTCAACTAAATGTTTTTTTTGTGTGTTTATATGCCTGGTAACGTTGCTATATCTCAGTTCATATTATATGTACTACGCATGAAAATATTAATAAGTGCATACCGTCTATGGTTTGCCAGACTTGCTGTCAACTTCAATGTAAACGAAAGTACAGTAACATAGTAGATATTATACGATATACTTGGCTATAGAAATAGTGAGAAATTATATGACTAAAAATTATAATATTCTCGTTAGAATACATATCTTAAATAAATGCCATGTTCTCAATCAATAAATGTAATTAGAACATTGGCAGCGGGTGTGCCCACTGGAGGGAAGGCCTTCCTCTGCCACCTGCTGGAGACGCACAAGAGCAGGATCAGGAAAAGACTGCGAGGTTGAGTAAGACGAGAAGAAAGAAGGTAGCAGAAATATAACAAAGCTCTTTTGGTAAATATTTCAACACCATGCCAATAACACAGACTTTCGAAAAGGGAAAATGAATCGTTCCCCAGGCTGGAAGTTAGCTAATCAATAAATCTGCTTGCCCCATAACTTCTGTGCATTCGGAGCAAGTGTTTTTAGTTGCAGGACGCTCCGTCAGTAGCCTGCTTTCACGTCTCACCCCGGAGCATCTTGACACGTTCCGATTTATCAACGAGAATCAGTAGGCTGGGCTTAATTTATTTCGTTACAGTTGGCCTGCGTTTTGGAAGGAAAATAAATTTGCCGTGAGTGCCACATGCTTGGTTTTAGATGAGGCATTTATTGTTTGTTTGTTTGTTCCATGTGATTTCCATATTGGAAAGCTCATCTTTTCTGACCTTAATAATTAGAAAATACCATTCAGGTTAATCGCTAAATAACGATCGTTCGCCTGCCTAACAGGCCCATCCAACCCGAGTGAATTTTCAAGAACTCGGGTTGACCGCATGCGGCGTCCGGCGTGATCTTTCACCCGATTGCTTGTAATCCTTCGTCTGGCTATGTCACATACCGCAGTTTCCACCGGGCGCTGGCGGCACTTTGGTGCACGTTCTTCTCGCCGCAGCGCGCTGTAATCTTCACGCCGATAAGGAGATTAAACGGTGAGCAAGAGAGGGGATTTTGAGGATTTCTCCCGTGAGTACAAAGGGATATCAGCGGGGAGGGACGGATATTACCCAAGGTTTTAACACCGCGGACTGTGAGCGAGTGAGCAGCAGCAAAATGGTAAGGAGGGGGCGGGGCTAAATGGAGCAAGGCAGTCAGGTGTTATCAGCCAGCTGCCGTCATTAGAAGTGTTGACAGAGGATCCACCTGGGTGGGGGGGGGGGGGGTGTCAGTGAGCCGACGTGTTCCAACCGGGATACGATCACCGTGCTTACCTGTTCTACATCTCTTACCCAGATCACCATTGAATTGCTTCGAGTGTGAGCCGCTTGCTGATAGGATAAAAAAATAAAATAAAATAAAATAAACACTCGCGGTTCCACACAAGACTGGTTCCCGTTGCACATGATTTCCTCCCGTATTTTTATTCATGTCAACTTATTGCCGCTTTAGCCTCACACGATATGACCGAGTCACCAGAACAGACATACGCATTATAGATCTCACGATATTAGCATATATTTAATTTTGCCGATCGTCTGTACGCCTTTGAGGAATGAAACGTTGATATCGTGACTGGGCTGATTCTGTACAATTTGGGGAAAAAAGCCCACAGATTTTTGTGAAAAGTCCTGTGGTTTTTTTTTCGTTGTTGTTGGGCCGTCTCATTCATCTTTGGGTGTTTGACTGCCAAGATCAATTTTGTGACAATATAACATATCGTATTGCGTAAGTTGGTGCCTCTGAAGGTGACCTCATTTTTAACTTGGCTGTTCAATCGAAACATTTTTTGGGACAATTCTGACATAGACAATAGACGGCTTCATTCGTGCGTCCATCCGTATTCTATGAGAAACAGAGATGTCGACTGAGGAGAAGCACCTGTGGCTCAAGCCAAACTATGGCCTCCATTTTTACTTGCTGGTCTTTAATTTGAGTGCTCTGCTCAGGAAAGATGTCTGACATCACCAAAAATATATTTGAAATACCGACTCCAAATGAGATTTCTTCATGGAAGTCTTTTCAACTTTTTCTTTCTCAGCTTCTCCGCCACACTTTCACGTGCTCTCGGAAGGTTTCTTCCATGCGTCATTCACATATTTTGTCATCACGGCCATGTTGCTGTCATTTAAGTGAGCCCCTTGTGTTTGGGAGTTCATAAAATAGAAAATGAAAATTAACAGTCGGGGGTTCCGCTGTCTCGTTTTCTTGAGGTTTGCCTTGGACTTATTTTGACATAGAAGAATGATTCCCCCCCCCACCCCCCACCCCCTACCCACCCGCACCCATCTACATTGACAATGGAGGTCACGACAAGGGTAGAGGTCAGGTCACACGTAGTTCCAAGCGCTTATGACTTCATGCATCATCATCGCCGGGAGCAAATGAAGAATGTGAACTTCCTCCAAGGACGTTTTTGCTGCATTTTGAGACTGTAATTGTTAATAGGTAAGAGTCCTGCGGGCTTGTATCTCATTTTTGTTCTCTCCCATTTGCATTTTTTGGACCCGCACTTATCAAACTCAAGCTTACCCTGAGGGTCAGAGGAAAAGAGCTTTTCTTTTTTTTAAATGTTGTAAATAATTCAATTTTTTTAAGTAATTAAAATGCATGGGGTTTGGAGGGTGAATTCGTCTTCTTTGTCAGTATTTCCAGAACTGAGGAGGATTTTTTAACTTGATTTGCTTTATATCAGCATTTTGTAGAACCACAAACCGCCTATTTTCAGTCGCCACCAAAAATCATACGCACATTCCTACCTATGTCCCCTTCCAGTCTCCTGAGGTGGGCGGGGCTATCTCTCCGACAAGGCAGGGGCGTTTTGAGAGTAGTTATTTATTGACCGATTTCGCCACAACAAATTCTAATTGAAATTGCAAGCTAATATCTTTTTTTTGGATGAAAAAATATTCACCTGCAAGAAACGCGCAAAACCAATTGCCCTTTCTGCATCTCTTTGAGCAAAAGCAACCAAATTTCCACTTGTTTTCGAAAAATAAATGGGGCTCCGAGACTTTTCCTGCTTGAGTGTTTTGAGGTTGAAAGGCTTCTCTTTTGTTATCACGGCGAATGGCAAGGACCCATTTGAGACACATTCGGGTCTGAGGAGTTGTATTTTCGATTTTCACACCCATTCAAGGACCGGGAAAAGCTCATTAAGAACTTGTTTTGTTCCTACACGGACAAAAACGAGTTTGTGTTAGGGGCTGTGCTGTAAATGAAATAACAGCCCTGTGACATTAATGTTAAAGTATATTGGGCGATTTTAAAGGATTCATAGGGCAGGGGGAGGAAACTCTGGCAGGGCAAGTACAAGTTGGAAATAATACTGCTCAGCAAAACACACACACACACACACACTCACCTGTCCAATACAGTAACTGCACCGTCGCTCAGATAAATTACCTTTTTTTTTCTTAAGTTCTTTTTCCTTTTTTTTCTCCCTTTTCCTCCACTCTGTAGGCAAGCCCTTCTCAATCATTCCAACTTTGCCGAGTGTACTAGGTCAACCGGGGAATTGCTTGTTGTTGTTGTCATCTGTAGCGTTCATATTTTTTTTTTTGCTTTTTTCTTTGCTTCCAGTACCTATCAACAGTACACCATGTACGCTGCTCTCCAAAGGTGTTGTGACTCGGAGGCTCTTTTTTTTCTTTCTTTCTTTCTCCACAGATAAACTTGAAACTTGTCAGCGTGACAAAGATTCAATATATACTTTTTAGTATTTTGCTTGGAATCATTTGATCAAGTCTAATAGCCCGCTAACATTCCAAAACGTTTGCATTGTTATTATGTTTTTTCTTTGTGATGTCTTTCCAGGCTCTCGTTCGTTGTGAACTGAAATTTACTTTTAAGACACGACGGCAAAACTTGAATTTGTTTGCAAGCACATGGAGGCCAAGTTATACGTAAGATGTTCTGCAGATTTAAAAATAAATTAAGTGCCACTGCTTCGACACTTCAACTACAATGACAGTGAATCTCTATAAATAAATGTTTGCAAACGTGTTTTGCCATTTTCAAACTTGTGGTCTTCCAGCAAGCTGTCGGTGAGTGCACGTGTCTCGTGTGTGTGTGTGTGTGTGTGTGTGTGTGTGTGCGTGTGTATACGTGTGTTCAAGCTGTTAAGAGTAACGTTCGTTAATAGCCTTTTCAGTGAATTTCCGTTGGACTTGCACAAAAGCTTTCAGGGAAGTGGTGAAAGGGGCGGAGGGAGCAGCCAGAGAGATTAAGAGAGTGAGCGAAAG
Organism: Hippocampus zosterae; assembly: GCF_025434085.1. Taxonomy (NCBI): domain Eukaryota; kingdom Metazoa; phylum Chordata; class Actinopteri; order Syngnathiformes; family Syngnathidae; genus Hippocampus; species Hippocampus zosterae. The sequence goes on from NC_067457.1 coordinate 6,841,655, forward strand.
GGAGGAAAATGTCTCCATTAGAGTGAGGATCCGTCCAACGATGGTTTTTCATATGCATCCACTTTCTGCAAAGTTCTTCCATGGCTTTGTCGCGCCAAAACATTCTTTTTGAGGCTCCTGTTTGAATTCATTCAGAGGCTAGAATAAGGTCAAAGGTCAGACCACCCCTTCAAATCCAGTTGGAAGCAAACCTCTGCTCCAAGTTGAGAATCATGATTGTTTTTATCGCATAATGTATTCAGAAGACAAGGCGGTAGTGTTTGCCGCCCGGAAGTTACGGACGGCATTTTCCACAACGGTCTACAAAATGATGCCCTGTACCTGTGTGGTGTGAATGTGCTCTAATCTGTGAAGAGAATATGGGAAATTCTTCAAATTTGGGATTTCCTTGGCACGTGCCACTTGGGCTACCAGGCGATGATCAACACTGGCCCAAAAATGTGTTTCATCAATGATTTATCTTTTGAAATATTTCATTTGGTGACATCATTTACAACACAAAAAACACCAAAACCTAAAACTATCAGTGTGCATTGATTTATGGCCACTATAAATATTCGATGCACCGTGCAGAGGGGGAAAAAAAACATCAATCCCCTCCTCCCTAAACCGCATTGCTTATTTATTTGACTTACAGTACGTACTCACTTTTGAAGCCTTTTAGAGAACGAGGAGCTTTCTCAGGATGAGAATCTTTATGCGTGCGATGATGAGAGAAAGAGAGAGAACTGAGTTTTTTTTTTATCTAAATTGTTTGTCTGAGATGATTTTTAGGAAATATAGTATGTTCAGGTAGTAGATATATTTAGTCAATGTCCATCCCTGAAATGCTGCACCATATATCACGTGATGGTCAGTGATGCAGCCAGGTGTCAGTGGGAGTTTCACACTTCAGACACCCGAGTCTGGCGACCGAACCAGATCTGATTTATTCTCAGCCAGCCGTAGACATCGTTAAGGCCTATCTGCAGCGACTGATGGCTGTCTTCTCCCTGTGCCTTGCTCGGAAGGATCTGCACACTAACTTCCATGCAAAACTTCCATCCTCAATGACTGTATACCACGTCAGCCCCATGTGCTGTCATCGCTGTCATTTGCTCCATACTCCCATTCACCTCCTTTTGCATAATATGAGCCTTGTCACTATTTCCCATTGGCTTATTTTTAGATGAGTCGTTGAAAGGCCTTCATTTGCTCCCAATTCCCGTCTTGCTAGCTTTAGATCAAGCAAGTCCATAATGGCATCACCTCTCTCGATTAAATTTTAAAATGATGCTATGAGTCCTGAATACAATGCGGACTCGGGTCAATTATTAGAACCAATGTTCCAAAGCAAATTTGGTGAAGCAGTATTTAGCTGTTATGCTGCATGCAAGATGAAGAAGCAGCCAACAGAATAGACGTCAGCCCGAAAATGTAACTCATTCACTCCCAAAGACGTTTTTAAACGTCTTTTCAGACTTGGTCCAGAATTGGCTGGTACTGGATGAGTTAAATGCTTTTAAATCGAGTTTAAAAACCTTTTCCCCTTCCATAGCTTTGATAAAGGTCTTCTAAGCATTGAAAATATTTCACTGTCCGTCTTTTTGGAAAGCTACATTTTATTTCTGTACTTTGCTTTCAAATGCCTTCTAATCTTTTGTTGGTAAATGTGTTTGAGTATAATTGTACTGTTGTTGTTGCCATTTTAGTCACTGCAAGTGAGAAAATGGATGAGATATACAGTATACATACTCATAAAAATGTGTTGAAAGTTGATATGATACCTCATCGTAGTGTGAAATGTTAAAACTATTTGAAACTCGCATCAGCATTATGTTGTCACCGCATCGTTCATCTCAGATTGCTGTTGTTGTTCTTATTTCGTAGTTTTTATTTCCTAATTAAATTCCGAATCTCCACCTGGCTAATCTGATCAGCAATGTCGTCCCCGACCGCTTTACTTTGAGTCAAATAATGCTCGTGACATCTATTCAGTAACGGGCTTTTAGTCAAAATAATGACCCAATTAGAACTAGTTTCAAATTCATTTGACTTTTCACGAGAAACGGTTACGTTTCCCCTCGTATATAATTACAGTGGAATTAATATCAGCTACAGTAATTGCATTTCAGGACAGAGTTAGGAAAGTAATTCCAATAGGAGGCTAGAGGGAAAATATGATATTTAAACCGGTGCTTCACCGCAATAATTACTCTCATATTTTTTGCTTCACTACGATTGCATGCTGGGTACCACATGCCGGGAAAGTGATTGTTTTGATTTATCTATTGAGAAAAATCTTGAACTCAAATCACTGATACTTGATTACGTTGATTACATTCTCTGAATTTGGGACAAACCATTTTAATTCCCTGACCGCATTTGCAGTTACGGTATTTAACTTGTTTCCCAATGTGTGTGTGGTTGTGTGTGTGTGTGTGAGTGTGTGTGTGTGTGTGTATGTGTATACACGTGCTTTTCATTGCCTCTCCCTTCTCCAGAACGGGTAACGCTTGCGAATGGCAAATCCCGCTCCTTTAACCCCCTCGCTTTGTTCACGTCTTGCATCATTTCATATTTCAAATAATACAGTGAGCAAATTCTGTTGGTAAAAGAGAATCACAGACATGCGAGAAAAAAGGTCACGCTGTGAGAGGGATTTGTGTTCGCCGGGATCCTTTAATCCGGGAGAATTAGCCGTTTAATAGCAACTCACCGTTTGTAGATTACATGTCCCAGACGCCAGGGAGTTCATGTACTCTGATACCTGTTTAAATACTCCAACCCCAAATTGTTTCAATTGGGGAAAATAATATTTTTGCGCAAGTTGGGCACTATCTCCTCCAAGTTCAGGTCCTGAGGGTTTTGCGCTTTAGCTGGTCCCAGTATTGCGTTATTCTGCATGGAGATATTGGATGTTGTTCCTGGTATTTGCTGGAGCCATATACCCATCTTGGGGGGTACTGCCCCCTAGCGCCCTGATCATTAGTGGCTCCAAAGTTGCCTTTACCCTCCGCATTTTGTCTAGTTCTTCCTTCCCATCTTGATATCTATTCAGCTTTGTGATTGCTACATCTATCATGGTGGCCATTTTCTGTTGTTAATCCACCACCGCTATCTCAGGCTGGTTGGCTATCACCAGTTTATCGGTCTGGATCTGGATGTCCTATGTAGTCTGGGCCTGGCTCTTCTCAACCACCTGTTTTGAAACACTTCTGATACTCAATTTGAATGAATATCAAGTTTTATAAAGGATCGTCGGAGATAGGCACTCAGAAATAACGACAAGACACTTCTGGCTACCAACAATAGGCACTTTATTGGTCCCACACAGAAATGATAACACAGTTCAAACAAGATGTAGGAAGCTAAAGAACTCTTACCGTGTGCCAGTAGGGTGGAGAGCCAACACCCTCAGCAGAGTGAGCTTCAATACGAGCTAGGCGTTTGTACGGTAACCCATAGCGGACTCTGCTGAGGAGCATCGCTCCCCTCCTTTTATAATCAAGTGGCATTGATCTCAATCAAGTTTTGACAATTCAAACAAAGCAGACTATGAAGTCGTCAAGGCAGGCTAAATAGTTTATCTCTGAAGTCGTCCAAGCAGGCTCCAGAGTCCATCTCTGAAATTGCTTAGGCAAGCAAGTCACCAAGTCATGCAATCATCTCAAAGCAGTTTTTTCACTGAGAAGAAATACATTGATTAACGAAAACATCACAAAATATCTTAATATACCACCACCTTTGGCGGTATCTGCCATCTCGATTTTGGGATCTCGATGCCACTCCATCGAGAAAACATGTCAGACACGCCTTCAATTTGTCAGCGGCGTGTCTTTTCCTGACAGCCCATCTGTCTCCTTCTCCTTTCTGAGCTTCTGTTAGGTTGCTGGATTTAGGACACAACCCTGCGTGCATTGTCAGGAGCTTTCTTGTCTTGATATTAGTGGCCAGGTCATAATGCCAGCGGGTTATCTGATTAAGATTAAGAAAACCTTTATTAGTCTCGCAATGGAGAAATTCCAGATTCACAGCAGCAAAGTTATGAAAGGAAGAAGTAGAACAACAAAAAAATAGGAGCTGCTGGAAAGGCAGCCACTCTCGCGGCACCATTTTGAAGTCAAAATAACAAAAATAACACAAGACAACACATGACAGGGCATATGTGTTATTTGGCTGTGCCCCCCCCCCCCCCCACCCTTGAGCTGCCTCCTCGTGGTTGCTATTCGCTAGTGGAATTCCAATGTATCTGTAGCTGTCCTCCACATCTGTTTCGCTGCCTTCAGTTAGTTCATTTCCTTCGGTTGTGATCATCTTCCCTCACCAGGCATTCAGACTCACACGCAGTAATTCTGCCAGCGTCACAATTACAGGCCAGGGGATCAAACAACTGTTATCTCTCCTCATTCTCATGATCATTTTGCAGCAGATGTCAGCTTTGCGTTGGCCCAGGCAGCGATAAGACCCGCAGAGAAAATAGCAATGTGTGTTTTTAATATTCAGCGGATGGTGATTCATTTACTCGTCTTTACATAATGAGACGCTATCACTGCTTTTTCCCTCAACTTGATGAGGGTGTGAAGACAAATTTCCACACTTTGATTAGATGTGGTTATAGGATCGACATGCTTGTGTCCCTCTTTTTACTAAGCATGACTAAATCTTTTGCCAAAGCCAAAGAAAAACAACCCGGAGAGCTTGAAGCGCAAATAGAAATACCGTCTTTTAGAAATACGTACGTTTTCGATATATAGTCAAAATTGGCGGTGAAGGGAACATTTATTGATGGGATTCATGAAGGTTCTAAAGGCACAAATGAGTCGAGAAAAAGAAAACTGTGAAGAAAGATGCATCGGAATTTTAGAGGCAAAAGAAGAAGATAAATGAGCAGCTGTCACTGGGTGGTGAGAATTTGTATCATTTGAAACGTGCAATCCTCTCTCATGTGTTTCAACTTCATTTCAGTTCTGTGAACGTGCTTTTATGGCTATAAATCAGCATAGTTTCGGCCGGCGACCCCAAATGTTTTGATAATCATGCACGTATCGAACTTTACGTCATGAATTGCCCGTGAATATTCTCATTCATCCAGGTCATTTAAGTCTCGGGGCATTGAATTGATTGCAAATGTTCTGATCTGGTTGTCGCATACCAGGTCGTCAGGTGGTATGTTGGGTCTGCAAAAACAGTTTTGCGGTGCAACAGGAGAGTTTGAAAGATACCCTCTGTTGCGCTTTGTATTGAAAAAAAAAGATTTATTGGAAGTAGGTTGGAAAGGTTGAAATGGGGACTGGCAGAGAAAAAAAGAGACAGTGGGAGTCATTATCCCTTCAGCATGTAAGTGTCCGAGGTCTGTGTAAGGTTAGTGTGGTGCAATAAATTCCGAGGATCGGTGAAGTAGGCGGAAGGGAGGCGGGAAGGCTACAGGACACCGCTGACCTACAGCAACACAACTCAGAGCCGCTCCATTCGGCCCTCTCAAGCATGAATGTATGATTGCTGCACTTTACACAAAAAGATGATAATAATAAATGGTAGGTGGGAGGCCACGCCGCATATGCTGTACATACAATACACGAGCCCGACTGACCTTGCGTCATCGAAGGCCCACCTCTGCCTGACTCCTTAAAATGACTGCGGGTAATGTATCGCTACTGGAAGACAGGCAGGGCAAAGGAGAAGAGCAACAGCAACTATTTGCACTGCAGCTCGGCCTGCCGCTCGCATGGCCAACCGATGTCGCCATCGGTTGCTGTCGAGAGAATTGATTTATTTCCGGCTTACTGAGATTTCTTTTTTTGTTGACAAGAGCATGCGAAACGCCCTCTAACGTAACCAACATTCATACTTACAATGGTAAACAACATTTTTATTCATTTTGGTATTTAGAGATTGTAAACCTTTATAAGATCTTTTTTGGGGGTTAGTTTGCTGATTTCAAATTAGCAATCCTTGTTTCTCTCTCACATCTAGTTTTAATGATAATAATATAATAACAATAAAAGAAAATGTCAATTAGTCTCAAAAAAGTTGCAACCTTTATTTATTGTTTTTTTTTAACCAGTGTCAAAATATGTTCTTTTTTACAATTCAATTTAGAAGTTCAATCTATCATAACCTGCCCGACATTTGCTTTGTGTACAACAACACGGACAACCCAAACTCGTCCATCGAGGTCCCGTCTTTTACTTTCATATTTATTTAGTTGACAAATGCGCACTCCACAAGAAGACATGCTCGTCATTCCTGGAGCAGCGTTCACTGCAGATCGGGAGCTTCCGGGGGCAGAGAAGGGTCCCTGAGGTGAAATAGAAATGATGTACACAACCATAATCTTTTGTAATAATAGACCACGTGCTGCTGCGCCTCGTTGTTTTTGGACCAAGAGGACCGAGTGTACATGCTTACTGAGCACCAGAGGCGATTGCTGGAGCGCTGCGTTGCCTCTTGTTCAACATATGATAGGTTTCATTTGCCGTACATTTAACAAACCGTTTTGAACGCCGAATTTCCGAGACGCTCGGCTTCGCTGGCAGTCAACGGGCAGTAGTGGGAAGGACCAGATGAGAATCTGTAGAAAAATTCGAGCGTCGGAGCAGTCGCAGTTTGCCCCCCACGTGGTACGCGATTCTTGCGCTTCAGCTATGAAGTGGGTCAATTCGGTTTGGCTCCCCGCTGTGCACTTTGTGTCAAATTATTTTAATCTGACCTCAAAGCAACGTAATACAATGCAACCTGTCAGCGGGACGAATTGATCAACAAGCGGAATGTCGAACTAAGTATGCTGAAAGGCCTTGAAAGCTCTCCATAAAACTAATGGGGCTCTCCTGTGTGCATCACTCTTATAGGTTCAATAAAATATACAAATGTTTTCCGGAAAGTCTATTAATCAGGATCAGAATAATGCTTATTGACCAAGTATGTTAAAACACACCCGAGGAATTTGCCACAGGTAGGTGGAGCCATTCCAGTAGTCCTTCAAACGTCCCCCCCCCCCCCCCCCGAGATATACGAAGGTGAATTACCATTTGCCCATTTTTTAATTACTCGCGATTACTATATGACTGCGTTGGAGCAGTCGGGTGGTTTTTCGAGGAGGGGGCGGTCGGCGTTCAGTCCCCTGAGAGGAGGAATTATACATCTGACTGCGGATAAATCAGCACACAGTATGTACAGGAAATGTACGAGTCACACTTGATAGATAATACAAAGCCGCTCAGCTGGGACCCCCCCCCCCCCCATCCCGTTTTCTTCTTTCTTATAGCCGCTTATGTTCACTAATTTGGCTGTCTGCCCTCTGGATTCTCCGTTTTCTCTCTTAGCCCTTCCTTCTTGGGTAAATCCATCTGTTCTGTAATTTCCTCTGTAGAATTGCTTTGTTCCCTCAATCACCCCGCTTTCTTATTTACTGAGTGGGGAGCAGCAATGGAAAGGGAGGTAATGATAGCATGACAAAAAAAAAAAGCTTTGTTGTTTCTGTGTGCTTTTCTGCTCGCTACTCTGTATTATCTCCCTCCGGCTCCCACCCGGGCCTCTGTTTTTCTCATTATTTCCCAGTCGCATATCCTAGTTTTATCCATTTCAATATCACCCCTAATTTTTTTTTAATTATAAAAACATCGGTTTTATAATAGTGAAGCCAAATTTTAGGGAAAAAGACATACATTAGCTCCAATGATTTTCTTTGACAAAAAGTGGCTCGTTTTTAATGATAAATAATCAAAACACGAGTCCTCCTCGGTGCAATTATTTTTTTTTTTAACATCCCAATGATGCTTGCCACTGACAGCCCGCCTCTGGGAAACGTAGTTTCCACCCACCCGCCTCCTTTCCGCCTCTACCTTCAGCTTCTATAAATCAAAAACACCCGTTCCATCGAAATGTAAATAAATGGGTGGTGGGGCACTACAATTCTCTCGGAGATATTGTGCTGGCTCTTGCTTCCTTACTTCCGTTCATGCGTCAGTGTGTGCGTTTAAAAAAACGAGAGGTCCCCAGGACTTACCTTTTTGGCATTTGAATGTGTAATTATTGAAGGATTTTTTTTTCGTGGTGGTGCAGGTGCCCTTGTACCATGTGAGTGTGTGTGTGTGTGTGAGGGGGCCGCAAGAAGAGTGAGGACTCATCTGACAAAAGACGAAGGATTACACGCGATCATGATGAGAAAACACGGAATGGAGCGACGAGTGTTTTTGACGCTGCGTGGTAGCTCTCTCGGTTGAGCAGCCCATGATGGATGTTTCCTGAACAGATTTAGTGAAAATGAAGCCTTAGCTGCAGAATGGTCACTGACGGGACCCTCTGTCCCTGACTGCTCCCCTGCGTGGAGCGCAGGTGTCAGCAAGCACCGGATGAAAGACTGCCATGTCAGCCCCTCGATTACGCCTCAGCGGAGAGGAAAGAGAAGCAGAAAGGAAAAAAATAGAGGGATGAGATAGTCTGGAGTCTTATAGTATTGATTGTGAATCCTTTCTTCGTTAGGCTCCAAATGACTTGAATTTTAAAAAGTGCAAGAAAGCGGTCAAACAAGTTTTTTCACAACCGAAAATCATTATTGAATATTACGATGTGTACATTTTTGAAATTCTCGACAACGCTGCACGGCGAATGTTTCACCTGAGGATCCAAATCTCAACGGTGGACGTAGAAATCGAAAAAATGTAACGTTCTGTGCCTAATTGGTTGCAATGTTATGTGACTGAGACAATGAACGTGTCCAGTCCTTGAGCAAGTTAATTCTTTTTTAAAAAATGAAAGCGGAGTTTTGCACAAAGCAAGCTGAAATGTGCAAAGTGGAAAGTCTCTGTAGTCGGCGGCCTGATTGGGGAAAGGGAGGGAAAACAAAGCGCCGCCTCACACTGTGATCAAAGCAGGATAACAAAACAGCGAGGCATGCTCAAACTAAATATTTGAACGCCACCAAAACACAAAAGAATATATTTAGATTTTTTTGTCTTTTGTTCTTTTTTTTTTTTAACGCATATCTTTTGGGGCGTTTTGTAATTCAAACTGATCCTTGATGCGGCCCAGTCACACCAGACCAGCTATGAATTACGCATGTGTGTGTGTGTGTGTGTGCGTGTAGTACCTCTCCTTTCAAGCCTGAATTAGCAGTGTCACCTAAATGATCATAATGAGTCACTTTTATAGGGGAAATATCTTCTACCTATTTTAATCAGCACTGGACCCATGCCCCCCCCCCCCCCCCCCACACACACACACACGGGGTGCACACTGGCCCACAAATATGCAGAGTGCTGCACTGTGAGCAATCCTACGCTAATTACCTTCCAATTAGATTTACTATTATTCCCTAATAACCTGACTGGAGCAGGCTAATCATATGTTTGAGTCATGCTCTAATGCAGTCGGGCCCAGTGTGGGGTCAAACTCAATTTGGTTTAGCGACACGGAAGGAATATGCTCTCTCATTTGCTTCGCCGGCCCACGCTGGGCCAGACCGTAGCAGGCTATAAAAATCAACTTAACGCCAAGCTGTCACTCACTCGCCGCCCCAACCGTCACGTGTCGTTAGAAATTTCTCCCCTCTGTCACGTGATACGCAGGGAGTCAAATGTCAGATTGTGTTGTATTGTGTGTGTATTTTTAAAGACCGTTACCGCCGTATATATCGGCATGCCTCCTTTCATAAATGGTGCATTATGATTATCTTCGTGAATTAGGACTTTAGCTTTACATGAGCTTGGTGTGTGACTCACATGGGGTTGTGACACTTCATCAGCTTGCATAAAGTATCAGCATATGTTGGTGATGTTCTTACACACACTCACACACACGTACAATTTTTTAAAAAATCTATTATTATTAATATTATGAACACAAGGGCGGGCCTGGTGGGTGCATGTTCTCCCCGGGGCTGCGTGGGTTTTCTCCGGGTATTCCGGTTTCTTCCCGCATTCCAAAAACATGCATGGCAGGCTGATTGAACACTCGAAAAGTGTGAGCACGGATGGTTGTTCGTCTCTGTGTGCCCTGCGATTGGCTGGCAACCGGTTCAGGGTGTCGCCCCGCCTACTGCCCGAAGACGGCTGAGATAGGCTCCAGTACCCCCGGCAACCCTTGTGAGAATAAAGCGGCTCAGAAGACGGATGGATGGATGGATTATTAACACATAGCATGGGTGGTAAAGGAGCTATCCATTGATGCCTCTGAACCGATTCGGTTTGAAATGTTAACGCCGTTCATGGTTGATGTCCTCAAGGAGCGTTACGCTGATGATTTTTATTCTTTGAAAGGATGAAATGCGTCGCCGCAGGAAATATGGCTAATCTGCGGGGCCGAAGCAATGCTGATACCTACGTTGGCTGCTGAGGCTGGCAAATAGCTGAGAGTGGAGATTGGAGCCCAGCTGCTTTCCGGGCTGATAGGCAGGCACTCAAGCAAGGGTGTGGATGTCTGGGCTAGGGAGAGACTCCCCGGAGAGGGCCGCGTTTAGCAGCAGATGCTGTTTTGCATTTTATTCAAGGCGTAGGCAGGGCGGAGCCGGGGAGGTTCGGCAGACGGTTCAGGGAGCCAATGAGTTGACAGTGTTTAGTCACAGTGCCTCGGTTAGTGACTTGTATTGACAAAGTGAGGCATGGCCGATCGTGCCGATTTATGACTTCAGAGTACATTTCTGAAATATTCATCAAGAGTAGGAAGAAGAGGGGCACGAGATCAGACTCACACATGTCCATCTTAACAGATTCATGTTTGACATGCGCAGTAGTTTCTCATCAGTGCGATACATTGGGCCAAGGTGGGGCACGACACCCCTGATGTGACAGACGTCACATTCGACCGTCATGGCTTTGCCTGCGGATGCCCGCGTAAAGCATACCAGCGGTCTGTCTCTCATCCAAAATCAGCCGGGGGTAGACTTGAGCTCACTCACCACCACACAAGTGGCGTCCCAAATGAATAAAATAAGACAAATGGAGGATAACTTGCGGGATGCAAATGAGGATGGCGAGAGAAAGGCACGTTTCGTTCTTGTGGTTCACCTTGCAAAGGACAGCCACCTCGGGAAAAAAGGAGAATGCCTAAAATTACAAAGCCACCCCAACACTCGCGGGGAACCTTTTTGTCTACGATGTCCCACCTCATTTTGCACTTCCGATAACAGGCCGGATAGGAACGACGGAAAATGATAAATATTTCAATCCCGTCAATCTGACTTTGACTTTGAAGCCTCAATGTCGCCAGCCTTTAACAGCAGAATCGGGTAATGCTGTGAGAAAACATGCGCCGTATTCATAAAACATATATGACACCAAAAGCCAACATCTGCTGCTCAGCCGCATTTCCATTTTATTTTATTTTATTTTTTTGATGTTTTGTTGTCTTATGGTACATCAAAGGAGAAAGACGGGGTGGGGGGTCTATCGTTTGCATTATTTTACATCAAGGTGTGACGAGAGACGCCGTCCTTTACATTTTACAACGGGCAACCTCATCAGCATGCCGGCGGGCTCACGTCGGATCTGACATATTGCGTAAATAGCAATAAATTGCATTCGAGGTTCCAAAGTAATTGATGACAGTTTATTGAACAAGCAGAGGACAGGAAGTCAAATGTCCATTAAATCTGCACCACATAAAATGTTGATCTAAAAAAAAAATATGCTGAGGCTAAATCAATTTAATTTATGCATCTCCCAAATAAAAAACAAATAACTTGGCAAAAGAATTGACCCGCATCTGGAAAAAAGCCTCGACTCTAAATTGAGCAATGGACTGATAGTTGTCATTTGAGATTTTTGCTCAATTATGTTATTGGTCCTCATATCCAGCTTTCATAAAATGCAAATGAGACGATTGCCCAGATCTCGGTGTATAAAGAGAAAATACAAAGGTCAGATTTCCTTCTGATTCCTTGCGGCGTTTCTGTGACATTATTACACCTCATTTACTCTCCGTCCTTCGTCTCTCTTCGTATCTGGTGTAAAACTGATTCGGCACGAGAAAACGAGACGATTTTCTGTCCTGAACGAGACGCGTGATACCATGCCGCTGTTGTGTTGTGTGCCTTGGCTGAGAAGTGAACTGAACATTTGAAATTGACCGTTGGTGTTGAGTGTGTATTTGTTTTTGTGTATTTTCCTGTGTCTAGATGTGCCCTGTGATTGGCTGGCGACCAGTCATGGGTGTGCCTGTGGCCAACCGAGATTTATAGCATCGTGTGCATATTGACATGTATCTGTTGAGCTGGAAATTTTTGTGGGCATGTGGCATGGACTTTGAGGTTCCCACCGTGTCACACAGTCGAAATCCTCAAAGGTTTTTCCAGGCTGGTGAAGTCACAGCGTCACAGTACTTTTCATATGGTGGGGATTCTTGATGGGAGAGAGCAACTTCTCAATTCAGTCATCAATTATTACTTGGAGCCTTGCCTCTGGCCTCCTGACAAGACTGACAAACACAAGCCGTTCGGTAGCATCGCAAGTTTCGACGCTGCCAGAAATGCGGCGAATAATCTCATGAGTGTAACAAAAAAGTCATCCAGAAAGTTTATATGTCGAGTTCTTTTTTTTTTTTTTTTTTAGATTACTAAAGAAGTCGAAGCCCATTTGATGGGTATATTGACGAGTCCCTCTTCCGGCCAACCATGAATGATATTAATTTCACGTCATTACCTGTTTGTACAATTTTTAGGGGGGGTGGGTGGGGGCATAAATGGAAGAAAGGCCATGCTCTGTGAAAGGTGACAACCCCTACTGTGGCAATAATAAAATGGTCGTCTTTGGATTTGAACAGTAATGACTATTAAAGTGGAAAATGCACTTTTTCAGCAAAGCGTAAAACCGGAGCATGCCACATTATTAAAGCATATTAAAAAAGAAAAAAAAAACTTTGTCGATCCTTTAGGACCGTACATAGTCAACTCTTTATTTTTCCCGTTTTCCAGGTCAGTAAGCCATATATTCACCTGGTGGGGCTTATTTGTGTTCGACGCGACTCCTGCTGGTTTTAGTAGCGGAGGCCCGCTTGGTGGCAGCCAGTTACGCCGAAAGCAGAAGCACTTAAAAACGGCTGCATGCAAATGAAGAGCCGTCGGAAAGATAACCGGTGAGTCGCTGCTGCGCAAGGATTGTGGGTGCTTTTTGAGTATCATCATTAATTTTTTTTTAGTCCTATTAGTGTTTCATTCTTTTAAAGAAACGGTGAAGCATCACCATATTGCGTTGGACCATGATGGACTGATAATTTTATAATCGAGGGTTTGTCCAAAGTCTCACCAAAAGTCAAAAGAAAGTAGAAAAGTGGGTTGGATAATGTATGGGTGTGTTGCAAAAAAAACAAACAAACAATCCTCAACAAACTAGACTGACTGATATTTTTGTGGAGGGAAAAAAAAAGATTTGTATGATGAAAACTGACATCATGCCTGTTCAAAGTCGGCGCTCGTCTTCCCTGAAGATTTTGCTTGAACCCTGTCCGTAGCTCTCAGGGTGTTCAGGTTTTCCCGGATTTTTCTGATCTGCTATCGGGTACCACCTGTTTTTCACTTTTTTGCTTTTCGCCGTAACATCATGAGCATCGAAATAGCGATATGGGCGAGTATAACCCAAAACCGGTTGCCATACAAACAAGTCTTCCTGCCCGGAGCTCAGTTTCCACAGCATGCTTCAATTTATCGACTTCAAACCCAGACGTTTACAAACCCAGCTTGGTGTCATCTTTCCGCTTGAACTGCCTGCTTAGAATGCTTTGCGGCCAACTGTTTATTGTCGCAGCATCATAGTGCAGCCCATTGAATACGCGGGCCGCCTCTCGTCCCCGCATCGTGCATCCCTGTGGCAAGAGGTCGCGGCTTCCCAATGAGCAGGGCTCAGCGCCGGTCGCGCTCTTTGAATGGCGTTCATGCGAATCACACTCGCCAAAGGCAATGTGCAAGACAGCGAAGATTTTCCACTCCTTTGGCACTGTTTGGGATCTTTTTTTTTTTTTTGCTAACAGGTTGGTACGGGTAGTTTTCAGGGTTTAGGGTTTTTTTTTCGGGCCACAAAAAAACCCGTCAGCGGCCATCAAAACGGTAGCCGAACATTTTTGCGACCTTAAGCAAGCTCTGACGAAAAATCAATATCTGCCACCCTCGGACATCGATTTTCACGATGATGCTATTACGTTTAAAGTTTCAATCATCAAATGCATAAAACCACACAAGACCAGTTTACGAAACCTTCGACCAAACTATGGCCCGGGGGCTATTTGTGGTCCGCCATCGATTTTTCAGCGGCTCTCTACATACTAAAAATGACATTGCAACGCAATGAATTGGTCATTTAGAATCCGTGCTCCAAACAAAAACCAACAACATTATTTTCTGAAAACTATCCATATACTACACAAAATATACTGTAATATACAATTGACTTGGAGTTCTGCTGCTCCGTGTTGATGAAACAATTGATTGGTTTCATCTTTCCCGTGCTAAACATGAACGTGTGAAAATCGAGGAGTGCCGCGGATCTGCATTGCTCTTATTTTTTTTTCCTCCCTCCATCATCCGATCATCCCCGCCTGGCTTGTGCGGCTTGGTTCCCTCCCCCCCTCCTCCTCGACACAGGAGGTGCGTAAAAGACAGCTGCTGTACGAAACAAAATCGTTTCGCCTGTGTCGTGGCGCACCAATCAACACGCCGAACATCAAATTATGGATAAACTATTGCCTGCTTTCACCGAGGTCCCACAGGTGGACGCAACGTTAGATTGGAGGAGGGCGAGAGAGTGAGTCGGGGGATGCGCATCCTACCACGATATATCTCATTATTCAGCCATTAGCTCTTTTCTTTCTGGGGAAATGCCTCGCTTAAAGGAAAATATCCTCCACACAACTGAGCTATAAATTAAATTAAGCCGTTGCATTAGCGCTGTAATGTGTGCGTGCGGACGGTCGGGCATGTGTGTGTGGGTGTGTGTCTGTAGGAATTCCTCTCATTCATAATTATCTCAGAAAGGCCTTCATTTCGAGAGATGTTCTGCCACGTTGCCAGAATTGTTCAAGGAGGGGGTGGGGGGCGGATTTAAGCGATCCATTTTACTTTTTCTTTTTTGCAGCCGGCTGCAACGCGCTCTTGTAGCGTTGAGCTCGCCTTAATCCCGTTGTAACTGAATTGATTTACAGAAGCAAAGAATGAATTTAGGATCAAACGCCACTGAGGATTTTAGAGACGCCGCTTCCGTTTTCTGCACTCAAACGTGGCGCACTCGGTTCAAATTAGAAAAGCGGCCATGTGCAACGTCATCGGGGAACTTACCAATATAAATTGACTTAGCTCGTGTGGGATTTATTATTGATCCGGCACGACGGCCGAGCTGCAACCGCGACTGATTTAGGCCCAACTGGAGTGTATGTAGAGGAAAGTTGAGGCATTCGGCCGGTGCTGACCTCCATTATGGCAACTCTTGCTATCGTAATTCTACTATTGAGCCTGTTTCTGATCAAACACAGCACTGGAATTAAACCAAAAGTGCAAATTTTCCCTACACCTGTATATGTAGTCATATATAAATATGACAGACACCCACATCCACATTCTGCATCTCAACCCCCTCCAAACCCTCCCCTATGCCATCATCTTTTCTCCAATCTCCTTCCCTTAAGGACCTCCCAAGCCTCCTTTGCCCCGCCCCTTCCCCCCCTTCCCTCCCCTCCTCTCTTCTTCTGCTTCTCTGTTTCTCTTCTCCGTCTCCTCCACCCCTTATCTCAAAGTAAACAGAGGAGAGAAGACGAGAAGCCGAAGCATCACTTTTGCTCGTACTTCCCCACGACTTTCCCTCCCCCTCCCCCCACCCGCCTCCCGTGAAAACACTTTTTTTTTTTTTTTTTTTTAACGTGGCGCTCTCCATCGCTTGGGAGTTTCATCCTCGCGTGCGTGGGCATCCCTCGTCCGCATCCGCCCAAAGTAGTAAGAGTCTGCCCGCGCATCGCTACCGCTGAAAGAACGCTAGCTCGAAGGGAGGGGGGTGGGAAAAGAAGTAGCGAGAGAGGTTGAGAGGTGAGAGGATAGACGGAGTGGTGCATCTGTAGAAAAAAAAAAACATAGGTGGAAATCGAGTCTGTCTCTATGAGTAAGGTGTCCCGTCTTCACATGCTGTGCTCTATGGCAAACTCTGGCTGCGTGCTGCTGTCCGGGACCGGGATGTTACCCCATTCTCTGCAATGCCCTCCCGCCTTCCTCTATCTGCCCCAGGTAGGAATCACCCACCAAAGCGCTCACACCCACTTGGAATTTGCATCCTCCACGTTTTCATGTCATCGCACCGGTATCCTTTCATCTTTTATTGAACTTTGGTTTCACTTCTTAAACGCTCCACTCAACCCCACACCCGCCCCCTCTACCACCCCCAAAACAAAACTTATTTTGGTCGTCAATGCCCATGTCGACATTATGCCACACGATGTGGGACGAATGATGACGTGAATCGGGTGAAAACGTTGCAATTTAGTGGCTGATTTTTGACTCCGGGGGTTGTTTTCATACTTTGCGCGTCTCTTGTAGCTCGCTCTCAACTTCGTCACAGTTGGGTGTGCATGTGTGTTGTTGTGTGAGTGGGTGAGAAAAAATGACGGCGAGAAAACGAAGCCGAATGTGTGTGTGTATTGGAGCATGTGTGTGTGTTCAGTGGGCAGCGGGACAGTGACAGATGTCGGCTCCAAACTGACTTAGACAATAGACCCAAATGACTACTGGCGCACTTCTTCAAGTAGCCCTCACTCAGATGGCTGTGTTTCTATTAACTCTGCCTCATTTCCTCAGTTATCACTCTGCGGGCTTCGCTCAGTTTGCCTCTACTGTAAAACTATTTCAATTGACTCTCCATTGGTCAATTACCGGGGCCGCATCTCAGCCTCTTGTGTGTGTGTGTGGATGGTTTTTTTTTTTTTAGCTGCTGGCACATGTGCACTAGTGGCAGGCATCCCGCAACCCCATTTTTGCCCCCCCCCCCACAGCCCCTCCAGACAGTTTGTTATTGCAGGCATATAAAATATGATCAGACTGGAGAGAGATGCCATATAAAATATGATCGGGCTGCAGTGAGCTAACCTGCCACGTCCAGCCTCCAAATAGCTGCCACACATCACCTTTACGGGACGGCGCGGAACCACCAGCCGGCTGGCGGCACACACAAACGTGGGGGGTGGGGGGTGGGGGGTTCCATGCGCACATAACTCACCCAACGCGCACCAGCTGGGACACCCGCACGCACGCATGCACACGCACGCACAAACTTAAACCCTCGGCTCTCTGTGAGGACAACGAGTCCTCCGGGAAACGGTCTGTTCGTCCCTCGCCGTGCGTGTTGATTTATTTGCCTGATAGCAGATTCTTATATGGGTTTTTTTTTTTCCTTGACTTTTGCTTCTCCTCAGATTAGATGATGAGAAGACCTTGCGCCATGTTTAAGAAAAGCTGCGCTTTTGCTCAGTGGTTTGTTTTTGATGAAACCGTCAAAATGGTCTTTCTTAACTCATTCACTCCCAACGACGTTTTTAAACGTCTTTTCAGACTTGGTCTAGAATTGGCTGGTACTGAATGAATTAATGACTTTTTTTTTTTTTAAGTGAAATTTGAATGCGATAGACGGCTTGCAATTTGCACAGGGGGGTGGCGGTGCAGGGGGTGGGGGGGGGGGGCGCAATAAGGAGATTTTGACTCTGTGTGATGTGTATTTGCTTCCAAGCAGGATCCCACGCTTCATGTTGCCCTCTCCTCATCTATCCATCCGTTCGCCGACAACGCGGGATCACAGCTAAACATCCGTGCACTCTAAAACATTCATCTTCTCCCTGTCTGCGTATTGAATTTCCACTCTCTCTCTCTTTCTCTTTGTATCGCGCTCTCTCTTTTCCCAAGGCGACGGGTTGGGTAGAAGAAAAAAAAAGTCCACGTAAGTCAATACGATGTGCTAAATCTGCTTGTGCAAGCTTCCTTGCTCTCCCCAGGGAGGGAGGGAAGGAGTTGTTGAAGGGATGAATCTTTACCAAGGCGCACCTAACAGTTAAACACTTCCTTTGTGGTGGTCAGATGTGGTGAAACGGCACCCCCCCCCCCCCCCCCACCCCTCTACACCCCCACATGCGGCACTCGTTGCTCTTCTGCTCTCATGTCTTGGTGGTCTTTGTTCTTGCTTTTTTTTTCATTTTTTTTTTCAGCCTTGGTGTCGCGCTTGCATTGTTGTGTGCGGCGACTGTGCATCCGCGTTGCTTGTTTCTTCTCAGCCCCCGGTGGGACTTATTTGTCTGACGAATAACGTGTATCGCTCTGTCAGAGAAAAGAGTGAATATTAAATTGTTCCCAAAGCATTTTATTTTCTCTATTTGGTACCGCGTGATGTTGTGTTTCGTTGATGATTGAAGAGAGATGGAATCAAACTTCTCGCTCACGCGACATTCCTTTACCTGGGAAATAACCGCTCTCTTCCCCGTGACGTAATTAAATGAGGGCTTTCAAATTATGGTGACTACGATGAGTAGATTGTATCAGTTGCAGCAGTTCAGCATTGACCAAGAGGAAAGGAAGACCACTCTTTGTGTCAAGTTTCTTTTTTTCTGGGCACAGAATTCTCTTACCGAGCTAACTGAGAGCTTCAGCCTTCCTCAGAATCGTCACACCTTCTTTCTCGCGTGACGCGTCTAAACGGCGATGTAACCATCGGCTCATCGAATGAGAAGACACGCTCGGTTTCATTTATCTGGCATGGTGTTCATTCAGCTGCCTCGTGGTCGTAAAACACCAGCTCCTTTTGTTATTGCTTGGCGGTACTTGACCGTTTCATCACGGCCTCTAATTTCCAAAAGGTCCGATGTCTAATATCAACAGCAAACATTGCTGATGCTGTTTTATCGTTTTACATTAGCCTTTATGCCTTTACATAAACAACACGCTTGCAGCTGTTGTTGCTTTGTTTTTGTTTGTGGGTTTCTTTTTTCATACTCTGTAAAAATCCATTTACACCAGGAGCCAAGTCCTTCTCTGTTTACCTTTTAGGTGCCATATTTTTGGAGGGTAAGTTAAATTACTTTTGTTTATTCAGTACTGCAAATTTGATGCAATATGTTTGTTTTTTTTCTTTTTGGCTAAACTTAAAATTATGAACTGCCTGTTTTGATTGGGTATAGTTTCACGTCCAGGCAAAATTCAGTCATCAAGCATCGTTCATTGGGTTCAATATTTGAACCAAACAAAGCCAAGTTTGATTTGGAAATTTGTCATCGAACTGCACTTTTTTGTTTGTCTCACCCGAGACCAAATTCTTCTTGGCGATGTCTCCGCCCTTTTGAACAGATTGCGTAGACGGGAAATTATTGATGAGAACAACATTGTCCTTCCTCCCACGCCGGGGCCGTTTCTGACCCGTCGGAATGTCTGGCTGCACTTCGGCCGTCAACTTTATTGTTCGAACACAAGTTCGCTAAGCCTTAATAAGCTCACCTGCTCTCAGGCCAAGTTCATACTCTTCATACTTTACATTTCTCAAAGTTACCACTGAATCCTTAATGTGAGTTTTACACCGTACGCCGCACACATATCCCCGACCGACAGCGCGCGCTGCCTCTCATTAGCCGTCCTCATCCGTGTGCCAATTTATATAACACGAAGAAGGTAATTGGCCTCAGCAGAGGTCTTTTGTTTTGCTTTCCACCGTCTTCCATCCTCTTGACTTTTCTTCCTTGGTCATTCTTAATTTCCATGCCTCTGTTCATCAATTCCCTTTCTTTATCTTCACCGTCTGCCTCTCGATGATATCGAATAGGAGATTTCCTTTTGACCTTGAAGTCCATCCTGTCAAGCCAACACACAACTCATAATTTGGCCACGAGAGCCACAATTAACTCTCCTCTATCTCTACGCCGCTATGCCTATATATGGAGCAATGCAGTCACTTATGATGTCACTTATAAAGTGACAGAAAGCCAATTAAAGTGACGTTGGATCCAATGTTTTTTTTGGGGGGGGGGGGTCGTTTTCTTCTTTTGCACCAACCATCGAGTATAATTTAGCCACATTAAAAGACAAAACAACTCATTGATGTATTTATTTGGGATATATATTCTGTCTATGTATGCAGAGTCAGGTACAGATAAAAAATCCTATAGCCACGCCCTTGCTGAAACATGACCATTTGTTCCTTTTTAACTCATTCAGTACCAGACCAATTCTAGACCAAGTCTGAAAAGACGTTTAAAAACGTCTTTGGGAGCGAATGAGTTAAGAGTCGAATATCTGATCTCCATATCCAGGACGTGGCTAGCTGTGATTCTGTACAATTATGATCCATTTTGGGCTCTCCGGAAGTCAGCCTTCTGTTGTTTTTCAATGAAACGTAACAGACCAAAAAAAACAACAACAACAACAACAAGTATTTCTCTGCTGAGTGACAATGACAGCTTTCTCGAAATAATAGACTGCAACGGAGATATTTGTCTTCCATGTATACACATACACAACTGGACAGTCACACGCGCATGCATATGCTTATTATCACCGTCTTCATCGCTCCGATTCTTTTCCCCTCCGTGACGTAGTATTATCTGCAGAGCGCATCGGGGACCGTGCAGCTGGTCAGTAAGCTACGTCACGGTCGACCCCTCCCCCTTCCCATCCATCCGCCCTCTCATTACATGTTATGTCTTGTGACTTGTTGTAACTGTCATACGTGTATTTATGTGCTTGGGTCTTTTTTTAATCCTGGACTTAAATTATCCTTAGGAGAGGATAGTTCGAGCGCATTTTTTTTCCCTCTCCCTACCCAGTGTTTTCCTTTCTGAACTCTGACTGTAAATTTCCCCATTGCGGGACAAATAAAGGATAAATAAATCTTAAATCCGCCATTGTTCCGTTGGTATTTACAGCTGTTCCGTCAGGTGCGGCTTTCCAAAGCATACCAAAAAAAAAAAAGAAAAACATGGCCAAGATAAAGCCCGGCCTCATCCCCCACATCCACCATTCTGTCAGCATCCCAAACCATCTGTTACACTCGTCCACCCACCAAGAAATTTTCCCTCCACTCCAAGCTCAAGTTGGAATCGGTTCACCTGGCATGACCTCAGTTGTTCCAAATGAAAACGAACTTCGGTGTCACATTTTACCCGGAAATAATGCAGATTTATGAGAAATTCTCAGATTTATTCCATTTTTCGTTGTATTTATATCCATTGAACTCATGGGAACGACATGGCAGGAAATATTACGGCCCAAATTCTGCAAGGCATGGAGGTGCCAACGCATCCTTTGTGGCTGCGCTCCAATAGAGAAAGGGCGGGGGGGGGGGGGGGAGCTAACGAAAAGACGTTGACGATCGTAGCGGTCACCACGGCACGACACTTTGCTAATAATAATATAAAGCTTTTTTTCACACTGCACTTATTTTTCATGGTGTTCACCGCGGGGTAGAATGAAGGATGTCAATATTTGCCACTAGTTTCCTTCTTGCCATTTACTCGAAAACTTTGCCACAAGCTCTTCATTTGGAAGCGACTGCTCTCGCCTTCCAACCGAAGGCTATTTACACTTTACACTTAAATTTGAGGATGAAACTGTAAAAGTCATTGCTCCCAACGCCTACATCCGTTATTGTCGTTGTTTTTTTAAACATTGCCTTCGCCGCTGGGAGTCACCAGAACTAAATTAGCGGCGAGTAAAATTGAATTATACAGGTGGAGCTTGCAGGGAAAACAATGAGAACCACAGAGACGGGGGGAGAGAAGTGGGAGGAGGAGTTCACAGTTTGAAAACACCAAAGGTTTCAGATATTGTCTCTGATAAAGGTCTCTGAACAGGTGGGATAGCTTTACAGTTAAAGGTTATCCAGACAAGCTACCTTGTTAGTGCAACATCGAGATGACAGCATACAGTTGAGGGAAGGATCATTAGGTCAGGGGTCGCAACCTCTAACTCTTCTGGGGAGGACCCTGCTGTCATTTGTTTAAGGTTACAGTTGGGTGTGAGTGTGATTTTTTTTTTTCTTTACCTACCCCCAGATCCATGCAGCTAACTTTATTTATTGTCTAAATGTAACACGAGGACATAGTATTTCATTTGGTATTGTTTTCACCCTCATTTTTTGTTGTTGTTGTTTTTGCTGGTTGGTTTGTTATTGATTTGGTTTTATGTTTTGGTGGGCCACCGGTACAAATATCCATGATGGATTTAAACCAATGTGAAAGCACAGACTCAAAATGTTCTTTAAGGGACAGCGGTTACTACAGTGGACAGCTTATCATGTTATCAGGTTGCAGGGTGCATGAACGGGTTAATTTGACTGTGAAATTGGGTCTTCATCGCAAAAATATGTGTGTATGCAGAAAGGGGACACCTTCGAAGTTGTAGAATTTGGAGCTGATGGTTGCCATGAAACAGTGAAGAGATGTCATGAGAACAGAAACGTCACAACTAAGTGGAATGAAAGAAAGGTTAATAAGTTTTCATTTCCAAGTATTTCAGTGAGTGCTCGAAGGGTTTCATTAATTAGGGGATTGTTCCTCCCTGGCAGTTTTTGCCCCACTTTTTTTTTCCCTGCCATAAGAGAAAGATGACAAGTGCCCAGGGAAATCTTTGCTCTCGCACCCGCACCTTTAGATGCATAACAGATTTATACACATGTTCAAGCCTAATCAAGCATGTCCTTTTACCACCCCCTCTCTTAATTATCACTAATTGTGGCCATTAGCGGGAGAGGGACGAAGAGGTAACCTGAACGGCAAACGGAAGACAAATATTGGTGTTAATCGACAGAAAGGTTTCAAAGGGGCGTCGTCATCCAAATGCCTCCGACAGGTTCCCATTAACCCTCATTTGCATAGAACTTTCACCCTTACAAACTCAAAATGAATTTGTTGTGCTAGCATCAACACTAGCCGCTGCTGGTGCTCCAATGTATGGATGTAAATGCACCCCCCCCCCCCCCTCCTGATCATTTTCTTCGCCGCTTAGGTTAATTTGAGTCTGTTTACTATGTATAAATGTCTCTCTAATGACATGTGAAAATTCCACATTTTACGACTGAAAATAAATATTTCAGAAGCAGGAAGATGTGTGCATAGCAATGCTGTGATCTTTTGAGCCTTACTTGCTGAGATGCTCTGTGTGGTGGATAATTCACTAACAGATTTGGTTCAGTTTAACACTATACCAGTAGTTTCAAACCCAAGGCCCGGGGGCCAAATCTGGCCCGCCACATCGTTTTATGCGGCCGGCGAAAGCAAATCAAACGTCAACTTCGACCATGATTGCTAAAATCTGGACCAAAATTTCAACTTTTCATATTTAATAAATAAGAGATATATTCTAAGCATTTTCTTGTGACCAAACCCCTCACAACAGTAACTTAAACAATCGTTTAATCAACCATTATTCTTGACTTCTTTAAATGCGTTTGACACACCCGCAAAAAAAAAAATAGAATTTCTCACACAATTTGTTTAAATTACATGTGACATCACGAACGAGAATAATTTCATGGTCAAAGTTTGTGTGACTTTAGTGGCGGATTTTCTCGATGCTAACCTGAACTGTTTCCGTCGTTGGCCGTGGCATGAGGTATCAGTACATTGTGGGATTTAAGACATCCGGTGAAAATGATGCATGGACCTAATACTGCTTGACTAATGTTGTATGAGAAGGCAGGAGGCACAGACAACAACGCCCGTCCTCGGGGTTAGCCACAATCCCCTACTCTCGCTCTCTAGCTGAAGAGATTGATGGGGAAGGCATTTTTTTTCACCAAATCATATTTCCTAGTACATATCAAAGTTGATGCTTTAGGGGAGAGGTTTGTCAAATTGGAGATTGGGAGAACTCACGGTTGGATGTGAATGACAGGAGACAAGGAAAGACGCCCAGAGACAGAAAGCTAACTTGGATACAAAAAGTCATGGAAATAGTAGCAACAAACTACTGGACAAAATTTAACCCGCCGACCCAGACTGTTAAAAACACAGCGATGGGGGATGGAGACTGCTGACGGAAACAATCGAAAAAAAAAATTGACATAAAAATTGACAAATGTAGTCACTTCAGAATACTTGCCAAACAAGAATATTTAAGTCTTTTACCGTGATCCTGCAGCTTTATTTCTTTAATGACACATAAAACTTGATACGGGGATTGATGTGCTTTGTAAAGCAATTCCTCTTTTTATGACTTTCACAGTGGTATAAAATGTCAGACTACCTCTGGCAGTGAAAGGAACACCGCACTAACACACAAAGGGTTCGCCAGTACAAAGGGCTGATGGTGATTGCAAATCTAAAGAAACTTGCAGGCATATTCTGAGAAAGTTATTGGGCGGGTAATGGTAGGTGCATTTTCCTGGGAGGCTTCGGTTGCTTCTTATAAAATATATCATGTCTGTCTTCTCTGAAATCCCCTAACTGGGACTCCGTTGGGGTATAATCTCTGACCCCCCCCCCACCCCCCCCCCCCCCCCTTCGTAGCGTGGATGATATACATCTCAACTACTGGTCACGGTATCTATTATGAATGAGAAGCGCACCTTTGTGCTAGCATTTGTAATTGATGGGCTGCGTCCAGGGCAAACCACACACACACGCACGCACACACACACACACACACACACACACACACACACACACGCAAGAACAGGGACATGCATACTGGACCGTGAAGTTTGACACTCAGTCATGTTCAGGCCTATAGCATAGCTGACGTCCCCTGCGCATTCAGCAGCGTGTGTTCGATTTGTTTCTTGCCCCCCCCCTCCACTCTTCCCTCTCTACCCTAAACCACCTCCCCAACCCAACCCACAGAAACAAGCAAATCATCTTATACAGTATTGTTATTCTTCCTTTCTACAAATGTGTTAGCATCGCAACTCCTATCATGTTAAAATGTCATCATTTGTCAAGCTTAAATGCTGATCTCTGGGGCTTGATTTTGGTCGACAGGTGCGTTTTTAATTTCGTACTAGCGCACGTCCAGTTTACCGTGTTTGGCAATTTGGCAGACCGCCTTGCGCCTCTTGAGGCTTTCCGTCAGACCAATGGGTGTTTTTCATTTCATGACCCCGGCGCTGATAATTTGATGACAAAGTAGCCTCGAGATTAGACCAAGTAAAAGCAGGTCTAAATTGCGGCACAGGTGGTGTAAATAGATTTTGATAGATTTGATTGAGGCGCAGGCAGAGAGATTCTGATCTCCGTAGCAGTGTGCAGTGGATGTCATCGTATTTCATTCAGAAATATGGCAACAACGTGGGACAATCCCTCTGAAAAATCAACAAACTGACCAAATTCTTATTATTATGATGATTGTTAATATTACTGCTACAAATGTGCTGGGCACAAAACTAGGGCCCCTTGTCTTCTGATCAATCCACACATAATCCAATCTGTTTATCCTCGTTGATTTCATCCTTGAGTGTCTACTGCCACTTTAAATCACGTGACCTTTGACCAATCCTCTCAACTACAGCCCAGTTTGTCTTTTCTCATGGCCCAAGCTAAGTCTTTTATTAGTTGTTCAATACAAAGGAGAATAACATATCAAACAGGAAACAAAGCTCACTTTAAGGAAAGTTTCGTTTCACCACTTGTCCAGCATGCCAAATGCCCAGCAAAATGCAAAAAGTAGCAATTAAAATGTGGCAGTGCATCTTCTGCCCTCTTAAATAAAATCCACTCGCTGCTTAAGCGGCAAAGCTGGTAATTAGCTCCTGTGAGGACAAGGTTGAACACAGCTGGATTTCTAAGACTGTTGAAGTGGGCGAACATAAAAGTTTCGGTTCGTCTGTGGCGAACTGCAGCAAAACTCTTCATCACAAGACACCATGCAGGACGAAACCAAATTAGACAACAAGGCTAAGACACCGGCCATGAATAAACATGTGGCGTGAACAATGGCATGACATACCCTGGACTGTAAAAATGTGTCATTTACCTCTCCGTAACGTGATTACCGTGAATTTTAGACACCCTGCGGCAATTATTTCTCAAACTCTCCTAGCAAAAGCTAATACTGTACTTCTTGTACAGCGTGAGAATAAATCATTAACACACACTGTCCTCCGTTATTTTAATTGCACGTGATATTTTTAGACACTGATATTTAAAAAAAAGTTAAGTCTAACTTTTATCCAATACTTGCGAAATTACCACAATAAATTCCGGATAGCACATTGCCTACCAGAAAAGTAAATAAATGACGCCAATGCCTTCTTTCGTTCTGCCACTGATCTATGTTTAAATGCCTTGACGCCACATCAAGAATGAGCCTCCTTCTTATTCGACTTGTGGGAATTTCACCTCCTCCTTTGGACATACTGATGTGTGAAATAGAGACTCGGAAAAGCAAATGAATCCGAAACCAGACTTCAATCTAAACGGAACGGCGTGACAGTCTCATTAAAAGTAAGCAAAAGTACAAAAGTGCTTCTGCCATGATGGACAAATTGCAACCGTCTCGACTGAGCCGGTTGTTGTGACGAGAGGCAAGGCGTTGGGTCTAATAGATCCGTTTGTGTTGATATAACTAATATAGCTTGAGAGGTTTCATATGGAGAGAGAGAGAGCGAGCGAGAGAGAGAGACTGGAACGGGAGAAACCAAGTGAGGCGATGTGCATATGCATGGAGCAGCAAGAGAAAGAGATCAATGGCGAGATACGCAGTAGTTGAAAGAGAATGTCTCTCTATGCTGTAATTCACATGTATAATTT
The DNA here is from genome assembly GCF_025434085.1 of Hippocampus zosterae. Classification (NCBI taxonomy): domain Eukaryota; kingdom Metazoa; phylum Chordata; class Actinopteri; order Syngnathiformes; family Syngnathidae; genus Hippocampus; species Hippocampus zosterae. The sequence goes on from NC_067457.1 coordinate 6,868,316, forward strand.
ATCTGGCACAACATGGGAAAGAAGCGCGAGCGAAAGAAGCGCACTTCAGAGGGAAGATAATGTGTTCTTCTTGCCAGGAGGATGGATGGGGGGGCGGGGGAGGAGATGTGTGGAGGTAAAAAGAGGTGACAAAACCGCAGTGGGAATCACAAGAGAGATTTTGTGGGGTTAAAAAGAACTGTCAGAGCACAAAGATGAGGCAAAGAAAGAGAACACAAGAAAAGAAGGAAGGGACGCTTTGGATTGAAGCTTTTCTTCCATCAGCAATCTGCAAATGATTGCATGGTCTGAATTGTTCAAAAGAAGGTTCCGATATTTTGTCAAAAAGAAGATTCCGTTTGCCATGAGAACAACGCCGACGGTTTCAAACTGCATGCAGCAGGACAAAACCACAAACTTGACCCCCACCCCCCCGACACCCCACCCACCCAAATCAACTACAGTGGTCCATCTACTTATGAAATTAATTGGTTCTGGAAGAAATTATTTAACTAGAGAATTTTGTAAGTGGGGACGCGTTTTCCATGTAAATGTCAAGTAACACGAACATTTTGTAACTTGAAAATTTCATAAGGAGAGACGTTCGTAAGTAGAGGTACCACTGTACAGATAAGCTGCCCCATTGTCAATTAGTCTGCATCATTGAAATATTTATTTACTGCCAAGGCATTTAAAATAACATCTCAACACTCTTAAGGGAAGAATAACTCCAGATGTCACTCGGAAATGTAGTTCACTCGCCTGACTTCCGCGCCGCCACTTGTCGGCTTGGATAGCCACACGTGCCCCAAAACATGCTAGTCAGTATCAAGACTACACTTCTAAAACCTCAACAACCTCAACAAAGAACTTCTAAAGTTCTTTGATCCATTGATCCAACATTTGGAATAAGTGATGGGGGGGGAAAAATGATATGAGTTTGCGTTTGTGCAATATTGTGGTCTAAACATGTCAGAACACGATCGTTGCAGTGAATGGATTGAAAGTTAAGGTTTGCTTTACATGTGTTGCAACTTCCACTAAGTGGGAAACCGCATGAGAACACGCTGGCTTTTTTTTGATGATGGAAGCGCCGATATTTGAAGTTTGTGCCGAGAAGATGGAGGATGATGCAGTCGGTTGATGTGGCCCCGCTGTGTACCGATTTGCTCAGCTCAAGTTGTACGAGATCTTAAAGCAAAACTCATCAATTATGAATATTTATAAGCCTCGAACCGCTTTGCTTTCATCTTTGTTTCGCCTCTTGTCTCCGCTTCATGGCACAGGGGTGTTCATTTCACTATTGGAAGGTTGCGAGTTGGATTCCCATTTTCCCAGCTCAAGTATTGCGTGGCTTTTCTACGGGTACTCCGGTTTCTTCCCACATTCCAAAAACACGGCAGGCTGATTGAACACTCCAAATTGTCCATCGGTGTGAGTATGAGCACGGATTTTTGTTTGTCTCTGTGTGCCCTGCGATTGGCTGGCAACCGGTTCAGGGTGTCCCCCGCCTACTGCCCGAAGACCCCCGCAAGCAACCCTTTGTGATCAGGTTACAGGGTGCATGAAAGGGTTAAAACAGTGAAATTAACAATGATGATCCTATTTTTGCTTTGGACCCTCAGTTAGGAGTCGTCCATAAAATCGGTTGAATAAATATAATTGCATGTCTCCTTAATTGCAACTCTCTTTTAGAATGTACAAGGAGATCCTGCCCAACGACCACCTCGGGGTTCCAAAAGCATCGCTGTGTGTGTGTTGGAGAGGGAAAGCGTGTACAAAAAAAATTCAAATAAAGGCATTTATAGATCAGCATTTCAGTATACAGTGCGCATCGTATCAAAGCAAGCATATTGCTTCTTCTCTTTCATGAATAGAACTGGTAGGAATGAAGCAATATCTGGAGGGTGTTGTAATTAGGGCCAATTCAATTGGACTCTGATACTTCATTATACAACTGCCAACAACAGCAACGATTAATAGCCATATTTTCCCCTCTCCATTTCATTTTCGCACTCATTAATGGTGTGGAATTAATGGAAATGGCTTCGAGTGGCCTCACTCACTGCTAGAGGCCAGTATTAGCGCCGCATGGTCTCCAAGAGTACATGTTCCGGCGCCTGTTTGCAAACGAATCCCCAGAAGCATCTTGATAACATTTTTTTTTTTTTTTTTGCCTTCCCACATAAAATGTGTTGCATACCAGCATCCAAACTGAAATATTCAAATGATGGTTTATCAAACTCATTGGTGCAGGTTTTGTGCAACACTGAGTTTTTGTTTTTTTTGTCAGCTTGCCTAAACAACAAAATTTGTTCAGTATTTGTGTAAAAAAAAAGAATATATAAAAAAAAAAAAATCCTCATCTCACCCCTCGGGTGGTGTCCGTCCCTCATTCAGCTCGGGTCCTCTACCAGAGGCCAGGAAGCTTGAGGGTTCTGCGCAGTATCCTTGCTGTTCCCAGCACTGCACATTTCTGGACTGAGATGTCCGATGTTGTTCCAGGGATCTGTTGCAACCACTCATCTAGTTTGGGGGTCACTGCCCCGAGTGCTCCGACCACCACAGGCACGACTGTCACCTTTACCTTCCAGGCTCTCTCAAGCTCCTCTCTGAGCCCTTGGTATTTCTCGAGTTTCTCATGTTCCTTCTTCCTGATGTTTCCATCACTTGGGACCGCTACATCCACTACAACGGCTTTCCTCTGCCCTTTATCTATGATCACGATATCTGGTTGGTTCGCCATTACCATCTTGTCAGTCTGGATCTGGAAGTCCCACAGGATCTTTCGCTCTGTCATTCTCCACCACCTTCGGAGGTGTTTCCCATTTTGACCTTGGGGTTTCCAGTCCATACTCTGCACAGATGTTTCCGTAGACTATGCCAGCCACCTGGTTATGGCGTTCCATGTAGGCTTTCCCTGCCAGCATATTACACCCTGCAGTTATGTGTTGGATCGTCTCAGGTGCCTCTTTGCACAACCTACACCTTGGGTCTTGTCTGGTGTGGTATATCTGGGCCTCGATGGCTCTGGTGTTCAAGGCCTGTTCCTGAGCAGCCAGGATGAGTGCCTCTGTGCTGTCCTTCAGGCCAGCCCTCTCTAGCCACTGATAGGACTTCTTGAGATCAGCCACTTCAGTTATGGTCCGGTGGTACATCCCGTGTAGGGGCTTGTCCTCCCATGATGGTCCCTCTTCCAGCGCCTCATCTGCTGTTCCCCATTGTCTTAGACATTCTCTGAGTATGTCATCCGTTGGAGCCTTCTCCTTGATGTATTCATGGAGCTTGGATGTTTCATCCTGGACAGTGGCTCTCACACTCACTAGTCCCCGGCCTCCTTCCTTTCGGCTTGCGTACAGTCTCAGGGTGCTGGATTTGGGATGGAACCCTCCATGCATGGTTAGGAGCTTTCGGGTCTTAACGTCCGTGGTCTGAATCTCTTCCTTTGGCCACCTTATTATTCCTGCAGGGTATCTGATCACTGGCAGGGCATAGCTGTTTATTGCCCGGGTCTTATTCTTGCCATTGAGCTGGCTTCTTAGGACTTGCCTCACTCGCTGGAGGTATTTGGCCGTAGCCGCTTTCCTCGTTGCCAGTTCGAGGTTGCCATTGGCTTGTGGTATACCAAGGTACTTGTAGCTGTCCTCAATGTCTGCTATTGTTCCTTCTGGGAGCGAGACCCCTTCAGTACGGACTACCTTTCCTCTCTGAGTCACCATCCGACTACATTTCTCAAGCCCGAATGACATCCCGATGTCGCTGCTGTAGATCCTGGTTGTGTGGATCAGGGAATCTATGTCCCTTTCGCTCTTAGCATACAGCTTTATGTCATCCATGTAGAGGAGGTGACTGATCGTAGCTCCATTTCTGAGGCGGTATCCATAGCCTGTCTTGGTGATTACTTGGCTTAGGGGGTTCAGTCCTATGCAGAACAGCAGTGGGGAGAGTGCATCACCTTGGTATATGCCACATTTGATGGACACTTGGGTAAGTGGCTTGCCATTGGCTTCAAGTGTGGTTTTCCACATCCTCATCGAGTTCGCAACGAAGGCTCTTAGGGTCCTGTTTACCTTATACAACTTCAAGCATTCAGTGATCCATGTATGTGGCATCGAGTCATAGGCTTTCTTGTAATCAATCCAAGCTGTGCACAGGTTGGTACGTCTGGACCTGCAGTCGTGTGCAACTGTTCTGTCAACCAGGAGTTGATGTTTGGCTCCTCTAGTATCTCTACCAATGCCCTTCTGTGCTTCGCTCATGTATTGATCCATGTGTCCACTTATCTTAGCCGCAATGATGCCTGACATGAGCTTCCATGTTGTGGAGAGACAGGTTATTGGCCGATAGTTAGATGGAACTGCACCCTTCGAGGGATCCTTCATGATCAGGATTGTTCGCCCTTCGGTTAGCCATTCTGGGTGAGTCCCATCCCTCAGCAGCTGGTTCATTTGTACTGCTAGGCGCTCATGGAGTGCTGTGAGTTTCTTTAGCCAGTAGGTGTGGACCATGTCCGGGCCTGGTGCTGTCCAGTTCTTCATATCTGAGACTCTTTCCTGTATGTCTGCCACTGTTATGGTAACTGGGTTCTGTTCAGGGAGGTTGCTGTGCTCCTCTCTCAGGGTCACCAGCCATTGTGCACTGCGGTTATGTGCAACCTCCTTCTCCCATATGCCTTTCCAGTACCTTTCAGTTTCCAGTCTTGGTGGGTCAGCTCTGTTGTTAGGACCCTGCCACTGAGCGTACACTTTCGCAGGTTGTGTTGCGAACAGCCTGTTTATTCGTCTGGCCTCATTCTCTTTCGTGTACCGCTTTAGGCGACTGGACAAGGCTTTTGGCAGTTTCGAGTGCTTCAGGTATGGTCATCTGGATGTACCTCTCGGGTATCGGCCTCCGTCAATTGACTCACATCTTTCCGGGCCGCCTGGATCTTAGCCTCCAACCGTCTTTTCCATGGTGGGTAACGTATCTCATGGCTTCCATGGTTGCTCTTATAGCCCAGAGTCTCCAGGATCACTGATGCTGAAGCGTATATCAGCTCATTGGTTTCTGTGATCGTTACGGTAGGGATCGCCCTCAGTGCTGCATTCACACTTTCTATGAGACTTTCAGATGGTACTTCACATAGCCGTTGTAATCGGTTTCTAGGTTGCCCAGCTTTCATTCTCGCCATGATCTTAGCTTTCAGGTCAGTTGCTGCCTCGCTCAGCATTTCATTCATTGGGGCTGGCCACCCAATCTCATCATCTGCATTCATTGGGGCTTGCCTCCCAATCTCTTGTATGACCTCTTCCTCTGATCTGGCAGCCTGGGGCCCTTCGCCATGGAACCTGCGTTGTACCTCATCAATCTCAAGTTGTGACAGCAGTTGCCGTTTGTGGATGTTGGAACACTGAGCTACTAGTTGTTTCGTGGTCAACCGTGACTGTGGGTTACGAAGTAACCATTTAGTCCACATTCTCTGCATGTAACCCCTCTGACTAGGGTTGCTTGAGTAGTAGCATTCCAACAGAGCCATGTTATCGCCTCTCGCCCATCTCCGCTTTGTTCCAGTAGCCCATTTTTCATCAAGGTGCTCTGGTTCCCCAGCACCAGACGCAGACCTTGTTTGGCCGGGCGACGTCTGAGCCGGCATGTCATTCGTTTTATTGTCTCTCATCATTGTATGAGGTAGGCATTAGCGTGAAGGATCTTGCCCAAGGACCCACACTGGATGGTGTTATGTGCTCATTTTTGCCCCAAGCGGGATTCGAACCACCGTCTCCCGTATGCCAAACCGATGCCTTACCAACTGAGCTATCCAGCCGCTATATATATGTGTATATATATATCACGGAGCAAGAGGCTACTCAAGGTGATTGACACTTCCCTTTCATGACATGGTTGCTTTACTATTGACGATTTTGTATGGATGGCTTTTTTTTTTTAATAGCCTCAAGTGATGACTTGACATTAGTCGACATCCAAAATTGAATGCCGATGGTCCAAAAGAGGAAAGAGGAAGAGGGGGGAAATGAGAATGAAAGAGACGAATGCGAACGGGAGACGAATGAGGCGAAACATAGAGTGGCGATATTCGAGGAGAATGGCTCCTGCGATTTCTCCACAGGCTTACCGCCTCTCAGTGTTAGTGCGCTACTCCCCATGGCCCACCGGTGACATGGCATTTAATAGACTCCATGCTGTGAAACAAACTACCTCAATTAATTCCTCCGACTCGGCCCTGGCCTTTCTCTCACTCACAAACCCTCGGGTATGTGTGAATGTGTGATTTAAGCCATCTTTGTTTCCGTCCTTTTGTCTTCCCACAGGCCGTGTTAAAGAACAAAGCCTTTGGCCGCTCCGACATGATCTATCTTTATTCATTATCCCATCCACTTTTGGATTTTTTTTTTTTTTAATGAAATGATTTTTTTTTTTCCAGTCACATTCTTTTCACCCCACAAAGTGTCATGTTGAAGCAGTACGTGCACGGTATGTACAGTATCTGCTGATGGCCACTGCAGTGTTGTTTAGAAGTGTTGTACTTTCATTCACAAAGCATCCAAACACTGTTTTTGTTTCCAGGGTTTTTTTTTTCTTTTGGTATTTTGCTCGATTTGGGCAGAACGGAGCGTTTTCGCAGTTGTGGGATGGAACATAGACAATTGCGGCAGTACCCATCATTTGCATTCAAATTAGGTCAGTAGGGGCGCATGCCGTATTTGACTTTGCAGGAATAGGCTCGCTGGTCAGTAGGTAAACTGCAAGATCTTCCCTTGCGGATGATGCAGTCAGCCGCGCACGCGACGCGGGCAACCGGAGACAGCCTAGCAACCACGACCACGCATCCGTGTGTGACCCCCCCCCCCCCCCGATAGTTGTGCCACGCCGTCGGTACGGTGACATTAATATGAATCTGCCTGCCGACCACCATACGGACCTGCGACTCAGACGGAAGTTCACCTCACAGTTCAGTCAACAGTCACCGTAAAAAAAAAAGAAAAATAAGCTCAGTGCGAGCATAAAGTGAAAATGTGCGACACTCGGCTAATGCAACCGAATGAGAAGCAGTCGTTATATCATCGGCTCCGTCACTCACTGACAGTTTTACGACTCGGAGCCACGTCTCTATATACTCCCTTTGCGTGGTTGATGTGTAGACTACCGCAGCTGTAAATAAGGCAGGTCCAGTCGGTTTGACTGGAAGTATTTCTCCCGCTCTCACCGTGCAGTGATGGCTTCATTAAAGAGAAACTGCCTGCTAGTGCTAGCCCTCCAGCTCTAAGGGCTAATCACCAGGCTGACCTTGCCTTGATCCTTGGACAGTGGACAACTTGCCACACTTTGATATGCCACTTAGGTTGGATGTGATATGATAAAGGGTTACGAATGCCGAAGGGGCTTGGTTCGTCTGTGAGTTGTTCATAATCAAGCTAACACTTGGATGACTCAGGGGGTCAATCATACAAAGTAGCAAAATATGAAATGCCAACCACACCACCAATGCTGTTTTGCTAAAAAAAAAAATTTGATTCCCTGTTCGTGAAATATTACAAAGCTGCGGAGAAGAGCTACATTTGACATCCTGGGGTCAAAGAGTAGTTAGCATAAAACTGTCAAAATTTTGTTTTAACCCTTTCAGGCACAGCGGTTAGATGATCGGGTTACAGGTCGTCATTATTTGTGCATGAAAGGGTTAATAGTGAGATTGGTATTCCATTTCTTTTTCCGGAGAAAAAAGTAGCGAGGTCGGGGAAGTTGGGCTTTCTTTCATTCCCATCTGAAAGAAATGAAAGAGCGAGGGAAAGGATCTGAGCTCTGTCAGATGTATTCATCAAAAATGTTCACATCCTGATTAAATTTCATACATTAAAGTTTATTACCATTTTAGATGTAAGTGTGTATGTGTCACGTTCATTAGGGGGGCGCCGGCGGAAAAAGGTTGTGTAAAGTTCTCGGTGGCTCAAGGGGAAAGTTAATAAACAGTGTGTCACTGTTTTTTTTTCCTTTGTCATCAATTATTCACAAATGACACAAGCAACATGCATACTTTATGGTGCTCTGCCGCCTTAGTATTTTCCTTATCTTTTATTCGACTCCCCCCCTCAAGAAAAAAAAAAGTTCTCAACACACACACATGCAGGTATTTTGGCAAATCGAGGACAGGTCAAAGAGGAGCATGTGTAAGCAGAGCACGCTAAAAGAGAGACACCATGCACAGCAGCCTCAAATGAATTGGTTCACTCTTCCCTCCTCTCTTTGCCGCCTTCCTCCCCGCACTCGAAGTCAAGTGGCATTTCCATTTTAAAATTGCTTCCCGGCCCATTGTGAATAGAATCGAATTACACTGAAAAGCACTGATTGATTCTCTTTGAACACAATGGTTTTTATGGTGTAGACCTGCTGGCCTCTTCTCTCTCGGCCGCCTATTGAATTCGGTCAGCGTGCCCATTAGAGTGGTTTCACACTGTCTGAATGGGAGAGGTGTAAATATGTGTGTGTGTGGTGGGGTGTGGGTGTAGTGTGTGTAAGGAAGCGAAAAACCACCTCGCGGGCATTTTCCAGCATCTCATTTCGATAAACGTTTGTGTCTGTTGAAATGTCGGAAGTGAATTTCGGAACGGCTACGTTACATCTACGCGTTTCATCCGTTGGATTTGTCCTACTTTCTTGACTTTATTTTCATCTCGCTATAAATCAACTTCAATGTCGGATTGCATTAGGGGCATCGCTACCAGTTTGGGGTTTTCTTTGGGGTGGGGGGGGTGGTCGGGGGGGGGGGCGTTTGGGAGCTCAGGAACACTGTCGCCACTTCTTCCACAAATATTTTAATTAAGTTGATCGGGAAAGCAGGGTTGTTTTTTTTTTTTTTGGTGGGGTTGGGTTTTGCAAGCTACATTCAGCACCAAGGACAGAGCCGACGTTCCTGTTCAAGACGCATAATCATTTGCTGGCACACATGAGTACACTGGGAGGGGAAAAAAAATGTTTTTTTTCTGAAGCGTTGCATGAATTTGGTCTACTAAACCCTTTCATTGCAATCTGTCACCTGATAACATGATAAGCTGTCCACTGTATAAAGTCAAGTATCTTGATTGTCAACCGTGCTGTATGTTTAGCATGCCGCTGTCCCTGAAATATTATTTCGCGCCATCACAAGCAGAAATGTGAAGGAATAAAAGTGATTATACTCAACACACCTTTTTTTGCGTGTACTTATCAAAAACATACAATAGCAAATTGAGCAAATTTGTTATTTTAGAAGTGTATGTATACTCCACCAGACTGGAGGCCCTTTGCATAAATCATTCATTCATTCATCCATCTTCTGTACCGCTTGATCCTCACTAGGGTCGCGGGGGGTGCTGGAGCCCATCCCAGCCCTCTCCGGGCAGTAGGCGGGGGACACCCTGAATCGGTTGCCAGCCACTCGCAGGGCACACATAGACGAACCACCATCCACGCTCACACTCACACCTAGGGACAATTTAGAGTGTTCAATCAGCCTGCCATGCATATTTTTGGAATGTGGGAGGAAACCGGAACACCCGGAGAAAACCCGCGCAGACCCGGGGAGAACATGCAAACTCCACACAGGGAGGCCGGAGCTGGAATCGAACCCGGTACCTCTGCACTGTGAAGCCGACGTGCTAACCACTGGACTACCGGGCCGCCCTTGCATAAATCAGTACCCAAAAAATAGCAATCAGTTTGAAAAAGGTGTAGGACCCCTGATTTAGTCTACTGTTATTATTATTACATGCATATTTTTTGTTAACCATAACTATAATAATAATAATGGCGGTAATTAAAATGGTGCTTTTTTTCATTTGTTAGAACAAAAATAAAAATAGGACTGCTTTACTTGTTACGCTGTTAAAAAGCTGCCCTAGAGCCAAACTTGCGTTGATTAGATGAGCTCAAGAGCTCAAGGAAGCCTGTTGGCCCGCATGAAATCCACTTGGGATAATGAATGTTTGATTTGTGACACCAGCGTCATACCACTTGGAAATGGGAGAGAGTGTTTTCTCTTTAAACACACTCATTTGCCCATTTATTGAACAAATTAGTCCCTCATACACACACAAAAAAAAAATCTCACTGTCTAGCCCTGTAATTTCATCGTTTATGCGTTCACCTAGCGGCCCGGTAGTCCAGTGGTTAGCACGTCGGCTTCACAGTGCAGAGGTACCGGGTTCGATTCCAGCTCCGGCCTCCCTGTGTGGAGTTTGCATGTTCTCCCCGGGCCTGCGTGGGTTTTCTCCGGGTGCTCCGGTTTCCTCCCACATTCAAAAAACATGCGTGGCAGGCTGATTGAACACTCTAAATTGTCCCTGGGTGTGAGTGTGAGTGTGAATGGTTGTTCGTTTCTGTGTGCCCTGCGATTGGCTGGCAACCGATTCAGGGTGTCCCCCGCCTACTGCCCGAAGACAGCTGGGATAGGCTCCAGCACCCCCCGCGACCCTAGTGAGGATCAAGCGGCTCGGAAGATGAATGAATGAATGAATGAATGCGTTCACCTATTGATACAGTTTCGGTTTCGCAGCAACATGCTCAGTTATTCATTGAGCAGGTTACAGGCACAACAAAAAAAGAAATAAATCAAGACATCTGCAAAACAAACCATACCATATAACACACACATGCACGCATACGTAAACAGTGCCCCATCCCCCCCTCCCCCCGGCATCCAAATCTACTCTTTCACCACTTTAGTGGAGGTGGTGATCAATTTTACTTCACATTTCTAGAAAAGATGAATAAATAATCACACATCGCTATTCGAGTGCTTCTGCTGACGCAGAATGTTTAGAGACATCTCGAAGGTTGTTAGACTGGCAGGTAGGGGCGAAAACAAGAAAATGTGGTTCCATCATAAATGTTTGATGGGAAAGGTAGGCGAGTGTGGACGGTATGTTCAGTTTTCATGACTTACCACATCAAAGTTAGAAGCAGCCCTGGGCTGACCTGCATCTTATTTGGAATGGGGTGTAACAATCCCGCAAAATGTTACATTTGTTTTATTTTTAATTTCTACTCTACTATATTTGGAGATACCTCTCACTGCACTGTCTTAACCCTAATTGCCACGTCGCTGTAGATGAGTCCAAGTGTAATGAAGTGGCTGGCTAGTTTTAATCCAGCTAATTGGTGGAATTTAGCCGATTTGGTCAAATGTGCAGAAAAAAAAATGCCAATTTTAATCAGTATTCATGTCTAACAAAGATAAAATTCTTCCGCACTGTATTGTGTGTCTTGTGTATTTGTGTGTGTGTGTGTGTGTGTGATGCACGTCATGACCAAGAAAGAAAAAGAGATTGGTGCTTAGTGCTGTTGTCCACATCGCCATAGATTAGTTTTGCCATTGGCGGCTTTGCCTCGCCACACCATTAATTCTCGCCATCCTTCAACCTCTTGGCCTTCTCAGCCACACAGCATGGGTTAATGGTGTGAGGCCTGCAGTGTTTTAATTTGACCTGCCGTAGAAATAAAGTCCATTTTCCACATCGAGGAGTTTACAGGCTGGTTGTTGTTTTTTTTTTCTTAGATGGAGTGACAGCAGAAACTAACCAGGGTGGACTTTTACAATGTGTGTACATCATGGCCAATTGATATGTCAGCAATACGGAATTTTACAAAGGGCATGTGGACATTGCGTGCGTACGTGCGTGTGTTTGTGTGAAATGGGTTCTCGAGTGATTTGAGCACCTTGGTCCCCAAAAATGCTTGAGCCATTTTTTCTGCCTCGAGTAACCGCGTTTTTGTATGCGTACACAGTTGGGAAGAAGTCTTGATAACTGATGTAACAATTGTTCATAGTTTACTACGAAGCACAATTTAAATTAAGCACAAAAATGTTTATTATCTAAAAATCAGTTAGCGGTTCATTAAGTGGAAATGTGTTGGGGTTTTTTTTGTTTTTTTTGGGGGGAGGGGGGTTGTCTCTGATAGCTGCAGCCATCAGAGGTAGTGAGGTGGAAGGTGATGAATTGGACATGAGGTAGTGTGGATGTAGAGAATTTTGTTAAGTAATAAGTGAAAAATATTCACCGCTGAATAATTGATCACCCCCCCCTGCCCCCCTCCACCCCATCCTCCACACACTCACACCCTCATTTGCACTCATACATGTCGATGAAGTGTCACATCTCTGCTTAGCAATGGAGGAAAAAGCCCCTCCATCCTCGCTCTCTGAGATTTATGGTGAAGTTGTGGAGGAGAAGGAAGAGAAGCGGAGGAGAAGGAATGCGTCTTTTGTCTGGAAATGGGAGTGTTGCACTTTCATTGAGGTTGATCACTTAACTCGTTTTATTTTCCGGCGATCCTGTTTAGCCGAGAGCTTTTTTCTGCGTGTTTTCATCAAAGCTAACCCCCCCCCCCTCCACTAAAGTGTTCCTCTTATTTCTGTTTTATTCATCATGTCTTCCCACAACATGTCTCTTAAGTGCACAGCAGTTTCCTTTCCATCCTTCTGCTTCTTTTAGTGCGTGATTCCTTCGCAACGTGTTTGCTGAACATATTCTGGTGCTCTGGTGTAGTCGCGGTACACTTGTATGACTTTAGAGCAGGTTTCAGGTCTCAGGTCCGTTAAGTCCGTTAAGTGCATGTGCCTCTGAATGGTCATGCCTTTCTATATGTAGCCTGTGATTGGCTTTAGATAAGTAGCTAGCTAGCGAGCGAGCTAGCTCGCGAGAGAACGAGGGCTAGCAAGCGAGACGGCGAGCTAGCGAGAGCGCTAGCTGGATAGATAGATTTTTTTCTGAAAAAGGAATAGTTAACTTTCATGTTCAATATTTTTTTTTCTTCCTTTGGCAGTATTTTGTTATTGCGTTCTCGGTGAAGGCACTTTTAATCTGCCTTTAATAAAGTTGTCTTTCATTTGCTCCAGGTGTCATGTCGTTTCACAGCCCGGTGCTTTTATTTAATCTCTTATTCATGATAGTCATGTTCGCCGCCTCTCCTCGACGTGTCCCTGTCAATTTGCAGCAAAGAGCACCGACATACAGTAGATGATGAATGGTGTGGCCAAGGGAAGAGCGTAAAAGCGGCACTTCACGATCATTTCGTCGGCTGTTTGTTTTTTGTATGGATACAATCACTAATTAGGACAACATTTAGTTGTTTTCTGATGCCGTCATCCGTGGATTCTCATCAAAATGCAGTGTGGATATTCTTGGAAGAATCTGTCCCTCCACCACGAACGGCGCAATGTAACAATAGCCACACTTAGCCTCATACGGATGTAGTCAGTGACTGATTTTGAGACAGTCTTCCCAAAGTCATTCCTTCCGTTCGCTTGTTTCCTTTTCTGCCATGTTTTGCGACGTATTGAAAATCATGATGAAATTTATATACGCGATAAAAAGAAAGGAAAAACGGTCTTTTTTTCATATAGCAGCATCTGGCGTGAGATGCTTTTGGTCAGCAAGAGCCGATTGCTCCACGTTGGCCCCTGTTGACCCTTCCACCAGGCGGTCCGGCTCCACAATAAATAAGCTCAAAAGGCAATCACGTCCACTTCAATTTCATGACAAAATCCCTCCGTTCATTTTCCTTTGAGGCCAAAGTAGATTTTCATTTGAGCGTTTTTAAGCTAAAGTTGGCTGTTTTCATTTTGGAATCACTCCTTCGGGTCAAATATGACTTCCTTTTCCTTTTTCTTTTCATTGAAATGCCGTATCTGCTTTTTTACTCCAAATACAGCCTCCCACCCCCTTTTTTTTCTTTCATTTTCACCACTACACAATCCAAGTATCTGCCAGCTTGGGTTATTGTTGTTATCAGTCATTCTCTAAAGATCGCCGTGTTAACAGGAGCCGGGGTCTCCACATCACCCCACGCCAATAGAATAAGGTTAGGAGTGGCTTGGCAGTGGGGGGCGTCAAGTAAAATCATGGAGGGGGGGGTGGTTGGAGGCTTTAACAAAGCACAGTTTCCTTTTTTCATGACAATCTCTGACCTTTAAGGATATTAACATCCGACATGATGAATTGTGCGCTTGTGAGAGTCGAATAAGAGGAGAGGAGGGTGCGCAGAAGGAGAGGTTTGCTTCTTATCGGAAACGTGCGACTTTAGTGAGACGCCGGCAGTGCAAATGTGTGAAATATTGTGTGAATGAAAATGGGACGCGTCACTCTGCAGCCTCAGCCTGCACACATCAGCAACTTTTGAGCCCAGTGATAGACAGTTACACCCCCCCCCACCCACCCCGAAGCCCACCCCTTTAAACACACAGTGACAGAGCACACTGCAATATGCGCTCTCAATTTATGTGTGGCCACTTAGCATTTTTTGGGGGGGGGGGGCGCACGCCTGCAGGTTTCTCGTGCGCGAACACGGATTGATCTGCGTACATGTATAAAAGAAACACGAATCGATACGCCGCTTCCAACTGTAACTGCGCGCTCATCCCTTCTCTTTGTATTCTAATGTTGTCTGTTACGTATCTGCCTCGGATGTCTTCATTCAGACATGAAAAATCCATTATGGAAGGCGCCACAATGCTTGCTTAATCCCATTTGCTCACAAGCAGTAAGTGCTTAGGTGGGTACTCATAATTCCATCCGCACAATTGACAGCAAACGCTTTGAAGAAACGCGGCTGAAAGCCGCTGAAAAGAAAATGTCGCCCCCTCCCCACCCCCCACGTCTGTATTGCAGCTCAACTCCTCTGATAAGAATTGACTGGATGTTAGGGAGTACGACTACAAAACACCCACGGCCTCTGGTCTTGTTCCACACTCGGTCTGATAATAGTCTCTCGGAATCACAAAGGCTACAGAGGATGGAGGAAAGATTTTAAGTAGCGTTCGGAGACTCATCTCAACTCTGCGGCTGGGGGGTGGGGGGTGGACGGGGACACAGGTAAGGCCAGCCGTACTATTACAGAGCCACACTTAGTCTCTTAAAACAGAGTGCGGCCTCCTTCGCATTCACCCGCATGCACGTGAAAGTGATTCATTTCAATTTTTAGGACGATCGGACCACAACATCCAAGGCGTGAACCGATAGCAAATTCCTAACACGGTGCATGCATGAGCAGGCAAGATTTCGCCCGTTACTTCATGTGTAAAGCTTAATTCAATAAAGCGCAATGTGTTTGTGTGACCGTGGCTTTGAGATTTTCGGAAGGGTGTGAAGACTGAACATGGAATCTCCTCTTTGACGACTGGGTCTGCGGAAGCGACGCGCACGCACGCGCGGCGCATTTGCGAATGTTTAAAATAATTACAGGCAGTTGACTGGGCTCTGAACAGAATGGAAGTGTCACTTTGGGAAATTGCATTTTTATTTACTGCGACGGACCTCCGGCTGCATTTTCCACTTGGTATGGAAGTGCTGTGTGTGTGCGTGCGCACGTGCGGGCCAGTGTGTGTAGTTCCTCACACCGGCTGCATGTGTTTGTTTACTATTCGGCATTCACTCTTCAACTGGACAGCTTGATTTTGTATTTATACCCTTACAATGAAGGTTAAGTAGGGAGGTTTCTAGTTTTGTGCCCTGCGCTTGAAGGCTAATCTACATGACATGTCCCCTTTACAGACAGTATGACTATTTGGGCAAAAACATGGTCGCCTTTTCAGAAAAATCCTCTTTTGAAGTCACGTAATGTGTATCAGCGCACATTAATTTTAGTCATTACGTTCATTTGTTAAGCCCGGGTGTCAACGCTCTCATGCTTTGAATTACCGCTATCCATGCTAAACCCTTACGCGGTGATGTATGGCTTTGCAACGAAAACAAATGAAACAATTTTGAAATGGATCCGTTTATTAGTCCCGTGTTCCGGTCCATCTCTCTTTGCACACAAATTGATAATTGATCAGCGCATCCAATTGCCCTCAATGGGTTCGGTCCATTAAACAGACTTGGAGTTTGGGGCTATGCTATCATCCTTGGAGAGTCTTGGCCATATTCTATTCTGTTATGATCAATAGCATGATATACCAATTATTATTATTTTATTATCGTCATTAGTATTATTGTTGTCGTTTATAGCATTGGGAGTAAGAGGAAGAAGAAGAAAATATGAGCCATTTATTTAAATATACATAGCAGCACGGTGGTTGACTGTTTAGCACATCCGATTTGCAGTGCAGAGGTTCTTGGTTGGATTCCGGGCTCCGGGATTCCTATGTGGAGTTTGTATGTTCTCTCCGTGCCTGCGCGGGTTTCCTCCGGGTATTCTGGTGTCTTCCCACATTCCTAAAACATGCATGGTGGGTAAATGTAACACTCTAAATCGTCCCTCGGTGTTATTGTGACCGTCAATGATCGTTTGTCTATGTGCGCCCTGTGATTGGCTGGCGACCAGTTCAGGGTGTACCCCGCCTATTTCCCGAATACAGCTGGGATAGGCTCCAGCAAGCCCGCAACCCTTGTGAAATGCCGCTTTTGAAAAAAAATATTCTGTGATATTGATGCATCTGGATCCCGACACGGATTGTTCATTTTGTACAAGGACTGGAACGTCGTCCTTGTCAATTTCTAAACTCTTTATCTCTCCGTCGTGGCCCTCTTCTCGCATGACCTATCTCTCCTGTCTGCTCTTCTGTCTTGATCGCTCTGCGCCCCAGAGTGCAGTGATACGGGGGTCCTTATGAATAATGTAGCGTTGTAATCACTCTACTCTGGTTCCTTTTACAATAAAACAGTCTTAAAGCATCAAACATTCAACAGGATTTCGTTCTCCATCAAGCGGGGAAGCTCTGTTAAGTGGGAAGAGTTTTTCAGAAGCCGCATTGCTGTGGCGATTCTAAGCAACAAATTAGTTTTTATCCCCTTAAATTGTTTACGTTTATACAGCGCGCTCAGTTCTAAGTCAAAGACCAACACTGCCATTCCCATACAGGTTAAAAAAGAAACTTCAGGGCAAAATGTGTGTTGTTGCCGTTGCCGTAAGCAATCTGTGTTCTCCTGCAACGCTGGATAATTAGCGATATTCATTCCATACTGATTGCATTTGGATCAAAGTGAGATACACAGTGAGGCTAAGTTGACACAACAGATGGGTAGCATTTATGAAACCATCTGGAATCGGTCGAAACGGGTCGGGAATGAGCAGGCCACTTTCAAAGAACTTGGAAAATGATCAGATGGACATTTGTCTGTCACATCCATTACAAGCCAATCAAACCAGCGGAGCAATCAGACCACCACCAACATCATCTAAAGTGGCACTAAAATAAATTGCATACTGCTGGCTTGATAGGGAGCCAGCGTCCATTAGAAATGTTGTTTGCATTTAATAAAACTCGCTTCTAAGACATCCGAACCAAAAAAAGTGGGATCTCCTTAATGGTGGTGAACGGTCCACTCATTCTCAAGAACCTTCTCATGGCAAAAATGGATTCACTTGATTGCAAATGTGACTATTTGTAAATGTTCTGAAGTTTCAAGTTAAAAAAGAATAAATAAATGAATGGACTGTTCTGATGCAATTCGGAAATGACGGAGGAAAATCCGACCCAACAAACGAATGACGCCATTCCAACATCCTTGCAGCAGTTGCAGTTTCAAGCCCCGCCCACATCTTATCTCCCTCATTCCTACGTATTAAATTAAATGACTTATTAGCTGCTCCCAGTCCTGAGGGTGCTTTGATTTCAGAAGGGTGGATTTTTTTTTCCATTTACTCCCCCACCCAAATGTATCAGCACTTGTTCAATATCAATACAGCGCCCGGGTTCAAGCCAACTCATTTGACCGCGCTGGCCACTGTCTTAAGTCACTATTTGGCCCCGATGGATTTGCAGAGGCAAATAGCCGTCGCGTGGAGGCAGCTGAGTCCACGTGGCAGATGACTTGATGGTAACATTCCGGAGGCGCGCGCGCACACACGCGCAGATAACGATATCACCCGCATGCAAACAAATCCCTAATCGTTTCCATTTGCCGGAGAGCGCGTTGCAAGACATAGATCTGAACAGAATGAGGCCAGTCATTACAGAGATGAGATGGCTGGCTCCGAAAGGCTGACGATATCTTCTGGGAGTCCCAAAGGGAAGCTGCAAACTGCTGGTAGTTATCTACTTCCTGTTATCTCTGATCATGATACCCTCCGTGACTCGCAGCGGTTTTCCCTTTTGTTTCACGCGGAGGGCAAAGACTGTCACTGTGAGGCTGGATGCGTGGGTGTGTGCGCTACGACTTTTCCCGATTGAAGAAGCGGCTCTTCTGTATTTCAACAGATTTTATTTTTATTTTTTGCATTGCTGGTTTGTTTTTGTTGCTCTCACATGACACCAAATCTTTATTCTAAAAGTGTGAATCTCTATCACCAGCTGTGAGCACTTATACTTGGCCATTTGTGGCTTGTTGCACCCAGAGGGAAATCAGACCAAACTTGGTGGGCGTTTGCATTGGTGTATCATTAGCGCTATCATCCTTTTGTGAGTCGCACGTTAGGATGGAGCAAACTGCGGGTGCAAACGAAGTGCAGTCGAAGGTGCTGTCGCCGGCCGCGGTTAATTCTTTGTGACTTCAGCTCGAGGTATTTTATGGAGATCAGCAAGGCTCACTCATGCGCTATAACGGAGCTTTGATCAAGTCAAAGTCCTGCTCGTGCGTGACATCGCAACTAAGCAGCCGAGCCACGATGATGGTAGAGGCCATGAAATGCACACCAAACATCGTACAGACCCACTGCGATAGATTTTTGCTGTTTTTGTAATTGAGTTCCGTTGATAAAATGAGGCAGCTTGTGATGATGAAATATTTTTCTAGAGTATGATTTTTTTTTTCAAGGTCTTGCACTAAGCTTAGCTTGTTGAGCTCGCTAAGTTTTTGACCCTGAATTAATTACATCCGCGCCCAGTTGCTGCCAAGTATTGGAAACTATTAATTCATTCACTCCCAAAGACGTATTTAACCGTCTTTACAGACCTGGTCCAGAATTGGCTAGTTCTGAATGAGTTAAGTCGGAGAGATGAAATCATCGATAATATTCCATACCAAGGTAAAGTTCTAAAGACACGCGATGAAACGATATGTCGCTCCCATGCCTGGTGTGGCCCCTCCCCTTTTGTACACACATTTGCAGTCCCGCACGATCCTCCGTCAGGTGGCATCCGTGATGCCTTTGTATCAGATTCCCGTTGACTCGAGCGCAGCAGCAGATTTCCATGTTTGTCATTGTTCCATGGCTTAGTGAATATCATGTTGAAAGGCCCGAGAGGGGAATTGTTCAGCCGGTAGTCCTGCATCAAAATGAATTCTAGGCGCTCTCTCTCCGCCACGGGCCGCATCGCTCTCCTCCTTCATGAACATGGTTTCTCTCTCGCCCATACACTCTCTCTCTCTTTCTCTCTCTGACCGGCTTTTTTTGTTTCTGAAATGATCCTTACACACACACACACACACACATACACACACACACACACACAAACACACTGAAGTTTGCTTGTGGAGTGTCCCCGCTTGGCCGGTGAGGGACCGGGAGTGTCGTCCAATCTCTGTTCAGTCAAGTGTTAAATTAGATTCCGTTGCCTCTCTGTCGGAGTTGTGTGGGAGACACGCTCATACACAACTCACTCATTCATATACTGGAAGAGTCGAGTAACTTTATGCAGACGCTGATTATGATTTTGATGGTTATGATGATGTGAAAAAAAAAAGTTGTGTTTTTGGTGAGTATAATAAGAAAACCCAGGAAAAATATGCACCGCGGTTTAGTTTGGGTTTTGGGGGGGGGGGGGGGGGTCCACCTTCGGATTTTTGTATCCTCACAGCTTCTCTTTTAATTTTGAAATTATGATGTGAGGTGTTAAGGAAGTTGTGAATGAATTGAAGACATCGCGTGTTTTTTTTTTTTTGGTTTGTTTTATGTTTTAGTTTTTTCTGGGAAGACCTTCAAGAAGATTTGATATTGTTCCGAGTAGGGTCTAGCTCTAAATCTTGGTTGAAGGTCATTCCATAGGTGCTTGATGGGGCTTTCGTTAGAGCTCTCAAGTTCTTCCACACAAACCTCCTTCAACCATGCCTTCATGGACTTTGCTTTGTGATCTTCGGGTCGAAAGCGCTTTCCCTCAATGTCGTCATTGTCAAATGTCCTCTTAAACTGCATCATTTTGATCCAGGGCAACGAAAAAAACTAATCAACCCTTGATTGATGTATGGGGTTTTTTTTCCAAAGGAGAATGGGGGGGGGGGGGGGAAATTCAACAGATCGAACCATATGACTCAGCGGAAAAAAAAAAAAAAGAACCATTAGTTGACGCTTTATTCTTGAAAGATGATGTTCAGATGTTCCGTGTCAGCCCTTTTATGTCTCTGCATGCTGTCCAGACAGCTCACTTAAGTGAAAGCATCTACGGTAAGCCTCAATTAGTTTTTTTTTTGTCTACTGACAAAATGTCGACAGGAATTTGGGCGTTACATCCTCCCTATCTTCATCAGCTCCCAGCTTCTTTTTTTTTTTTTTTTTTTTTTTTTTTGCCTCTGTCCTCTTTTCGGGCTCTCTGCAGTGCACATCAATATTAATCAACCCCTAAAGCGTCTAGTTTCTCAAGCTGTATACGGCAAAATACTGCAGTCTGCTTGAACATACGTGGATATGCACACACACACACACACTACGGCCATTTTCAGATGATTGCCCCGAACGAAGCCCGTCACCTTACTTGATTTAAATCGTCTTCAGTTTCTGAATGGGCAGCCGTGATAAATGAAGGGCGAACAGGGAACTGTGAATAAATGCCAGGCTACATCCAGACTTTCAATAATTTTGCTGACCGCACTTACGGAAGTGGAAGGAAAGCAGGGGAATTATTCCACCGCTGCAGAGGTGGGCCCGGAATAAGGTCAGGTTCCCCCCATTTAGGCCAAGTCGTGCAAAAATGACCTGGCTGTCCCAGCGGCAAGCACACCCAAGAATACCAAAGCACAAACCAACCGACCTAAGAACGACAAGCTACAATCGAAACATCAACTGTTCGTGAAAGCACATTGCGCAATCGTCTGCGGGATCTCGACATGCCTTTAGGTGTGCTTTATTGCGGCTTCATGGCTTCATGATTATTTTTCTTTCTTTTATGATGCATCGCTTCCAGTCTCAGTATTGGTGCAACTTTTCATTCTGAGACGGTGTATTTACACCCTGCCGTGCGCTCACGGAGCTTGCGGCGGAAGTCGGGGGGAGGGGGGGTGAAGTTTGCGCTTGTGCGGAAGGTGCTCGAAGGTGTTTGGCAGCATCTCTACGGCAGCGGAGTGCTTGTTTAATGGTTAGTAGGGGTGAAGAAAAGCCTCAGGCTACTATGGAAAATAGCTGGAGAGAAGGTAATCGATTTCAGACACCCCAACCTCGTCCTGCTGGGTGACTTTGTGTACGCGTGTGTGAGTGTGTGAATTGTTTTCAACATTCGGCAATTAATGAATCTTTTCTTTCTTTCTAAATAAACTAAAAACAAATTTCTATGTATCTTTTTTTCCCCCAGAAAGGTTCCAGAACAAGTGTGACAAAAGCCATAAGACGTTATTTCAAATCAAAACCAAAAGCGATTACGATTTACCTTTCAACGCAGGCCAGAAGATCAACCAGGATGAGTATGATTAGCCCCATTTTAAATTGACAGGAGGCAAAATGTTTCTGCGGACTTCGGAGTTAATTTTGCTGCCGCCATCGTGTGTTGTATCAATGAAGATTAATGAGCCTGTTTCAGAAGAAGCCATGCAAGCCCAAGCCGTGACATTACCTCCACTTTGTTTCACAGATTAGTCTTTCCATCATTTTTGGTAAAGGTTACATCTTTGTCTCA
The DNA here is from genome assembly GCF_025434085.1 of Hippocampus zosterae. Lineage (NCBI taxonomy): Eukaryota > Metazoa > Chordata > Actinopteri > Syngnathiformes > Syngnathidae > Hippocampus > Hippocampus zosterae. The sequence continues at coordinate 6,890,028 of NC_067457.1, forward strand.
CTAGTCCGTAAAACTCACCTCTGTACAGTTTTTTTAGATTCCAGCCTCACCGATCCCAATGAGTGTTTTGCATTTTCAAGTGTTGCATGTGTATTTTTGTAGAGCTTGATGACCTTCAGCCTCGCCCTCCGGTTTCCATCGTCAAACTGTTCTGTTGTCAATGACTGTTGTTTTTCCTTTGACGACGCCCTCAAAATCTGTTACTGACATGCTTCAAACTGAATTGAGAGAATAAATGCACAGCATACAAATTCGATGTCAAAATAGCATGATGGTTACATTGGAAATTTTCCCCGCCACGCTTTGACTATTAGGTTCTGTTGTCGTCCGTGCTTGCTTGAATTGACACAAGCTGGACTGAACTATTACTTTCTTATCAGCTTTGCATGGGTGTGCGCGTGTGAAGGAAATCGACGAGCGGAAGACATATGACACGCATGTCTCTAATGTGGCGCTCGAGTCCGAGCAGACATTGCGCGAGGCGCTCTACTGAGCTGAAGAGAAATCGAGTCGATGAGGGAAGAAGGATGGAGAAAGGCGCTCGATGATGTGAAGAGATAGATGGGAGGATGGATGGAGGGAGTGCGAGAAAGGGAGAAGGCTGGATAGCATGATGAAGCTGATAGCAGAAATCATTTACCAGCACAATTTGTTGACAAGAATCTGGGAATGTCTCAATGTGTCAGCGTCCCAGTCACGTTGATGGATGATGGAAGTTCACCGTCTCTCTCTCTCTCTCTCTCTCTCTTTTCGACTGGGTTTTCAGCCTCAGACGCCAGCTGAGCAAAACTGTTTCTCACATAATGAGGGTATCAGTTTGCGCACAAGTTACATGCACACCAGAAGCAATATTCTGTGTGTGCATGTGTGTACATCTGTGTGTGTGTGTGTGTGTGTGTGTGTGTGTGTGTGTGTATATGTGTGTGTGTGTGTGTATATATATGCCATATATATATATATATATATATATATATATACACACACACACACACAGGTATATATATATATTGAGAGAGAGAGAGCTAGCTCGTTAGCTAGCTAGCGAGCTAGCTCGAGACATATACATCTCTAGAAATATAGATATACATAGATACATATTTCGAGAGAGAGAGCGCGAGCGCGCATTTCGTTGCCTTCACAACTGATAACCATTAAAATGTATGTTGATGCCTTTGTCTTCACATTTTCGCTGCAGGTCAAATGCTGTAAGGTTACAAAGCCTATTGATGGGGTCCCTTGTTTGAATTAAGATGACTTGCCTCGGGGCACAACTCCAACCCAGTATCGACTGCGTCGAGATTAGCAAGGAAAGGGAAATCTGAGCAAAGGTGCATCAAAGGGTGCAAAATAGAGAAGTTGTGTTATCCTGTCAATTTTGGGACAAGCTCGAAAGGTTTCGAAATACAAATAGTCAGTGTTTTTGTCGGTAAAGATAAATACCCGCATTTTGTATTTTGTTGTCCTGAACCGGAGGCGCTGCAAATGCACGTTAAATCGCCTCAACGTAATGACATCAATCACGATCATCATCCGCTTCCTTTGACACCTACCGCGCTAAATGCTATTTGATCGCTTTCCTCGCATTTGGCGTGAGCGTTTATTTCGCAATCTTAAACGTTGTGTTTGAATAATTCAACATTAAATTGACTTTTATCTTTGCTTTTATCGCCTTATTGGCTTGCTTAACGTATGTGTTTAGTGCTAATGCTACTTAATGTGCTAATGGTCTGCCTTTCTCTCCACATTAGCGCATTAGCTAGATGTGGTTGTTTTGAAGGCCGTCGTGATAATTACCATATATCATCAGTCATTCGTCATAAATAGTGCGTAAGACATTGAGAGGATTTCAATGGACAATGGATACATTTTGAGACGTAAACTTTGAGTGTCTGTGAGTTCATCGTTACCGTTATAAACGGAGCGAGCTCTTAAGTTTCTCCGTAATTGGTAGAAATGGTCTCATTTCTGCTTGAAAATTCGAAAATAGGAAAGCGTTAACAAAGCATTGCCCACCTCGCAGAGGCTCAGCGGTATCGGAGATAAATAAATGGGCACTCGCATCTAAATCTACCACGTATGCGAAGTGTCCCATTTGATTATCGGTGTTTCGCCTCGGTCTCGCCGCCGGCGGGTTGTTGTTTTTTGTTTTCCATTCGCACGAGCCGAAGCAAACCCTAATTTGAGCGTAACGATTCTTTGCCTGCGGACTCGATGGTGACTCTCAGCCAGATCCAGCACTGCAACAGTCTGCGAGCCATTGGCAAACTGCTTTGTTATGCTCGATGCCATCAATCTCTATGCATGAGAATGGCCAACTTCAATACCGCTATTGATTGTGGAAACCTTTGAAAACGGCTAAGGTCAAAGCTTCATCCTTCCTCAAAAAGTTGCTGAGATTGATTATTACATTTTTAAGCCATATTCCATTAAGGTTTGAAGCAGTGCGGAAGAATGGTGGCTTGCTCATATGTCAGATGGATTCATCATCATTGGTCGGAGGAAATTATTATCCTGCGGGCATGTAAATTAGAAAGAGAGCCTGGACAGGGGTGAAAGAGTATGTTATTCATGATAGACCGAGTAAGAGGAAACATTACTAAAGCAAGTGAGAAATATGAGGACAAAATGGGATCGAAACAAAAGTTGGACACGAAAGATTTGAATCTTCAGTCACGTTTGTCGTCAAATGTGTTTTCTCCATTCATTCCATTATATCCACATCTACTTTTGTATTTTGTCCATAAGTGATTAGACAAAAAAAAAAAACAAACACGCACCCACACACACACACAGGAAACAAGACAGCACAAACAAAGTGGGGGTCCGCGTTAAAAGTAAACTTTGATATCAGAAAGCTGGCCGTAAATATCATCCGGCATCCCCCGGGCCACAGGTTTGAGACCTTTTTTTGTTGTTTCACAGCAAGTAACTACAGCAGCCAGCCAGTTGATCGACGCAGTATCTAGTTAGCAGCAAGTGCTTGTAGCTAACGCTTGGAGTCAATCTCAGCCTTCAAATCTTCAATACGCTCCACTCCCCCTCGCGGCTACCTCGTTAGTCAACTCCTAGCTCAACGTTACATCATTTCGAGTTCGCGTGGCACCGAAATACTCTGCAAGTGAGAGACTTGTTATTCCTTACTTTTGGGGTAGGTTGAAGTTTTCTTCTTCTGAAGTGTTTTGGAGGTTGGCAAACTTTGGTTGGCAAAATTTTTTTTCCGAAATGGTCAAACATTTGGGCATTTGAAATATGAGGTGCCACAGTTAAGTGGACAACATAATGTTTCTAATTTTCATCCTCCTCTCTCTCTCGCAGGGTAATCAAGAGGCCCCGGCCCCCCCTGAAGCAATGGCTCAAGCCTTCCCACCCGCCCAGTACCCTCCTCCACCACAGAATGGGATGCCCGCTGAGTATGCCACACCCCACGCTCACCCGCCAAACGACTTCACAGGACCAAATACAGTTGGCGAGCACGCCCTGACGCTGTACACGCCAACGCACACGCAGAGTGAACAGCCCGTAAATGACAGCAGCATCTCTGCACTCACAGCCAACACAGTAACGGTGAGTCAACACTGCAAACAACAAACTACGAAGATCCTTTTCTGGATTCTTACATTGGCATCAATTTTTACAGAAATGTTGAGTATCAGAACAGCATCTTTATGTCAGACATGCAGGTTCCAAATGGATTAACTCATTCAGTACCAGCCAATTCTAAAAAAGACGTTTAAAAACGTCTTTGGGAGTGAATGAGTTAATATAGTGATGTGCTGAAATTCAAACACAATACTCCTCTGCAATGGAAAAATTAATGTGAGGTTTTGCTGAAAGGTAGTTTTCCAAATTTGGAGTTTGGATGTAAGGCTCCATCCATCCTGTGTGGAGTTTGCATGTTCGATCCAAGCTTGGATGTGTTTTCAAACAGTACTGCAGCTTCGTCTCCCATTCCCCCCAAAAGAAGCTTTCGATTTGACTTGAAAATTTCCTGAGGTGTGAATGGTTGTTTGTCTTGCCCTAATGATTGCTTGGCAAACAGCATCCCGCCTCCCTTCCAAAAGTCAGATGGGATAGGCTCCTGCTCACCCGCGATGCGAGTGCGGTATCAAAAATGGATGGATGGATGGTGATTTATACAATCAGATCTTTCCACCGCTGGGTATGATGCGTTTTATAATCTGGTGCAACCTAGCACGGCTAGAATACTCTCACCGAATTGCTACAGCCCAGTTTCGTCAAATGTTTGATTTACAAGCGTCTTCTTCCGAACAGTTGACTTGAATAACCAAAATCCACACCGTGGTCCAAAGTAGTACATGGGAAGTCAAGTTGGGAAAGAGCTGATGCAGGCACTCACGCTTGCGGGGGCAAGCAGATCCAGCACATCAAACCAAGTCCAAGATCTCCAGCTGAAGGCTGAACTCTTCTCGCAATGTTCTTTCCTAATCGAAGATGCTGCCCGTTTTCGATAGAACCGCATCTACGGCAGTATGCGCACTAACTAACGTCTTATGGGACCGCAATTGTTTAAATAGGACTGCAGCATTACTCTGTCGTAGCTTTCAACTCGGTCTCCTGATAGATTACAAACCGGTCAGTCTGACACCTATATCCCGGAAGACTGACTTGGAGTGCGTTAAATGTTTGCACAAAGTCAGCCATTTTTCTCCCCAAAAAAATGAAAAAAAATGTTCTTGTGATATGTTGCAATGTCAGCAAGCAATCCTTGACCCAAATGGTTTGTTTTTCTTTCAGTTTTGCTTGCTTAAAGATGGTTTCTCAGGGGAAGCTGTGTGGAGAGAATGTTCTCCTCACCACAGTTACAAGGTAGACGATTGCTTGATTTGAATGCAATTTATTTATTTTTTTTTAACAATCCAAAGATTTCATTCATGTGCTCACCTTTGAAGCCAGCCGGGTTTTAAGATAATTGATACGGCGAGTTGAGCTCAAGTGCTTTTGTAGTGGCGGGGTGGTACACTGGGAAGCCTGCAGGGAGTCAATGAAGCCTTTCTTGTTGACTCTGGAACTTTCTGAAGTCTCTCAGAAAGCGAGCTTCAGCAACATAAAACGTCGAACTTAAAAAAAAGTCAAAAGTGCCCTATCCGGAGGGATTCTCTGAAAACTGGGATAATACACGAAGTTAAAAAAAAAAAAAAAGTCAAAAGACAACCAGAAGATGTGCCCCAAAAAAAAGATTCTATTTCATATGATTTTCAGCTTTTGGACTTTGCACTGTAGCAAGTGACAAAGTATAAAACAATCGAAGAAGCACAGATTTGCAAAGACACACGTCCGTGGCTGAGCATGAGCATTCTGCAACAACCACTCATCGAAAGAACTCTGAGCCGCTGGGAGTCTTGCATGCTGGGAATGTATGGCAATACGTGCAGCGGAGCTTAGTGACCGGCGTATTTTCCGAAAGAAATCTGTCGACTCCCCCGACCGTGTGACCACAGGGGCGTTTTAACATTTTGAAGTTTCACTTTCTCAGACACACCAGAGAAGTGAACATTTGAAACACACTCTTTGTTTTTGTGCCGAGTCGCCGTGTTGATCATTACCCGCCTCTTGCCGTTTGGCCGATGTCCCGCTGAGCTCGCATCCACTCTCACCTGCTCGTTGGGAACAATGTCAATACACAGCTGGGATCGAATCTGGTTTATAGGCAGGTGGAGTTGTTTAGGGCACTTTGGGATCCGTGGAGGATTATGTGTGCATGCATTTGACCGTGTGTGGAATTCTAAAGCTTAAGCCCCCTCGCTCACACAAATCGGCATAATATTCAACTCGGTATCACCGTTTCCCCGGCGACAGCGAAGAAAGTTTGGTCTGGTTGTGTATGATAATGTTCATTTAATTATTGCCTCGCCATCCCTGGCTGCTCACACACTGTGGATGGCGCAGGCAACTCAACCCAACTTAAGAGCGACGAGAGAAAACGGATTGATTTGAGCTCTGGGACAGAGGCCGAGCAGAATTAAGCTTGAAACGCGAACAGTTCCGTGTTCAGTTTGTCCAAAAACGACCGCCAGGTTCCATTCGCTAACACACACACATACACGTACTCCCACAAGCGGGCACACACATTCTATATGGTGAATTCCTTTTGAATAGGTTCAGTGACTGATTGTTAAAATTGAGACTTTTAGTTCCCTATTTTCATGTGGGGGTTTTTTGTTGTTATTTTCGTGGACGTTAGAAATTTGCTTTGCGCCGTTGTGGGAGTGAACACAGCCAATTGAAATCGCTCCTCGCATTCCCTTTAAATTCAGCACAGGTGAGGCACGCAGGCTACATGGCAGAGCAGAACGGACTCGCTCGCTGGAGTGCATGCAGAAGATCGGGGCACGCATGTTTATATAGAATTGCAAGAAGCGCTGCCGGGGTGCTTTTAGAAATATATTACAGATGTTGATAATAATAATGCATTAAATAGATTGATTTCAACACTAACTCACAGTGTTCAATGCACGATGATGTCATACTTGAATGAAATGAAATGATATCCACCTTACCTAATAGATAAGAATGTGTTTGCCTGTGCCCGGATCAAATCCACCAAAATTGCGTTAGACCACTTGCGCCACGACTTAGACCTGGTTCTACTGGGTCTAAAGTCCGGTTTACTTTCTGTCACTAAATTGGCAGCTTTGCCATGGGCATGTCATCTCAAATGCACTCGGTTAGATTCGTCAGTTTGAGACGCCTGTCCGCCTTTCTACGAAAATTGAGCCCTTCGACTTTAGTAAACAGATGACGTCCCAAGTAAATGGAAATGATGTGCCTCAAGGTAGCAATGTTCAATTTGTCTTTCCATCGTGGCGAAGCTGCATTTTGTTTTAATAGTTTCTATTAATAGTCGACTGTAATCCAAAATGTTTTGTCCATCGCATAAAGCTTACAAAATGAATACTAATAACTGGGAGGTTGGCCAATTGGTGTTGTGTGGCTAAAAAAAAAATACCGTCAGCTCGGACGAGTTCTTTGTCAACTGACAAAATGACATCAACACACCCTCGGTTTTTTAGTTTTGTTTTTTTTTACACTTTCCGGAATAACTTCTAGGAAACATTTTGTGCAATTTCTTTAGTCACGAATCCGTGACGGTATTTCACGACATCACGCTGGTTAGAACGGGCCAGATAAATTTCTCTCTCGCCTCTATTTGCGTTCTGTCACTCGTTCTTTCACACTAATGCACAAGTGAGGTACAAGACCCCTGCCCTGTCCAAAGTTGAAGCCGTTATTTTTGCGAAACTGGTGTTGGGAATGAAATTGCACATCAAGTAGGCAGTCACGGTGAGACGCACATACCTGATTATTGTTGCATTATAGCGCCATAACTATTCAACTTGTATGTGTGTGAGTTGGTGTGTGTGCACTTAACACATGCGTGAGAGAGAGCAAGTGATGTAATGCCATTATTCTCACGTCTCCGTCTTTCCGTTTTCAACGTTCTCTCTCCAGTCAGCACTTGCCTCTCCAAATGCTTCCGCACACGCCACTCATCTAGCGCCAGTTCTCTCTCTCTCTTTCCCTCCATTCTTCAGCTTTTCTTTCCGCCACTGTACTTCTCTCTTCCCCCGTCTCGTTGGCTCTTGCGACAAATGCTGCTACCTTCAGCACTTCTCTCTCATTGATTGGAGGCCGGATAAGCTGACATCATCTTTCCATCTTGGGGTGTTGCCCTTATTCTTTCACTCTTCCTTTTTCACCTCACCTTCACGTTGCTCGGGTTTCTTTGCTGCAAATATTTTGAAACGGGGCAAGCAACAAAGGATAAAGCAACGTACTGTAACGTCAATCCATCTTTTGGTCCCCTCTTAGTTTTGATCTGGGTGTGCTTGAATTTTATGGGTGAAAGTAGAAACCAAGAAAACCCACGCAGGCACGGGGAGAACATGCAAACTCCACACAGGAAGGCCGGAATCGAACCCTTCACCTCTGTACTGTTAGCCCGACGCGCTATCCAGTCAACAAGTGGGCCTCATCATATCATGAAGTCACTGATTTCATTCAACTGGATTAAAAATATCGCACGCGCTGTACCGGATAGTCGCCGGAAATTTAACGCAGCAGGCGGGCGGACTGAATGCATTGCATGTTCTCACTTTTGCGCCTTGCTTGATGACGCGCTTTCTGATGGACCAACGGTTTTGAGACAAATACAGGCTGTTTGCAGTATATCACTGGAAAAGTCACGCCCCAGTGCATGGTATGCCAGAAAATGTGACTACATTAAGAATGGGCCTTTTTTTTTTTTTTGCAGATTCAGAATTTATTCCCAACATTCATTGACCTTCTGCGTTCTGTCTGCTTCTTTGCAGCAGATAGATGACATCACACAGACGGAGGGTTCGCAGCAGCTTCACCTGCAGCCGAGTGACTCGTCAGAGAAACAGCAGCCCAAAAGATTACACGTCTCCAACATCCCTTTCCGATTCCGGGACCCTGACCTGCGGCAAATGTTTGGGGTAAGATGGGCCGCCATGGACGCGTGATTGTTCTCGACTCTCTGGCGTTTTTGGTTTCACAAAAGCGGACAATTGGGTTCCGCGTTGATCAAAACTGAACTGTGAAACTCAAAGGGCCAACATAATAACATCAAGAATGTGAGTTGTGTGCCTTGAATCAGTTTGCGAGGCTCTCGTCATCAAACTAAATAATTCACACCCTTACCTTTGCGTGGCCCTTCACCCAAATTAGGCTGGCTTTATTAATCTTTCATCTCGCATGTCTGTCTTTAAGTGGTCCTCCAAAAGTCAGAGTGGTTGGGAGCTCGCCGATTGTATGCTCCACTTGCACTTTACACGTGTAAAAGAAACCTTAAGTGACTTATTGCAGGGGATGCAAACTGTACTGACGGATGTGTTTTCAGATCATTTGATAGAGATGAAACCTTGGGTTAAATATAAACCTGCCTCATTATATCGTTGCGTCTCGCCAACTTTGTCGTGACTGTTTTTCTGCACCGAGGCCTTTTCAGGGCAGATGGTTGGTTGGATCACAGGCTGTAAAACTGAAGATCGTTTGTGTCCTTGCTTCTCTGGAAGTCAGCAATAGATGTTGGGCATTTAAGTTGACGTAACACGACGGCGCATTTCTGATTGGCCGATACATCTGGAAAATTAGTACCCCATTGTTGGGCCGAACCTCACAACCTGCGCGACACTCCCGTCAGTTTCGGCCGTGTCACTCACCGTACGGTATTAACGCTTTGAGGGTCAGCGGTTACTACAGTGGACAGCTTATCATGTTAGCGGGTGACCGGATGCATGAAAGGGTTAAAACATATCCGTGTGCATGATGCGGCGGCCTGAATAAGGCACGCAATATCGTCTATGCCGCCGTTTTCTGTATCCATAGAACACAAACATGCATATTATTGTACCAAGCAAACCCAGCCCCACCCGCCCGGCCCCAAGTATGAATATTTAATAGGAGGTCGGAGTTATGCGTCTCCAACTCCCACACTTGCCTTCCTGTTTCACAAATGGACTGAAACATCTGCTCCTGTGGGTTCCGCTAGCACTTCCCAGGCCTCCGAGCTCTTGATGTTCGGAGAATGCGCGGGAGTGGAAGGGGGCCCGTCAGTCGAGAGACAATTAATGGGATTCTTCAGTGAGGTTAAAAGGGAGTTTATCCTCATTAGGTGTATGCGGGGTGACAGCGGCAGCTAGGGGTGCTGGAGTGAGTGTCGGCGCCTGTTTGGATTTGTGTATTCTTGAGCAGTGCTGGGACTCTATATCCCCCTCCTCCGCCCCCCAGCAGTCTCCAGTCACTTAGTGGATTCTCCGAGGCACTGAACACTGCACCGCAATTAACCAATGATGGCATCAGACTGGGTGAAAGGAACAGTAGAACGGGAAAAGGAGAATAAAAGGAGACAGACAGTCTCAGCCCGTCTTGTTGAACACACGCCTGCAAACACTCGGGGAGGGGATGGATTCAAATTACCGGTAAAATCTGTGCCAGGAGGAATTTTCCTTTTGAAACGATCGCCCACGTTTTCCTCAAGAAAGCATTGTTGAGCAGTAAAAAGTATTTGGTGAAGGATGACTGTTGTATTTGTTTGAGGGGACACATCATGAAAACAATTTTTTAACTGCTGATGAACAAAAAGCTGGTCGGTCCCCTGCATTGCCACATCTTGATTTTTGTACGAGTGCAAGCCTCATTTTGAACCTTGGAAGACATTCTGGCATACTGAGTCTGTTTTCTTTGACGTGAGCCCGGCGCACCCAACAATTTGGTGGCCGAGAGTCGGTTCAACAAGGATTTTGATGACATAGGCTATTTTCTAGGCTAGTTAGTAGCCAACTGCAAAACTGAAAGACTTTTGGATCAATGGATGAATGAATCTTCGCAAATAGCATCGCCAGTGTTCGCTTCTGATAAGCGATGCAAAACTCAAAAGTTGTCGTGAAGTCGCCTCCTGACAGATGTGTTCACTGTTCCTTTGTTTTCGTTCGCTTGAGTCAGGATTCCGCTTAGGAAACCCAACGACAACCCAACCAAAGCCAAGACAAGTCGGTACTGTGCAATGGAAAACCGGCAATTGGATATTTCCTGAATGTGGTATTTTTCCTGAGCCGAAGGCAGAAGCAATTGCCGTAAAATGTGTCTGGTTTCCCCGCCTCACTAATATAGATTTCAGAAGAACCGAAGAACTTCCTTTCATTTAAATTGGGATGTGTGAGCAGCAGACACAAATCTATTACAGTTCCGCTAAACTACCGCCGCGATGCAAACAAAGGCAATAACTGGGCATTACGGCAAATGGAATTCGGAGTCATCTCAGCCAAAGTTGTAATAGAAAAGCATTATGAGAGCATTAAACGAAGCCGTTTTAAGAAGTTCCATCAAAGGCGAATCCCAAGAAATGTATGTATGGTGAACAATAAAGTAAACATAACCTCCAAAAGCAGTTAAAAATATATATATTTAAAGGCATTAGTTTCCAACTAACACCCGAAAGACAACTTTATCATAAGCCAAGTTGGAGCTTAATTCATAATTAGATCAGGACAATTGGGAGGCGATTATCGGGTCAGGGAAGAGAATCTTAATGGCAGACTGATTATCAGCATTAACACCATCACTCCATTAATTCAGTTCTCTTCATCAAATCACCGAGATCTCCGCGTATAATTCTACACAACCTTATCTTTGTATCCAACTTTTATTTTTTATTCCTCTAACTCAGTCAGTACCAGCCAATTATAGACCAAGTCTGAAAAGACGTTTAAAAACGTCTTTGGGAGTGAACGAGTTAATGGAACTACATCATCATTTCGAACGCTCGGAAAGCTAAAGCGTCTGGGCCCGCGCCATTGAGCCTTACGCGGGGTGAAACCTGACAAGTTGAGTCGCAGGACTGCTGTCCCTTGAGTATCGGCTGCGTTTAATTAATAAACAGGCACTTAGTGAGCCGACCGCAAGAGGGTCCTTACTGTCACCCTCCCAGAGGTAGGGGTCCTAAATGAGTCATTACATACTCGACACACAGTCAACTGCCGACATATTGCCTGTGTGTAGGTGGATGTGAGTGTATGCATCGGGGGTCGGGTAGTGTGGTAATAGAATTTTAATGATAGCTACACCTGCCTAATCACCTGTTCAGGAGCCTTGCAGCATTCCACGTAACCCAGCATTCTCAGCACGGGAATTATTTTTAATGTGTCCTGTTCAAAGCTTCCCTCTCATTTGCCTTCCCAATGATTCCACAAGGCTCCATTCTCGTCTTCTCCGCATCTGAGGAAGCGAGGTGTAATTATAATCCAAACTTGGCTAATTCACATCAACATATCATTGGATTCGTACAAAATAGCTTTTTGGCGACGTCAAGGCTTGTACTCCCAAGTGCAAACGGGAGGTTTGAGTCGAGGCGGGACAGTACGTGTGTTTTTCGACAAGAGTTTGTGATAGATTTCTTCTTTTTATTTATTTATTTTTTATGTATCATCAAATCAATACAGGTGAAACTTTATGAGCAGCAATAAATGGTTGCAGGCAGTTTAGAATGTTTTCTTTTTTTATTCCTAAAATCACGATGGAATTTGTGCTGTAAAAAAGACCCATTTAATAAAAACAAAACGAATGATACGACACCCGGGGTCTGTATTTCTCTCTCTCTCTCCTCTCTCTTGCTATAATAACTTACGTTTCGGATCCTGCTCGATTGTGTCAAATCCCTTGCGCCAACTTCTGAAGGTATGTGGCGCCATCAACTGGAAACTCGAGTAATGACACCGAAAATAGATGGATGGATGAATAGAATTATTGGATCCATCCATCCATCCCTCTTCTACACGGCTTAACCTCATTGTGGTGATGGTTGTGCCGGAGCAGCCTCTCAGTTCATGGTGATGTGAAACTATCCTTATTGTATACAGTGACACTGGTGTTGCATCAGCTTTCACTTCTTGGTTATTTCTGACTTACCAGTGTCATAAAAGCTTGGAACCGAGCGACTTCGGGGACAAGCTAGAACGACTTCTGCGATGCTCTGGATGAATCTGGGAAGTTGCAGTCAAGAAGGGCATCCGTCTGTAAAGTCGATGCCAAATTGTATTTGGAAGTGAGAGATAATGAAGTTGAGAAAAAGGAACACACAGAGCTGGACTATTTGGAGAAGGCTTATCCAAAATGTATAAGCGTGCGTATTTTTCCAACGTTGAGCAAAGATGCAGTAAGTGGAGAATACGGGGAGAATACTCAAACCTCACATGGGAAGCCCGAGGGTGAGATTCGAACCCTATACTGCACCTCGGAATGTGAGTGCAAACCGCTTGACCACCTTTTCTGCATGTTTAAAACTAGTGACCACGATTACCGGTATATAAAACCACAGCTCGACCACAATCGCACATGAGGACTGTCCTCAATCTGCAGTCCTAATACCTTTTCTTTAAAATTAAACAATAAAATAAAAAGTATATGCAAAATATTATAACCTCGTGGATTTTCAAAATAGAAGAAAGGGCCGTACTAAAAAAATAATAATAATAAAAAGACAGCTTTAAGATGCAGATAAATGCCTTCTAATTGTGTTGCAGTGCTTCAGTAACTCCGTCTGGCGCACGCATCTAAGCAACGCTAACCTGAGGACATTGATGGAGAAGGATAGCTCAACAATGCAGCATTGCACTTAAGTGCGGCTGACGTATCTATAAATTACAATTGGGGAAACCTGCTGTTCCGCTGACAAACTCAAAACGATGTGCACTCAAGCGTCGGACACCTCTGTCAAGATTGTCTATTTGAAAGTACTCAAAGTACTTCAGTTAGAGTATTCCGGGGAAAAAAAAGGTTTCACACAACGTACATGGATCCAGTATTATAGTTGATGAATAATATTCTTACTTGAATGGAGCTGGCAAAGACAAAGGTAAAGAAGCCACGCCAATGAAAGTTGATGCCAAATGTCGTGGTGATTTGAAGGAGTTCTTGATTTTAATGATGTGCTGGAGCTCCACCCATGAGTTCATGTTGATCGCTAACCTTGCCAGGCAGTATGTTAATACTCAACCTTGCATTCTGCATAACTAGACCTTGAATCACAGTTTATTTCAATAAATAAATAAAGATAGCGCAGACAACAGAGTAAAGGCAAGGTTGCCGTGCCAGCCCTGAAAATTAGAGATGCCTACCAACAATTTCATACGCAACATTTATGTAAAGAAATTCAAAGTGCTATTTTCAATCATATAAACATTTGATTCCATTCTGATCCAATTTGAACCCTTTCGGGGACGGCGGTCACTCCAGTGGGCAGTTGGTTATCAGGTTACAGGTTATCATTTTTTGTGCATGAAAAGGGTTCAAATGTATTCTCAACAGTGACACGGAACAAGCTTTGGAGTTATTCAGTCTGTCAGTGTTGTGTGTGTGTGTGTTTAAGTGGCAGAGATCAGAGACACGCATTCTGATATTTGTCTGGGGCTGGCCCCAGTGAGAGGCCTATCTACAGACCACTGAACAAGCAATTTTGTTTGGCTAGCAAGGTTTTTCTCTCCGCTCACACAATCTGGGCTTTACTTCCTCCCAGCGGATGGTTGCAATTGGAGTGTGTACACGTGTTGCTCAACCTTGGCGATTCGTGTTGCTTAATTTAGTGTAAAGTAGAAGCTGACACATTGTGACAGCTTGTAAATCATTTGGGGTTGTTGGATGTGTTCTTGCCTTTTTTTTCCCCCTTTTTTTCAGGAAATCGCAAGAAAATGTAGATGGGCACGGGTAGACATGCTTTGGCCACACTGATCGAAGCGATATTTCACTATAAGAACAGTGATTTTTTTCACGCTTTTGCCAAGCCGTTATATTTGGGAGCTTGAACAGTTTTTATTTAGTACAGAATACTTATTAGTACAGATTTTTGTATAAAATCCGACTGACTCCTCGTGAGAACAATCTCCTTTGCCTGAAATCCGGGTTAAGTTGCTCAACTCAGATTTCCTTTTTCATCATATGGCTGAGTTAAGATATGCTTGATGGCAGCGTAAACATCCAAACAGATTCTCAGAACGAATCCGGCCTTGACTACACCGTATGTGGATGAAGATCAGGTTTTCCAAAATTCCTCTGTGAAATGTGTCAGTCATGCAATCTGTCAGTCAGATGTTCAAAAAGGAGTTTAACGTATTTTTCCTTTTATAAGGCGCACATAAAAGCATTCAAGTTTTTCAAAACGCAACAGTACGCCTTATAATCTGATGCACCTTATATAAGAATAAATTTTCTGGTTTCTTGAACGTAGTATTTTAAATATTCTGTAAAGTGCTTTGTTGTATTATATTACCTTTAGAGTAACTCCATCTAGTGGATGCATAATGCAATTACAGTCACTATTGTAGCTTTTATTCTTTGCGCCTTATAATGCCCTGCGTCCTAAATATGAAAACAGTTTTGAAATAGGCCATTCATTGAAGGTGCGCCTTATACGCCGACACACTTTATAGTGCGGAAAATACGGTAATTAGTTTAAAAAAAAGAGAGAGATACAAGAGGAAGCCCTTCATACTTGACACGCAGCCAAAAGTCGGTTCCTGCAGTACTTACTGTGTTTGTTTTCTTTTCCTGGCCTTATTGGCTGTAATTTTGACTTTATTACGACATTATTGTAAACTCACACAGGATGATTCCAGCAGAAACCGGTTTCTTCTCCAAGTGAAAATTTGAGACACTCTAATTGTGTTTTATCTAAAGAGGGAGGGGGAAAAAAAACAACATACAATGATGGGGATCATTAAGATCACTGGTGTGTGCCAATACATTGCACAGCTATAGCATCTGCCTTGGTAATGTTCATTAAAAGCAGATAGCCTTTCGCGCCAATACACACACCCACACATGCCCATATACACCCGTCTTTATCACCACAACGGAGCAAATACGGCATTAAATGGCATTGAGCGTAAATGAGTGTTTTAATAATCTAATTGTCAGGTCAAGAGGAGTTTGATCATTTAGAGAATTGCATACTTGACTTGCATGTTCGACAATTTAATGAAGAAAACTTTCAGAAGAAACGCTACGCAGGGTTTGGGGATTTCATTATATATTTTGTTCGCAAGATGACTTGCATGCCCACATTCTAATGACCCCATTCTGTTTTCTCACCCTGTCCTCTCCTCCTTGTCCCATCTTGTCTCTAACAGCAATTTGGCAAGATTTTGGATGTGGAGATTATTTTTAACGAGCGAGGCTCCAAGGTAAGTCAACATCGAGGTCTACAGTACACACGTGAATATGTTTTGTATTTCCTCTGACTTTACTCAGTATCCCTTGGCTGGGTTTTCTCTCCCGCGATGGCTCCTCTTTCTTCACAGCTTTTTCTTTCACTCCGTCTAAGGGTAATTACAAAGTTATCCATTCCAAATGCCTTCAGGCAGCTCTTAGACATTTCCCGCTTGCCACCATACGTTGAGACCGAGGCTCAACCGCCTCCTCTTATCTTAATGCTGACATCAGGCCGCTCACAGTATGCAAACACGCTCGCACTGTCCCTGACAAGTTAGCTCCCTGACCTACAGCAGCGGGAGATAACCGCATATTGTGGGGGGGGCAAGCAAAAAAGATGGAGGCGATCAAATAAACAAATTCAACCTCACCGGCTGTCAACAACGAGCAAGCAAGCGTGACACGTATTAGCCAGCAGCACACACGCACAAGAATACACAAATGGAACACGTTGGCCGACAGATTATTCTTGAATGACACCCATTAGGCACGTTTTGACAGTTCAATTGTGTTACATCATTAACTGATAACATGTAAAAGTGGGAAGAGAGGGAGGAATAATTGCATCCAAGAACCCTCGGATGCAACCCGGCACACTGTGTCGCGGCCCCTTAATGCATGTGGCGCGCCAGAGTCCAGAAGAGGAAATGAGCGTTCTTAAATTTGAATAAATTAATAGAGGCATGAATGGAAAAAGACCTGCAAACAATATTATTGATGGGGAAAAACACATCCGATGCGATGCTGATTAAGTCAAATTACATGCTTGTGACGGTTCAAGGGATTTGATCAATACAAATCTATATATTGATGGGCATCAAAAATACTTCAAAATGTGTGTGAGTGTGTGTATATATATATATATATATATATATATATATATATATATATATATATATATATATATATATATATATATATATATATATACTGTATGTAGCGGCCCGGTAGTCCAGTGGTTAGCACGTCGGCTTCACAGTGCGGAGGTGCAAGGTTCGATTCCAGCTGCGGCCTCCCTGTGTGGAGTTTGCATGTTCTCCCCGGGCCTGCGTGGGTTTTCTCCGGGTGCTCCGGTTTCTTCCCACTTTCCAAAAACATGCATGGCAGGCTGATTGGACGCTCTAAATTGTCCCTAAGTGTGAGTGTGGGCGTGGATGGTTGTTCGTCTCTGTGTGCCCTGCGATTGGCTGGCAACCAGTTCAGGGTGTCCTCCGCCTACTGCCCGAAGATGGCTGGGATAGGCTCCAGCACCCCCCGCGACCCTAGTGAGGATCAAGCGGTTCAGAAAATGGATGGATGGATGGATATATATATGTATTTCAATTTTTTTTTTAATTACATCATAATTGTAATTAGGAAATCAGGAAATTAAAGATCTTTTTTTTCCCCCCCTGCTGTTATTCTTTTTCCGTTTCCAATTCAATGAACCTTTCTTTTGGCCTCCCGTCAGAATACGGCCTCTTGAGCTTGAAAATTTAAATTAATCGGAATGAGTTTTGTCTCATAGCCTCTGATTGGTTGAGAGCACAATTAGGAATTAAAACCGCATTTTTCATTCATTATACCAACTCAAATTAAATGTAATTATCGCAAAAAATATCCTTCATTTTACTTCATCTTTGTTAATTCATTTTATTATTTTAAATGTATTTATTTGGGTATTTTGGTTCGATCAAACAGAGGAAGGTCAAACAGTTGTTTGGAAACTGCAGTTTACTTAAGTTTATCACACCATGCTTAGAGCGAAAGAACCAACCCCCGCCAAAGAAAATCTAACAAACCCACTCTAAAAAGTAATTAAATCTAGCTGATTATTTGAAAAGTAAAGAAACAAAAATAACTGTACTGTAAAATCAAAGTATGACAGCCGTGGTTCCCACTATAGGTATTGAAAGACCCTGTCGGAAATCAAAATAAATTGTGTGGCGCCTGTGGTCAAATTAACATTAACACTCACATAATATGATTGAATGACACGTCGGATACAGCAAAAGGGCTTCCTTCAGTTGAAAATAAAGAAAAAGGCAGAAAACTACATATCTCTTGATGTGTGACGCGGTATATTTAATCCTGTTTCAATTCTGCAGGTACGTGGTACCAATGAGTACATTTATATTTCAATTTCAGCATCCGCGCAGTGTCACACATGAAGTGTTCTTGTTTCTGTTCAGACGGTCGAGTCACAGACGTGTGTGCGAATGTCCTGTTTTCCAACCTTCCCGAACCCCCCAGTCTGATTTCCTAACCTCCAGGCCTCTCATCTATGCTTTTGTCTTTTTCCCTCTCTTCTTTCATTCCCCTTCCTCCTCCCTCCTCACTTCCATCCTTTGTTTCTATATTTTTAACCTCACTTCCTTGCAACTGCAGGGCTTTGGGTTTGTAACATTTGAAACAACCGCCGATGCTGATCGCGCACGGGAGAAACTAAATGGTACAATCGTAGAAGGACGCAAAATAGAGGTGCCTGTTTGTTTGTTTTTTCCCAGTCTTTGCCTATGGTCCCCGCCCCTCTTCTCCCTCGCCTACTTGTACCCCCCTCCTCCCGCCCCTGACTCTGTCTTTCCTTTTTCCTTCTGCCTGAAGTTTCCTGCAATACCTTCCCTCTCTTGCATTCATCTCGTGTCTTCCACCTGCCTGCTGCACCTTGAACGCTGCATGCTGAAGCCTGATCTGATCTGTAAGTGTTTGTGACAAAGACAGAGAGAGAGAGAGCGATTCGGCGACGTTTGAGTGTTTTGACACAAACCATGAATTACTACTTTGCTCATGACGGATTGTGGCATGTGTGTTTGTGTGTGCATGCGCACGCAGTCGCATCAGTTTGTTTTTTGGGCAGTTCAAAAGAAAGACATTGGATTCAAATCATAGTGTCTCTTGTGCACAGTATAAATCAGCAGATTTTTTTTAAGCCTTTCATGGACAGCGGTTACTACAGTGGACAGCCTGTCAGGTTATCAGGTTACAGGTTATCATTATTGGTCCATGAAAGGGTGAATGATCTATTTGCTCTCTTCCTCATCGAAACACCTGAAAAGTGTCAATAAAAGCATTTGCCACAGCGGTCTGAAGTGGCGCACGCTGCAAGAAAATGCAAGGAATTTTGTCACAAGCGATATGACATGACACCTTCTTGTGACTGTTTCCAAATCAGCCCTGAAATCGTTCATTGTGAAATTGTACTGATAAATAAATTAAATGCCATGACGAGAATGGTTTCTGGCATTTCAAACATGCTTAAACCAGCGGAAATTATCCATTCTATCCATCGCTTCTCATTTTGCCGATGCCTCCTCGTCGCCACAATAACACTCATTGTTAAGCACAGCAGGGCTGCTCTCGACCTGCCTTTCCAATGCCGTATTTAAAGATATGACATTAGCCCACAGAGTTCCCCTTTCAGGATTGGTATATCAAAATGCGCATGATAAATTAATTAATCTATTTGCACGGACTCCTCATGATATATATTTATTTACTGTATTTATTTTCCGCTTGGATCGAAACACACCAAATAAACGGCGCTGCAAGTCAACACATCTATTGGTGTGAGCAATTGCAGTTTGCGGCAGTTTTTGTACGTGCAAACATTTAGAAATCAGTCCGTTGTGTGCAGTCAAACCCCCGTCGTGTCGCGTTCACAAATTCACCTATTTTGGTGCTCAAGCCAAAGCGATCAGTCTTATCAAAATAATGCATTGTCACCATCCTATAGCATCTCGGATCTTTAAAATGTTGAAATGAGAGCAAAAACCATCAGTCAGTAGCCTTGTCTATGTAAAAAGAAAACAAAATGGCCTGCTGTTGTCTTTTGGTGAATAAGGGCAACTGCACATGTTATTTTTTATTAATCCCTGTTATTCTGTATTACCGTAATTTTGTTGAAAAAATGATACGTGTGTGTATTTAATTTTTTTTTTCGATTGGATATTTACCAGAGCCTGGCTTGTGAATGACTGGTTGAGTTGCAGAATTATTCTTTGAAAACTGTGATCCTGCAAGATTGTCACAATTGGTGTATTTTAAAGCTCGATGATTACATTTTGTCGACAGCCCTTTCAATTTTTTATGCTTGCATTTTTTTTTTATTACATGTTAGAATATATAGAAAATCTAACCGTTGACTTGACTGCATGTAGCCTGACTTCAAAAAATGAGCATGGAAGGTGGTTATGATTCAATGCAATACAATACAACGCATAGTGTGTGTCCAGCTTTGCCTAATGCAAACTTCTGCCTGCCTGCTGACAGGTCAATAATGCCACAGCAAGAGTAATGACCAACAAAAAAGTGGCAAACCCTTACGCAAACGGTAAGATGTAACCTTTATTTGTATCTTTGTGCGTTTGCTCATTTGTTTGTTTGTTTTCTGTTAGTGCAGAGTGATGTTTCATGGTGGCAAACACATACCAACAGACCTCTTGGTTATTTATCAAAGGTGGAGGGGAAACCCGAGTCTATTCACTTTTGGATGAAAAAGGAAACAAAGGCTTGAGCGGGCGTCATCCTTTCACTTTAGATGAATGAAATGCATATTTGTCATCGTGGGTGCTAAATCTATATTTGTCAGAGGGAATAAAGTTTGAAATATCACACAAATAGCAAAGTGCAAGCAGGAGTTAATGGCAAGAGGAAAAGAATAGAGAATGCTACTCAAACGTCTGCCACTGTGCAAAATATCAAGGTAAGGTATAAGAAAATAAAACCGAACATCCATTTGGTCCTGGCGCTGCTTCATTTGTGAGTGAATGAGTTTTTCACAATGATTAGACATTTCACCACGTCATCACAGTGCGGCTTGAATCATGATTTTAGCCTTCTTCTCTAATTTGAATGTGTAAAGTGTCACTCAAAAAGCAGATCGAGTTCTGCGAGGTAAATTGCTTCGAAAGGGAGATGGTATGCCGGCTGTAATTTGCATTTCTGCAGATAAATTGATTCGACTTTAGATGTGATGGAAATTCTGACATAACCTGATCACAGGCGGGCTAATTAATTGACTTTTCTGTTCAGATTAATGGCAGATGTGCTCTTTTGACATTCGAGCGGGGAGGCAGGCCAGGCTAATTTTGGTTTGTTAAATTACTCAATGACAACCCAATCAAACATTTTATACATACCTCTGAACAAATGTCTTGTGTGCCTGTGGAAGAGGTTTATCCTCTCTCCTCCGTGTCAACTCCCTTTATCCTCCTCACCCAGAGGTTCCTCTGGATACGTGTCAATTTTTTTCATCTAGACTGCCTAATGGGTGACCAGATGAATGAGGTTAGGGTCCAAACGTGCTTTGAGCGTGCTGTAATATTAACTTTACATTTAATCTTTAAAAAAAAAATAATAAAATTCTACATTCAGATGTGCGCTGATTCATTAAATCGATCCATTCATCCGTTTTCTAGTCCAGTGAGTTTCGATAAGAAAGAAATATCCAACTTGGTTGATTTATAGTATTGTTTTATAGCAGGGGTGTCCAAACTTTTTGCCAAGGGGGCCAGATTTTATGTGGTAAAATGTCGGGGGGCCGACCTTGGCTGACATTCTTTACATTGAACAACAATATTGTTCAACACAATTTAGTAAGCCAGTCTGTTTCACATTTCCATTTTTTTTTAAATTTCAACAATCTTAAGAATTTCTTTTGGTTCATTTGAAACAGGTATATCACATGCAACTGCTTATTCACTTGACTTTTTCTTAAACAGAAGTCTCCTGAGTGATTGATTGATTTGAAACATCACCATGACTTTTCAATAGTCACAAAACCTTTGACTTGAACAACAGGGAAATGAACAAGCAATACACATATCCACAACTGCAAGGATCATTTGAAATATGACATATCAGTCAATATAAACACGGAGTGATGTCTTGTTAACTCGTGAGTGTCTAAATGCTATTACTCATTTAGTGAATGCTATTACTCATTTAGCCACTAGAGGGAAGCAGTACTCTATGAAACATCACTCACCAGTCTACGAGACCTCAGTCAATGCAACACGTGTTCCATTGCGCCCAACCTGCGGGCCAGACGGCACTGATTTTATGACGGGGGCCGAGGGCCGGATGAAATTCGACCGTGGGCCGGATTTGGCCCGCGGGCCGGACTTTGGACATGCCTGTTTTATAGCTTTGCACGATACAGTTGAACCAATGTACCATTTTGCATTAGAACCAATGTCCACTGTGTATTTAATTTTTTTCTTTTAACATGAATAACAATTGCGTCCCTTCTTGTTTTCTATTAATATTCTCTACAGTCTATAAGATGAACAAAATGAAAATATATTTCGATATGTATTCATATATTTAACTTTGAGGGACAGCGGTTACTCCAGTGGACGGCTTATTACGTCATCAGGTTACAGGGTGCATGAAAGGGTTACTGTTTTTATTTGCGTTGGTATAAATCCATCAATTTTCTATTCTGATTATTTTCATTCGCTTCACACAAGATTAGTATCCGCAAAACTCATAGCCAATACTGACTTGCGTTTGTGTTATGTGTATTCTTTTGCAGGCTGGAAGCTGAATCCAGTGGTTGGAGCCGTTTATAGTCCTGAATTTTATGCAGGTATGAAAACATACTGTACATACATAAATTATATATACTGTATATATATATATTGCAGTATATGTCTTGCATGACAATATGCACTGGACTGACCGTATCATGCAAATGACGGATTTTCCACGGAGGCGCACGTGTGGCTGCGCTGACTTTCACGTATTTGCGGAAGCGGCGTTTGAAATAGTGTCTTGATTTCATGCGCCGAGACTGTTTGCTCACCATAACTGTACTCCTTTTTGCTCATTAGTCTGAAATCTGCTCATTGCTAGACAGCTTTACAGCACCCCTCTAAGTAACGGCTCAGACAGAGAGAGGCCATCCATCTTTTTTACTTCTCCACCCGCGCCCTCCCCCTTCTCCCGACTTTTCTGCCCTTGTCCCAGTCGTGTGCGTCTCTCTCTGTCTCTCTAAATCCGCCAACCCAAACAAGCATCGGAGCATGAACAGACGACCCCTTTCCCAATGCAAACAGGGTAATCTTTCATTTAGTTCCGTAATCCCACACAAATGACAAGCGCATCGCGGCACTAGCTGTTGTTCAAGTATAACATACGAAGAAAAGAAGTGCAACATCAGTTTGAAAAAGCAAGAACAGGTGGTGATTGCAGACTTGCATAGTAAGGCCTATTCATACACTCGATGTTAATCCTGAGTTCTCTTCTGGATCCAACCAGAACCCAAACGGGCTATGGGCCCTGAAGTGAAATTTTTGTAATTCTTTTCATCCTTTCAGGGACAGCGGTCACTACAGGTTATCATTATTTGTGCATGAAAGAGTTAAAGTACCGAGACTCCTCCATTGTTTGAATTCAGTCTTTTCGTCTTTTTACGTTATGGCAATTAACGTGACTCAAGTAAATAAAATGAATGAGTCTGCGTAATGCCCATCACTGCTACATCATTAGCTTTGCAAAATCCAGGTCCCTTTGTCATCGAAGTTGAGACCTAATTTAAAAAAAAAAAATCAAAAGAATGGATTATTCATGACGTTTATCTTTATGTAATTACTATCTATGGGTGTATGTGTACCAATTGGACGTTAACCAGAGTCTCGGAATATATTTTCTTTGACTTTCAAGATTACTCTGCATATAAAGCGGAAACAGGCTAATGTGGCTCTTGACTTGGCTCTCATTGCATTTTATGGAGACTTGACTTTTTCCAGCTCTGGTGAAAGGGGGTGGGGGGGGGGGGGGAGATTGGGGGCTGTAAAATTGAAACGGTCTCTAAATGGAACGTTCTATGGATTCATGTGTCCAATTCATACACATATCCAGTCTGGCGTTCTAATTTATAGGCTGCTAATGTGTCGAGTGGTCTTAAACGCACCACTAAAGTTTGCCAAGCCGAAATGACACCATATGCTTCGTTCGCTCCCAGGACAGGAGCAAAATGAATCGACAGAATTTGAGGAAGGAAGACAACACACCAGAAAAAGATGAACCCAGGCATCCCTTTGTCTGTCTGCCCGTTTCAATTTTTTTTTATACCCCTTTCCACTCATCAATCAAACCCACCAAGCCTTTTAGTCCGATATTACCAGCCGATATGAGTTAAACTGCAGATGGATTTGGATCTATATTTACAACAGCCAATAAATGACAATTAAAGCAGGAGAGGAGGAAGATGAATCCTCCATCCATGTTTATGAGCCGAGTCAACATACATTTCAAAATTTCTCCGGGTTTATCACAGTTGTTATCAGCTGATTTAGCGGTGGAGGCCATGATGAATGGCATCTACTGTATCTACGCAGACGTAAATGAATCTCTTAAAATACGAATAATATATCATGTCGGGGGACAAAAGTCTCGGGTCGTATCTCTTCATGAATCGAGTATTTGCCAATTGTTTGTTGTTAGCCGTTCCAACACGCCCGCATCCCGGGGGGGTGGGGGGGGCACGAACCAACGTCTGACGGAATAATTTTGCCGTGGAAGAATCTGACCGCCCTGCGCAGAAACTTGACCCGAGGCTGTTTAGACTCTCAGACTCAAAACGTGGCTCCAAATAAATAAATAAAATAAATACACGAAGACACACTTCAAAATCTTGTTGGAAAATCATCTCAGAGCGACGGGAGCTGTTTCGCAGCCGGAACTCTGAATCCAGTTTCTGTACTAGTAAAGTGTCAATACATTACCAAAACATTGAAGCTATAAAGTCTGTGTCGTTTAGTAAGTTCGCCGTATTCTGACTGTTTCAAATGTTATGACTTTTTTTTTCTTCATCATCGCATGATGTCATTTCATAAAAGTGCATTGAAAACCTTCCAGATTTCCGTTGCTATAAATGAAGCCAACTTTCCATTTGCCTAATTAGAATTGTACATGGAAGGTTGCACTTTGTTTTCAGTTCCCAAGGAGTGACATGATCGTGACATGTCGGTGGTGATGTAAGATATACACTGAACAAGCAATTAACTCGCATAAAAGTTTAAGAAAGTGATGCGTTTAATGTTCAAATAAAAAGCAAAGCAAAAAAATTAATAAATTGCAAATGAGGGCGGCAGACTTTGAGTATTGGAACCAGTTTTACGTTCAAAACCCTAAATTAGGCTGCAAGATTCTCCACGCAGAAGTGAAAGTACGTGGGATGAGGACATCTTCTGGAATAATCATGGCTGCATTTAATCTAGTTTGGGGCGGGAGCAAAGCAGGATGTAAAGCGAGATGTAAGGCCGATTAATCACCCCTTTATCAGACGACTTTTCCCAGCACCCATCAGCTGAATCGGCCCCCATAAATCCCGGCTAGCTGACAGTGCACTCCATCTCAATTGTTAGGCTTGGCTACAGGTTTATTGTGCGCAAATCTCATTCAGGAGAATGACAGATGACCTCCGCGTGCATGCAGACGCACATTCTCGCGTACCACTTCATACACGCCGTGTTAAATTTGACCCATGGAACCCAAAACATCCACGCACCGATCATGTACTGGAGCAACTAGGGCCAGGTCGCGTTACATTCTATTCATCTACTGTATGATTGTTTTATATTTCACATGTTGTGAAATCCCAGAATATGACATGACACACGTGTCGACACGGGTATCATAACTGTGTTAATATATATAACTAGTTATATCAAACTAAAGAATTCACACAGTTACCTCAATGTGAGTGAATGGACCGAAGGACTCCCGGTTTAAGACATCGGCTTGGTCTGCACGTTCTCAAGCAGCATAGTCTCTTAATCCTTTTTAACACGTGCTGAAAAATGTACATGTTGAAATGCCAACATTTCGGTTTTTGTGATGTTGTATCGGTGTTGGTCCTATTGCGATCCAACAGTCACCGGCACCGCTGGCTATGATAATTCAATCCGGAGTGGTAAACTAGTGAATACATTAAAGATGAATTTAGTATCTTTGTATGGTGTCAAAATATACCCATTGTTCTCAATTCCTAAGTATGTCGTTTTTCTACTTTTTTTTTTTATGGGCTTGTTAGATGTCATGCAAGACCCCTGCAATGATTCATGGGTTGTTACAGCACCACTGTAGCATGCACAAGCCATAGCTCATCGTCATGTTCCTTTCAGATGTGTCACACCGCCACCAACAACACGTTGCTATATTCACACCCATCCATTAACACACTTGCTGGCGCACGCACATACACACAAAGTAGAATTAATATCAGGACGTCCACTGTTAACAGAGCGGGGTAAAGAATCTGGGGTGCAGGGGGAGGAAATTGATTTTTATCACCAACAGAGTGCGTGCTGGCTGCGTGACATATTAATGCTGTTGTCCCACTTGTTAGAATCGGCCGGGGCAGAAACAGCAGATTGGTGTGGTTCTCCATCACATTTTTGAGAGAGTAAGAGACAGGACAGTGAAGGGAAAAGAGAGAGAGAGAGCGAGAGCGAGAGAGAGAGAGAGAGAGAGAGAGAGCGCTAGCTTGATAGCTAGCTCGATAGGTAGCTCAATAGCCAGCTCGATAGATCAATGGGAGAATGGATGGATGGATCGATAGATGGCTTACAACTGACCGCACAAAGAAAATAGCATCTGAAAGAAAGTTTTCTGATCATTATAAGACAAACACTCTTAAAATTGGAGCTAGTACCATCATGCTCCGGGGCTATTTTGCTGCTCGTGAAATAACTACTCACAATGCATGTGGATTATGAAATGGGAATAGCGCCTCTGAATTGTTCAACATGACCTCAAACCCAAAGTTAGATAGACAAAATATTCATACATGTGTCCATGTCCGGACTACGAAAAAGACGATAGTTGTGGATAAGTTCACAGTACTGTATTTATTCAGCGAGACCACGGGGTTGGACGCAAAGAACTGCAGCGGTGCGAAATGTAGCTCTACTATTGTTGCCAAAATGTTTTGTTTCTTTGTTTTTAATCAATAATGCAAAGCTAACTGTTTGCTAAAGAGAATTTTATTCAACCTAGACCTTCCATGATTCACCTTACACCGACATTGTGACAATTGTGTCACTCATAACACCCGTTTATGACCCTGACATCAAGATTGCCATAGGCTACAAGCATGTGGAAATACAGATCCATAGCGTCTGCACTTTGTATTTTTACCCTGTTTTACCACTCTCAAACAATTAGTGCAACTAATTTCTCCCGCATTATTTTTCTGCGTGCTTTTGTTTCAGTCACAGGGTTTCCATACCCCACCGCAGGAGCAGCAGTGGCCTACAGAGGAGCCCATTTGCGAGGGAGGGGCCGGGCCGTCTATAACACGTTCCGTGCTGCACCACCCCCTCCGCCCATACCAGCCTACGGAGCGTGAGTGACATGCATACGTTCACGCGGTGAATAAATGTAATTCTGAAGTATTCAAACGTACCAGCGCATGCACGCTTTATACGACACACTTGCAGTAATGGGAGAATGGTGAGTGGAAAACAAAAAGGCCACTTTCTAATAGAGCGGAAAATTGCTCTTTGATTCCAGAATGGCCAAATTTGTCTCTCTTTTTTCGAATGTGTCACTCTTTATTCAGCTGTGAATGAACTGCTATGACCTGCTCTGCACACTCCAACGGGCCCACCATGGTGCTGTATGTCCGAGCTAGGGGGGAGGGGGAGTTTTCAGAGATGGTGGTAACCATGTGTAACCATGCTGAAATGATAGGACAGCAAATTTACCGGTATTTCATTATTTTGTGTGGGAAATACATGCCGAGAGACATGAATGTAGAGTGGTGGGGTTGGATGGATGTATAGATAGGTACAGTACTGTAGATCATATAAATATATGCAAGTATAGTTTTCCATTTTATGATCATGTACACTTTAAAAAAAAAAGAGCTCACTCTAAAAAGGACTGAGGGTCATTTAAAACGGACTTTATGAAAAACCCCTTTATCCCATCTCCTCCAAGTCTGGCCAATTCGGCCAAGCTCAACAGTTCTTCAAGGTATCTTGAAGTGAGTTTTTTATGTCTTTTGAAAAAGAGTCTAGAGTGATTCCATAGCGGAATGCCCTGTGCTCCGAAAATGAAAAATCAAGTACCGAGCAATGTTTTCCCTCAAGTCATATTCATAATTAGAAGCTAAAATGCATAGCGCATGAGGTGTTTACATGATGCATTTTGTCTTGCACCATTCAAATACAGGTACCACTGATATTAAAATATATTAAATAGTTGACAAAATACATCTTTATTCATTGAAACCCAAATCCATATGCTTGTTTTGTCAGCAGCGTGGTCTACCAGGATGGATTTTATGGGGCGGAAATATATGTAAGTATATTGGTAGCCTATTAATTTTTGTTACAATTTGAAATGAGCAAGGTGTCTAAAAATAACTGAAGTATGGAATCAAATGACTGATGTCGTTAGTTTTATTTCTTCATCAATTTGTCTGGCTTTGATTGACGCTGTCTCTTTGTTCAGGGTGGATATGCAGCTTACAGATATGCCCAACCAGCTGCTACTGCTGCAGCTGCATATAGTGACAGGTATGTTCTTCTTCGTTTTTGTTTTGGTTTTTTTTCCTGTATGGTTCACATTCTGTTATTATTCAAAAAAACTTTATGTAGACCATCTCAAAAAATTAATAATCAAAATAATCTGATGACATGTACTGAGATCAGCAATTCTGTTTAATTCATTCATTCAAGACAATTTTTCAATAAAACAACAAATGATTTTGCTGTAATGCGTCAGGGCTCCAATGTGAGGTTGTCATTTCAAAATAAAAGTCCAGTGGAAAAAAATTTGGATGAGGAGTGCGAATACACACTGCTCATCAATACGACACAGTTTGAACCTGGTTTATTGTCAAATGTAAGAAGCGATCACGAGTTACAAAAATAACCCCGTGAAAGCAACATAATTGCTTTTTACCAGTCTTGGGCAAGCTACTTGGTAAATATAATGATCCAAGCTCCAACTTATTCGATATTAAATGAAGTTTTACTCCACTGGACCTGCTCGCAAGAGAAATATAGTTACCGGTAGTTTAACTAATTACCAAAGATGTCAAGCTAAAAAGCACCTTGCTAGCTAGCGCTGTTAGTTATTGATATTTGCTGACTGACTTGTGATTCCCTAGGTTAGCTGTTTAGGCGGGCTGAGTGTCCTCTTTTTTGGGGTGGAAATTAAAATATGGTTGTCCTAAGCAAATCCATCCATTATCTGAACCGCTTCATCGTCACGATGGTCGCAGGTGTGCTGGGGCCTATTCCAGCTGTGTTCAAGCAGTAGGCGGGAGAGACCCTGAACTGGTTGCCAGCCAATCGCAGTAAATTGACTGGCAACCCAAAGTGGGTTGAGGGTTATGTGAACACAAAAGTTGCTCCACTGATGAAAAGCTTTTTCCGTTTTGAAAATAACTGCGTTATAACCCCGCTACTGAGACACAGAGTGAAACGCATGTCATTGCTCCCGCTCGACGCGGCTTTTTTCCTTTTACTTTCTGCTGACGACCGTTGAACTAATAATATTTCTTGCTTCGTCTGAATGAAAACGATCATTTGTTAGTCATCTTCAATCAACGTAAAAATGATTAGTCTCCCGTTATCTATTCGAGTCAGGGTGCGGGGTTTTGAGATCATTATCCGGATAGGAATATAAAACATTATGAAAGAATTTTACACCAATGAAAGAACTGAGAGATGTGTGTGTGTGTGTGTGAGCACGCGTGTGTGTCTCAAGTATGCTCTGTGAACTATCCTCGAGAGATAGAGCATGTCAGGCAAGATAAGAAATGTTCACAGTGGGAGGCTGTAGACCTCTGATAATGTTCGATACAATAGAGGTGAGAAGTGAGTGGCGGTCTCCAAAGACGTAGAGGATAAAGAAACTGAAAGGAGAAATATACTGCAAGTGAGAGGGCACATCTCCCTCCACGGGACACATTTGGTTTCCTTTCATGCCCCCCCATCCCACTTACATATTTTCTCTTTGTCATGCCGAGGTTCTTGATTCTCCATGACGGTTGTGTATCACCTCCGTCCTTTCGCTCGTGTTCGATTTTCACGCTTTTGTATAAGTATACAAAAGTATAAATATGAAGGTGGAATTGAGAGGAGGTGGGTCAGAGGGCGGGAGGCAGTTTTATTCATTGTCAGATAAGCGGGGTCTTAAATCGACGACATTAGCTGCGAGCCTTTTTTTTGTATTTTTCTTCTACACACTATGCGCAAAGCAAACGAAACTGCAACTCTTTATATTTGAGACTGACCCTCCAATTATTTTTTTTCCCCACCTTCCATCATTTAAATATCAGCCATACAGAAACTCCACGATCAAACCAATTCGGATAAGTAAATAAAATGTGAAGAATCATGAATCATGGTCATCCTTTTACCAAGATATGAACTACTGTATATTTTAACATCCTGAGCGACCATAAAGGATGTGAAGAATACCTCTAGTAGTCGAACGCAAACAGTTTCATCCTTGATTATTAAGCTCTGCTTATAATAATAATTATAATAATAATAATTGCTCTGCTTTGACCCTCACTGGGTATGCGGAAAGCAAAACAAAAATTTGTTCACGCTTGTTTGTAATCAGTGAAGTCCACTAATTTGCCTGAAATTGAAAAGGGGAACAAACCAGATGCAAGTGCCACTGCCACCTACTGTAGTGGATGTGCAATTACACTTTATTCATGTATAACGGTTTTAAATGTGTTCCCCAGGTCACACGCACCTTTTTTGGCAAGACAGATGCACTGTAACTGTAATCTGGGCACGGCACAATCAGTGGATTACTGCTGATGCCGAAAAGGATGCTTGCTTTGATTTATGAGCACATTCATTTCAAGACATTTCAAATTGGTGACATTCGCCCCGTTTCATCAGAGCGGGGCGAAACATTGATTCTATGCGTGAGTTACGACATTGAGAAAGACAGTTCAGGAATGGTTTAAAGCATTTTCATAGGGGTGATGAAAAACTCATTTCAATTCCTTATTGATTCAACTCACCGGTCTTTGCAAACACTCTCCCCGCTTCCTCCCTTTACGCGTCCTTCTCGTTCGGCTTCTCCCTCAAACACAGAGTTTAACCAAATATAGTTTCCCCACATAACCACTTATCTTTTTCCTCCAGATATATTTTTTTTGCTTCCTTTTTAAATTTAGCCAACAAACAAGAGGCAAAGCGGAATCCAAATAAAGCAGTCTAGTCGCATCCGAGAAAAGGGGACGGAATGAGAAAAGAGACGGGCTTTGGGGTTGGGGATTAGTTCCGAGCCAGTGCTGGTGAATAGACTGGAAATAAATCTCGTGAGACAGACGAAGTGGAGCACTCTGAGTTGGCAACTTGGGGCAACCTGGAGGAGGTGAAGAAGAAGAAGAAGAAGAAGGAGGAGGAGGAGCTACCATAAAAATGGATTGCTCTCTCCGAACTTGTGCCCGCCATCTTTGTTCTGCTCGACCGAGCTGGAATCCCAAAGTAACTCACGATACAGCATCTGCCACTTACAAAGAGGCTATCGCTACACTTGGATCTCCTCATACTTCCAACATCCCAACCAACTTCGTAGTCTGCTGCAAACTGCGGCAGTGAGACTTGACGATTGCATTTTGATGAAGCAAACCGAACCACATTTGCAAAAGGGAGATGCCTAATACTGAGGGCCACCAAACCGAGAGCCGCCTTTTCATTTAAAGCCAAGGGCTACCAGTTTGAGGCACAGGAATGGGAATTTGACATCTAACAGTACTAAAATCTATCGAAACTGTTTGTGCCGTTGAATGCTGATCATATATTTGCAGATAAGCAGAATCGCTTGCTCATGCGCTAAGACGATATTCTGTTATCTGGGGAAGTCGCTGTCCAAGGTGCTGACTGTGCTGAATCAGCACCTCGTAAGAAGGCTACAAGAGGGGGCCATACCTCAAGGCTCCCTTTACAGATCTGTGAATGATGTCTCTCTCTGTTTTTTTTTTTAAGTGGAAGTAATTCTCACAATATTTTTTTATAAATACTTTTGTTGTTTTGGACAAGACAGCACAACTCAAGATCATCATTTTATTATTAAAATGTTGACCTGCAAGATACCCATCGGACAATATTTAACTTTCTTTTTGAAATATTATTTATTTTATTTCTATGGGCCTAATTTGGAGTCTCAATGTCACATTGCGTGACACTTCATTTTTTATTTAAAAAAAAAGTTTAATTAAATTACAACCAAGTGATTGGCACGCCGCAAAGCGGAAGGCAATTCTCCATCAAAGGAATACTTGATGCTCCGGGCCAAATATAATAATCCCACCATATGGAGTTGGCTCTGTATACCTTCAGGGAACATTTAGGTGACAAGACAAAAAGACGCAAATTAAAGACAGAAGGATTCTTGAGCGCAGATTTTCCTCGGCGCGCCTTTTGGGAGTTGGAGTTGCCAAATGAAGGGAAGAAGGGTGAAAAGATTAACCGAATTAAAAAAGCTCACTGTTTACATTGCCTGTTTTTTTTCTACTACAGTTACGGCAGAGTCTATGCAACAGCGGACCCGTATCACCATACGATCGGTCCTGCAGCCACGTATACCGTGGGCACGATGGTGAGTTTTTCCTCTTTCTTAGACCAGATTTGTTCTAAAGTGTCAGTTGATACGGTTGTTGGAAGTCACATACGACGCTCCTCCTAAACACGTGGATGTTAATGTGTAGCGGAGAACATGATGATGTGTCATCCGACACAGTAAAGTGATATCCTTGGTGAATCATCAAGGAATAGAACAACAGCCCTAAGGTTGCCGATAAATTGTCACGCCTGTGAAATGTTTTCCCACTCCATGTGCCCGAATTTTAATGTGAACGTGAATCATTGCCACTTCAGTAAATGAAAAAGGGAAGCCGCTGTATTCTCCGACTCCCCGATCGCATAATATTTGGCCTGAAGCTTTTTTTCTTTTCTTTTTTTTGGCTTGAAAATTTAGCTGACGCTGGGAATTCCTCCACGCAGGAATCATTTTGCGAAGGGAGGGGAGTCAAACGTTAATGTTTGTTTTTAGCTAGCTTTGCAGCTAACATCAAAGATGAAAATGATTTTTTTTTTTTTTTTATTAAAACGAGAAAGCATCTCTCAGAGGACGGAGGAAAACCACAAGTCCTGCTTTTTATTGTTCCTTTTTCTACATGGGTCTAGGTAAAGCCTTCTTCCGGTGTGTTACAACCATCGGCTTGACGCATATGCCGTGAGATTTAAAGACAAAACAAAAGATAGAAGAAGGAAGCCCTAGAAGCAAAGGTACAGTCAACCTTTTATAGGGACACATTTTAACCCGAATTAGACTTTGTTTTGGTACTTAAAAAAAATTATACATTGAATACTTTCCATATTTATAGTTTTCTCTTTGTTAACTCTTTGCCAGAGTATATTTTAAAATACATTTTTAAGATTATCTTTCGTTGCCGATTGGTTGGAAATCATAGGTACCCTTCCTGGTACCTGTAATGACTGCAGCCTAGCTGTTGCTTGATGCAACCTTGTGGGTTCCACGGAGGGGTTGGGGGGGGGACAGCCGTTGCAGATTAATGCTGCAGTGCTGACATTTGTGTCGTGATAGCAATCACACCTCCCCCATGTTTCCCCCATGCGCACCTCCCTTCCTCCCCTATAGTGCAGCTGCTAGCTAAAAGCCTTCATTAATTACAACCATTATTTCCTCTTCATTTACTTAATTAAAACAGTGGCCTGTGTTTTCCTCCTTATTACTTTCAACTTTCTTCTCTTTTTCCTCCCTTCTGCCCTGTCCTCCCACATAAGTGATTTCAAGTGGAGAACTGTATTCTAATCTTTAAAACTCAGCTGAGCCTCCCAAAGTCATTTACGGCGTTCAATCAAGATTTGAATTATAAGCTAGGAAATAATGATACAGCTCTCGCTAAATTTAATGCTTTTAGTAATATTGAAACACAACTAGAATATGTGATCCGTACCCTCAGACTTTGTAAGGAGGCCACGCAGGGAGAAAAAAGGGAAGACTGATTTGTTTGCATAAAAGTTAACATGTCTAACATAAAAATACAAAATCAAGGTTCTACATTGGATACTGATTGGAGCTTCTTTTTTTTTTCATCTTTGATGTTGCAGGCTAGCCTTTACAGAGGAGGGTGCAGTCGCTTCACTCCCTACTAGAAAGGAGAGGGGTCACGCCCCTTTCACTCCCCAGCAAAAAAAAAAAAAAAAAAAAACACAAATATAAAAACCACAGCAAACAAAATCTATAATTAGCCATCCCTTTCATATGAAGAAACACACTGTGCATCCAGACGGCCAATAGAATCATTCTAAAGTTGCTTCTAGTACTTTACAGTTGCTGGTGTATGGATTCAGTGTACTTAATTTGGGAACATTTGTCATGGGAGGGAGGGGGCAGTTGTCACAAAAGGAATCTTTATTTCCACCCTTTCTGTGTGTTCTCTCCAAGCTTGGTCTGTAACTCAGCTCCTTTGGGATGGCCTAACTCGATTGTCTTCATTAGTCATTTTCCTTCATATACATTGAGCTGCAGCAGCAGCGTTCAGTAAATTCCAGTTTGCTGCAACCAACTTATATGTACAATTTAGGACCAAAATGCACAACCGTTTGGTCCTACAAGAGCTGGCTCCGTTATATCAGAGCCGACTGAATGGGATTTCCAACTGTTAAGTCGGAATGAGGGTGAAACTGCAAGAAAATGCTCAGCATTAAGTGACGCCTAATGGGAGCCAGGCTAAGAGTGAGGACACGCAGGAAGTGATGCGTAGTGGAGAAACAGCGATGGCGGCCATTTCAAAATGGGCGGCGGTGCGTTCGAGCCAATTGATTGTTGGCTCGATGCCAGATGCTGGAGGTATCCCATGTATTGCTTTGCAAGGGGAGGGGCTGGGGGAACACATTATTTTCACTCAATGTATGTACCGTTTCCTGTCTATTCACATGATGCAACATGAGAAATATTTCTCGCACGTAATGAACAAACTCAAGAGTGTTTTATTGATCCCCCCTCAGCCCCTCCCCCCCCAAAAAAAATCTTTGAATTTGCTTTTAGTGAATTAGTGGCCTCCTGATGAATTTCTACTCGTCCCTGACGTACTACCATATTGGCCCGGATAAAAGACAGCACTGATTATAAGATGAGCCCCTCTTTTTTCAAGACTCAAGTTTGAAAAAAGACTTTTTGAACACCAATCGAATTTTTATACAGAAAATAATTACAGTACATTTGAAACAATGTACTGTACATTTGTAACAATATATTTGAGAAAACAAGCACATTATTTTGCCTCATTCAAATGTAAACTGCAATCACATTCGTAAATGAATGGCTTCTGGTTTTTTAAATGTAAATGACATCATAACTTCTCCTCACCTGCCGGTTAACCTGGCCAATCATTGACCCATTTTCTGTTATCTCTTCTATTATTTTCTTCTGTTTTCCTTGTTACTGCTATTTTTTGTTTTTATTTTTCGTGCTACCGCTATTTTTATTCTTCGTGGCAGGAGTTCACGTTGGCCTGGGAAGTCAAGTTCAGCATTCTCTTCAATGATATTTGGCACCATCTAGCGTCGTGAATGGGTATAATGTCTAGACCCCGAATATAAGACAACCCCCACTTATTTCAATGCAAAAAAACACCGTCTTATATTCGGGCCAATACGGTATTTATGATTATCAGTTCTGAATCTGCTGTCCCAAGATTACACATACAATTACGACTCAGTATTTCTTATTCAGATTTTTTATTGATGCAACTTGTAAGCAAATATTTTTGAAGCCTGATTGCGCCCATTGCTCACTTTCACTCGGGATGCCCATTATTAGTTGACGTGAATGTACCAGCTTCCTAAGATCATTTATGTCAGCACCCCTATAATAATGTGCTGCTTTTGTCAACAAAAAAAACATTTATCGAAAAAGGCCTCACAACACACCGTTGGCAAAGGATGATTTGTGATCTTCATCCAAAGCAGTCCACAAATGCGGGTGGATACGAAAAGTTCACGACACTGACCAAACGATTGTGATTCGGCCACTTCTATTGGACTTTGCTTTCTTTAAGTGTGTTTGTCAGAAATCTGCCCAGAGTCGCACGGCCACAGCAGGCAGTTGTCCCTAATGAATCCAGCAATTCCACTCCCTCCCTCACAAACTCGTATACACAAAAAACACACACGCACACACTTATAGGAGCTCCCTCACCACTAAAGCATCTGTGCCGGCTGTGTCTGATGGCATCGTAAAGACAGGAGTCAGTAGCGCAGGAAGAGAAGGGTGGTGTGAAGAGCACCACTAACCGAGGCAATATCCGTCGCAGATTAGAGATAAGAGAGTTCAGTCAATAGGCACTGATCTCATTTGAAGATACACCAGACGGACTATACTCACACAAACAAGCACAAATTTACGCTTGCTCCTCTCGCTGTCGCCGGCGGGCGTCTTTTCTGTTGTTCTGCTTCCCCCCCGCTTCTCCCCAAAAATTGAGATTAAACAAAAAAGATCAGTCTGCTGTTTCACTGTGCGCAAAAAGCAGATTGAAAGCGTCCTGTGCTGATATGTAAGAATACAACACAGCTATCGACGCACGTTTCTTAAAACACAACGTACACATCTCAACGTTCAGGTCGGTACTTTTCCATTGGAGAAAGGAAAAAACCGCACCGTGAAATAATTTGAAACTGCCGAGATTCAAATCTAAATTGATCATCGTCAAGAGGAAGTATGCCATCAGTCATTAGTGGCTATGCTATTGCTAACTTTGGTTGTGGGGTAAGTAGAAGAGAAAAAAACAACAATCAAAGCATAGCGTTATAGTATTCGTGCCTGTGTCCCAATTAAACTGATCACTCAAATTAAAAAAAAAATTAAAAAGAGATACTTTTTAATGTTTTTAACACATTTAGCATTTTTTATGCTTTCAGAATAACACCAGTACTGTATATAGTTACAGATATATATATATATATACACACACCTCGTTTTTGGATACTCATATTGTATTGTATATATTTATATTACGCTTACATGTTACCATATATCGGAAATTCTGTGTTGTTAATAAATACATGACTTGCGTCTTGGCTAGTAGTCATTACCAAGCTTCTTTATGAGCGTTATTAATCAGCAACAATAACCCCACCCCACCCCAAAAAAGGGCCAATGTTTGTTTTATTGGCATTAAAGATGAGTGACCACCCAAAAACAAAGCGTTGCCACAATCAAGCATCTGGCAACGTTGTGCCCAACGTGTGGTGATAAAACAAGACTAATGCCGACAAAACAACTCCAAACTGCAAAATACTTCTTCTGGGAACAGAGCAGAAATGATGGAGCCGACATAAGACGTGAGAAGCCTTGGCACAAATCAGAGTGCATTGTTACGGTTTTGTTAGTGATGACGACGCAAGTGCAAAAAAGATAAATAAATAAAATGAAGACCTGACTGTCAAAAATTATTCTTACCACCGGCATTATTGTGATGTAGGCTATATGTGAATTATTGTAGTTAAAATAGATAGTCCCCATTGTGCCGCAATACTTGATATACAGTGGAAATATATATATTTGTTTTTATGCGATATTTTCCCCATTTGGCGGCACATCCCCATCACCGGCGTGGTGAGCGCGTTTCCCCAAAATATCCTCAGTTGTAATTGCGATCAAAAGAGCAATTGAGTTAATTCATTTCATTTTCAGTCTGGTGGTGCAACACACACACACACACAAAACAATCTCAAATGCGAATAACAAAAACTACAATTAAGCCATGCTGTTTTTTTTTAACTGCTCGTGTACAAATAAATATATTTAAAAATGGGTGGCATTTTAAAAGACATACATGTATACATTTAAGATTCTATATGGAATAATGCATTGTCAGTGATGGGATATCAAATGCTTCTTCTCAATGTACATATTTTTTAAAAAAAGTTTTATTTCATGCATCACTATTCCATGCACTTTAACCTACCACTCATTGACAAATGTACTTACATTTTAATTTTTGAAATCGGTCATTTGTTTCACTTTACATTGTGGGTCATGTGATTTAATGCCACCGCCATTGTGAATCGCCTTTTAAAAGTGAGTGTCATTGAGGTGTACTAAAGAAAATGACGTTCCTGTCAAGAGAGACGACTCTGCTTCTTTTTTATTTATTTATTAGTGTATTTCTTTTGTGTATCACTCGTAAGGGGTTAGACAATGTCTAATGTCAT
This sequence comes from Hippocampus zosterae, assembly GCF_025434085.1. Taxonomy (NCBI): domain Eukaryota; kingdom Metazoa; phylum Chordata; class Actinopteri; order Syngnathiformes; family Syngnathidae; genus Hippocampus; species Hippocampus zosterae. The sequence continues at coordinate 6,927,983 of NC_067457.1, forward strand.
TTTACATGCCGAGAAAAATGTTTCTTTCGGTTCATGTGAATGTCTTTCTATGTATGGTCTAACTGAATGTGTGAAGTGTTTTGATAAACTACTGGCCCCTACTGCTGTCTGAAAATGCGACGCTACTGTCTTCTCACACGCCGACCGCTTTCATGAAGACATCCAGCAGACGTTTGAACAACCGCTGCTGTGTTTTCAAAGATGGTTTTCTTTCGGGTATTGTTTTTGTTGGTTTTTTTTTTCAATTACTATATATTTTGTTGTTGTTATTGTTCAAACCGGCCAATAGAGGGCAGTGTGGCACATTTTAAATTTCCAGGGAAAGTTTATCTCTAAAGTGATTTTTTTTTTTATTTTGGGGGGGATGAGGTGATGATGCCATCCTAAAATTGGAAGCGGAGTTATAGCAATGTAATGATAGCACCCGGTGCAATATGGCAAACTTGACAATAATTGTCATGAATAATAAAAGAAGCAAAAGCAATAATCTCGCCCCGCACATTCATCACCGTGTCACACGTCATCAGAAAGTGACAGTGCCCCCCTCCAACCCCCCACCCAACTTCAATCCCACCCCAACCCCTCGAGCTGTAATTTCTTCATGGCGGCTTACCTGCAAACGACGGAGATTCACAAAAGCTATTCTCAACTAAATAAGAAAATATGAACTCGGATGGGGTGGGGGGGGGGTTCTGGGTGGATGACGACATTTGTTCCAATTGTCTCCTCATGGTTAAATGCAAAGTGTGCTAAGGGTTTGTTGCACCTCTGTGATCTATTTCCTGAACCTACATATAATGTGTGTAGCCTCGTGTCCCCTGTAGGATTGGCGGGGGGGGTGGTGGACAAAAGACTTCTGAATCAAGCCGCAAGAATCCACATGGGAGCCAATTTAAAAGGCCACTTATTTTTCATGAAGCCGTCCTGAGAGTCGCGTCAATTTTCAAACAGAAGTAAAGTTCACGTGCAACCGAACCATATCGGGAAACTTTCGATGACTCGTCACACCGGTTTTTACATTCCGGGGTAATTCTGTTGTATATTATTTTATGAAAAGTTAGTCAGACAAATTGTGTGCTCCAGACTTAACATGTGAAATTGTGTTTTCGTTGCGACTTATCTTTCATAAATCATCTGGTATTAATCCCCCACAAAGCGAACATTTCTAATGTGTGTGCATAACAATATACGATGTCTTTAACGAGACACCCGTGAGGTTTTCTCGTCTGCTCTTTTAAAGGGGTTGATGACCCACCCACTCGCTGAGCTCCTTTTTTCGACGTTCACCTCTTGTCTTGTGAAACTTGACTGATGAGCCAAGCCCCGTCGCTCACGTCGAAGGCTCTTTGTCTCTGTTCTTCTTGCTGCAGCATGTGGACTTTATTTGAAGACGTTTCACACGTAGATACAGGCAGGCGAAGAGGAGCACGCAGGAGGAAGTTGGTAGGTTTGGGAGGAGGGAGTCGCAGGTGCACAGACTTCTCAAGCCATTATTATTGCGCAGTGGGGTTTTTTTTTTTTTTTTTGGTCTCATCGACTCAATTCTCAAGCATTTCCTTGATCATCTAATTCACGAGTGTATACCTAAGCTCTGGCGGTAGTATTGTAGCTCACGTTACCTGCCAATTCCTCCAGCCTGCCCCTCAGCTCCTGCCGCTCTGCTTCCTTTCCGTCCTCCGAGGCTTCTTCTCGGCAGCATTACGAAACAAGTCTCAGAGGGTGCGAGCCTGTTAAGCTGAGACAAGAGGAGGCAGTTATCAGCTGTGATTGGTGACACACCAGTACATCGCCACAGGTCCTGTCTCTCATGGTCTCCCATCGGAAGGGGGCAGGACTTAGCAACTACAAAGCGGTGCTGAATTTCTTACAGGCAGCCCCCTTTTGAAGATCCAACTTCCCCCAATTCACACTTCTCTCTCGTCTCCGCTTTACAGAGAAACGGGGGAAATGGCATGACAGACTGGTATCGCGCCTAACTGATGCACTGTTGAGCTAGGAAAAAATAAGGGGGGGAGGGCATTTAAAGTTATTAGCGCATTTTCCACACATCTAAAAGCATTCAATTTTCTCAAAAGCCAACAGTGCGCTTTATAATCCGATGCGCCTTGTATATGGATCAAAATTCTAATTTCTTGGACTTTTGAATGTTTTTTAAACTTGTGAAAGCGCTCTATAAATAAAGCTGTATTGTATTCCTTTTGGCGTAGCTCCATCTAGTGGATGCATAACGCAACCGCAGCCACTATTGTGGCTTCCATTATTTGCGCCTGATAATGTGGTGCGCCATATATATGACCACTGTTTTAAAATAGGCCGTTCGTTGAATGATAATAATTACTCATGCATTCAATTAATTTATTTCTATAATCTGACTTCTACCACATATGTCTGCCTGTGCCCTGCCGCAGAAAATAGTGTCCATATTCACAGGTTGACGAGTTCTATGATCACCTATTTTCCAGACTGCTTTTCCTTCCTTGGGGTTATAGTTTGAGGTGGAGCCTTTGCCAGCTGTTTTTCGGCAAAAAGAGGGTCTACCCTGAATAGGTTGCAAGCCGATTGCAGAGACATGAAGGCATATCCAATGGTCTAACTTCATGGTTGATTAGAGTGTCGTGGATTATGGTTATTCCTCCATGCCGCAATCCTTTGGAATGTCCTTTTGAGAATAATTGCATTCCTTCAAAGTGTTGGGATATTATTACATTTCGAAAGGTCAAGAATACAACATCTTCCAGTCTTTTGCCACTTTGACATTTCAGTTAAAATATAAGTTTGGTCAGGGTACGAATAGCCTTTTGCAATTTAACACATACAATCACCAAGTAAGTCTATAACCGAAAAATACAGAATGTACTTTTTGAAAAGAAAAAAAAAGTGAATTATTATACGAAGAGGTTGAAGACAAAAAGATGTTGTGCTTTTTTTTTACGTAAATAAGTGTAGATATATTCTTAATTTATTTTATTTTTTTTGCTGACCAATGCCTGCTCCACTCTTCAGCCCATTTATCAGTATTGACTTGCACCTTTTTTACTATATATTACTGATAAATGGGTACGTCCATTTATAGTGTACCAAAATTTCAACCTGTGCTCGTAAAATTTCATGTGAGGGTGCACTGTGCTCTTCGTTAAAAAAAAGGGAAAAAAAGTCTGTTGCTCTGCTAAATCGTGATTTTCCAACAGGGTAAGAAACCTTTCGGTTAGGTCTTTTTTTTTCCTTGTTTCATCATTACTGTGTTATGGCGTACAAGAAAGGTGTCCATAAAGACATTCTTGGATTATTTTGGTGCTGAAGAATTTAATAGGTCCAAACACGAGATGACAAAATGGCAACCTCCCATCATCCAACGACAGTGACTTTGTCTTGAGGATGAATGGACACATTTGCAGGAGGGGACCACCCATAGATTTTCTTTACTAATTCTTTAAATGGTTGTTTAATGACTGTATAACTGTAAAAAAAAAAAAAAGCTGTAAAAAGAATTAAATAAATAAATGTATTTACCCTTCCCTTGTTCTTTCTCTTTCAGTAAATAAGACTCTAAAGTGACGGGTACAGATGGACATCCAAAACTGAGAAGAAAAATGTGGAAAGCAGAGAGACTTCACGAAAAGACCAACAGAAACAAAAAACGTGTTCCGGAGCCATCGTATGGAGAAGGGGGGAAAGTGGGGGTGCGGGGGGGACCCAACTTGAAGGATGAACGGAAGATGATTTTAAGCCTACTCCGAGGCCACGGCCCGAACCATTGAACCTCCGTAGTCCATTATGGTGCAGGAGGGGCTGCTGGCTCTGACCCCTGTCAAAAAACAAAACAAGTCTTGCTGAGTGGAAGAGACCAAGTCGACGGGCCACCATAAAACAATTTATTTTTGTTAAAAAAATTCTGTTTATCATTTCCAAAAGGAACAAAGACTAATGTATGTATTATGAATATGTACGTGTGTATATCTATAGTGTGTATGTGTGTGTGTGTATACATATACATACACATGCATATGGGTGTAATACTGTAGGTATGTTTAAAAAAAAATATACGTGTCCTTACAATTTAGAAGAGGAGCAGTGAGGTGATAGTCGACCCCCTGATGTCTTCTGATTGTATCCCGTCGCGCAACACACTCACACCCATGAAAATCCCCCCCCACCCCTTTCTTCATTGGGCTTCTGCCCGGTTGAACGAAGGGACTCGAAGGGTTTTTGTGTGCGAGTGTGTCTCAGATGGATCGCAGCCGGTCGAGGAGACGTTCCAAATCTTGAAGGACAAAAGATAAAGAGCCAGTGTCATCTTCTTACTGTACTGCGGTAGCTGTTACTTTTCTGGCATGTCTCACAAAAACAAAAAAAAAGAAAGGATGTGTGCCACTGCACTAGTCTGTATAGTTGGAAATAAGAAAGAATGAATGGGGACGTTCGATGAATAGGTCAAGGTTCGATACAGGATACCTTTGTTGGAGGGCCCGCCATCATTACAACCAAATGTGTCGCTGTAGTTTCGTGGTCGAGGTGGCTGTGCTGTGTAGTGAACTGCTTTCATACGTTGTGTCGGGTTTTACGGTTGGGTGGGGCCAGACAGCGCACAAATTAGACGAGACACGGGAGCTGCTCTGAAGCATCGGACAGAGGGGACGGAAGATTGGAGGATTTAAAATAAAACAAGAGAAAAGAAAAAAAAAAAGCCCAGCCCGAGACCGTATTTGGACAATGACTGAGGTTTTGTGATTTTATTTTGAAAAGCCAGTCACAATGGATTTAATGTCATTATGTTTTGGCGGTTGCATAAGTTGATTGAATTACATCAATGTTTTTTTATGGGCTCAATAATATTTGGAGACATGACATAATTGTCAAGATAACCATCGTTTGTAATCCAGGGTTTGGATTACAAATTACCCAACCATGATCGCGTCAAATCCATAAAATTATCCTTCTTTGCAAATGCTAGATTTTTTTTTTAATTTGTGACTTCGCATCAATCATGTCTCAACCGCTTTCTTTTAAATCCGATGTGTTGGTGCTTAAAGTCAAAATCTCGGAAATTGTCAACAATCGTTGTCCAAATGCCTCCGGGTTGAAATCACTGTATAAAGACGAAAAAGGGAGTTGAGGAACAAACAAAAAAAAAACTTTTATGAAGAGTCTCTTTCATCCTTTCTATTTAAATGGATCTCTCTCTTTAGTGACATCCTTCTATATTTAAAACATTGTACTAATAACATGCTGTCGGGCATGGTCGAAAAGTCAACTGTAGCCATTTACTAATGTTGTATTTATTCTATTACCGGTAAGAAGACAAGAAAAAAACATTTATATATGAGTATAGATATATATCTATTTGTGATCTGCAGCTATTGAGAATAAGTTTGCCTTTGATTTTCGACTCCCACGCAGGATTTAATGCACTGTCAAACGTATGATGAGTTTTCTACTCGGTGTGACGTTTTATTCTGTTGACATTCATTTGGTTTTGTTTTTCTTTTCAGTTCAGCTACTGAATGTAAGTCCAAAACTCTCTGAACTTTTTAGGTAGGTGGTGTTGTTTTCTATCTACTGTATCTATATTTAAAAAAATACAGTGCTCTGTAAATTATATACATGTGTAAATGATATAGCAAAATGTTTCTGATAAGATGCTGGACTTCTACTGACCCGGAGTGACTGTATTATCATGGTTCATGTGAAAAAAAGAGGATAAGCTAGAATGAAAATTGGAGGAGGGGAGCATCCTGAAGGACCACCGGCACCCTGCAGCCGGTGGGAGAGACAGAAATGTTTAATCATTGCAGGATCAGTTAGAATTTTTCTTTGCCTGGCTTTTCAAATTTGATGAGAACAAGGAAATTGGGAGCAGACCGTCCCGTGTGAATAATAGAGAGGCAAAGATGAAAAGGTCTTTTTTGAAATAGCTTTTTTTTTTTCTACAGCTTCCCTGAATCTTAGTACTGTTAAGGTGCTACGGTTTGGTGTGTGCAGTCGTAGAAAGTTAAAAGTTAGGTTTTTTTGTGAGGAAAAGGGGGTGGACAAAATATCGAGCGTTCAGATTTCTTTGGTGTTTTTGATTGAGTGTCGGTATCAGTTTTAAAACTCTAGGAATTATCCACTGCGGTGGTTTATTAGGATTTAAACAAATCAAAATGAGAGCATCATAATTGTATGTTCAAATAGTGTTTTGGGGTTTTTTTTCCCTCCAAGCATTCGTTTGGAAAATCTTGATAACAATATCCTCTAGTTTTTGAACCGCTGGAGCTAGCATACGTCAAGCTAACGTTTGGCCATCTGTAAGGAAGTGGTAAGAAGAAGCAAAGGTAAACAATTGTAGCAGTCGTAGAAAGTTAAAAGTTTTCTGAGGAAAAGGGGGTGGACAAAATATTGAGCTTTCAGACTTCTTTAATGTTTTTAGTGAGCGTCTGTATAAGTTCGAAAACTCAAGGAGCTATCCATAGCGATGGTTTATGAGGATTTAAACAAATCAAAATTAAAGCATCATGTTTTTATTTTCAAATAGTGTTGTTTTGTGCTCCCCCTTCATTTAGAACATCTTTATAAATCAATTTTTGAACCTCTGGAGCTAGCATACTTCAAGCTAATGTTTGGTCATTTGTAAGGAAGTGGCAAGAGTGAGCAACGGTAAACATTGTAAGTTTGTAGCAGACTTTTTTTATTTCCCTGTGGCCTTAACGTTCGAGCTGCTTGCGGCAATACAATAATGGGTACTCTCTTGGTTGTTTTGGCCGCTTGCAAATCCGTTCGTGCAGATAGAAAAGGGCAGCTATTAAAACTGGGTCTCAAAATGGAAGTCACCGCTGTTTTTGCTGCTCACCGCTCCAACTCACCTAAAGTGCGGTTTCCCGAGACGTATGCCTCACCCGGTTGAGTCTTTAAAAATGTAAAAAGCTGTGCGATCATTTTTGACAAGATTGTCACATTTGTGTGAATTTTATTTTTCAAATCTACAAAGAAACAAAAAATATTTTGCTCGACCATTCTCAGTCAGGTGCGGACCTGACAGTAAAGATTTAAATCAGCACCGTGTGATACACTTTTACATGACACTAACCACCGCATGCCTGAATTATTCAGGGAGAAACCAAGGCTGGAAATATCTTTTTGTCTCTTGATGATTACGATAAACAACAACAACAAAAACTCCCACACCAAAAAAAAAAATGCTATGAAAACAATAACCTGGCAGAGGTGTATTGGCAGCCATTGTTGTAGCTTATTTCTCTACAAATGTTTCTATTTTTAAGTTAGACGGCGACAATATCTATTCGCAGCGATGATTCTTAATTGGCTTGTTGCCCTGTGCCTTCACGGTGGTCAACTTTTGTCCCACTTTTGATTCACTCGTCTTGGCGTGATTTTGTCCACCCTCTGAAAAAGAGCACTGTGCATTGATGAATGTAGCAGCCTCAGGGTGCTTTTTTTCCCCCCTTCACAGTGAGCTTTCAGGAATCTCTGACAGAGGAGGGAATTCTTGCCACAAAATGACACTGAAAGCTAAAGTCTCCTCCTCCTCCTTTTCTTTCTCTTTCGCTGTACAATGAACGAGTCGTCTTGTGTTCCGCTCAAATAGAGCGCTGTTTGGAAAAAATATCGCGAGATAGATGCCTTCCGTGCGACGGCATTTGTATCGTCAAAAGTGCACATGACACGTTAAGGACAGTCGGGTCATGCAGTGCACGACGGTGCGCTCTCTGGTTGGAAGCCTTTTTCACTGACTGACACAAAATGTGGGTGTGTGAGTGCGGGGGGGCGGCAAAGTGGATTATCTTTCACAAAAGGCTTACCCACCCTCATCCCGCCGCGATCCACCACACTTTAAACGGGATCACCCACCGGCAGTTGGATCTGGAAAACTGAGGCAAAAAAAAAAAAAAAGAACCCTACGATAGACTTAACAGAAGACGAAAACAAGAACAAACTACGAAAGCAACTACGAAAGCAACTAACGATGTCAGTCTAAGCAAAGATCGAGGTTTACTCGGATCTTTGTCTTGTTCTTCTTGGAGCTAACGTTTTCTGGCGGGGGTTTCTGTTATTGGTTGAAGATTTTAATCCTGTTTACATATGACCCCCCCCAATTGCTAACTCTATTGTTAGAGAAGTCAGGGGATTAAAAATAAAAAAATAAAATACACAGAAGAGGCATTCATGGCAAAATCTGGTCATTCTGAGAGGAACCCTCCAAGCTAGAATGTTCCGTGTGTCCTTTCCCTTGAAGATCCCCATCCATGACAAATCCTTGAGCTTCCTCTCTAATGTCTGCAAGAAGTTCCCCATATTGTTATTTTGTTGAGTACCTCAGATGCAAAACCGTAAGCAGCTGCTCCTGTCAAGTTTCCGGCCAACCAGACCCTTAATTAGCGCCGCTTTGTTACCCCAGCTCCACCCGAAAAAAAAAAAAATCCATATGCCAAAACCACACCTACCTCCCCTGGTAACCCACTGACCTCCACATCGAAGACCACAGTATACTACTTTGGACTTTTTCTCCCCCCCCCCCCCAAAAAAAAAAAATAATAATAGGCTTGCTAAAAATTGTGCTATACATCCTTCCAATTCATTCATTCATCTTCCGAGCCGCTTGATCCTCACTAGGGTCGCGGGGGGTGCCGGAGCCTATCCCAGCTGTCTTCGGGCAGTAGGCGGGGGACACCCTGAATCGGTTGCCAGCCAATCGCAGGGCACACAGAAACGAACAACCATTCGCACTCACACTCACACCTAGGGACAATTTAGAGCGTCCAATCAGCCTGCCACGCATGTTTTTGGAATGTGGGAGGAAACCGGAGCACCCGGAGAAAACCCACGCAGGCCCGGGGAGAACATGCAAACTTCACACAGGGAGGCCGGAGCTGGAATCGAACCCGGTACCTCTGCACTGTGAAGCCAACGTGCTAACCACTGGACTGCCGGGCCGCCATCCTTCCAATTTAATGTATTTATTTATATGGGACTCTTCTGTGGGGGAAAAAAAACGGTGTCGCTTCCAAAGTCCAACACCACATGGTCCATAAAACTGAAAACAAGTTAAAACTTGTAACTAACAAAAAGCTGATTTATTTATTTATGTTTATGTATTTATTTGGAGGAAAATGGGTTTAGAAATCAGAACGTACATGAAGTCCACCAGCATCACATAACGAATTAAGAATAAAGTGTGTGCTCATATTTGAAGGTGCTTTTACATGAGGCTTTTATTTATTTTATTTATTAATTTTATTTTTATTTTTTGTATACTGTGGCCTTTACACCTCCAACAGTCCTCAAACCCCAACAGCCGTCCTCTCCTATGCAGCCCCCAAAGCACAAAGTTATGAATGGTAGAAAGAAAAAAAAAAGATTTCCTCCCAATGCTGTTGTAACTCTTTTAGGGTCTTTTTGTTAAATGTATTTGAGGCTTTCAATGTGCTTTTGTATTCTTACATGTAGATCTTCTTTTTCGGCTTTTGGATCAAGCGTATCAAACTCCAAACTCTTCTGTGACATCACTCAATTTGCATTCTCTTTTATCTCTATCCCCCACCCCACATCGGACTGTAATGAAGATTTTACTCGGCTCTTGAATTCCGTAATGTAATTGTCGAAACGTCTCCTGATGAATCCCTCCCTTGCACAGTCCGTAGCAAGAAAAGGCCCTCTTAGTGGAGCGCGAGAGAGCGGTTTGGTGCTATTAGTTTATGCGAATTAGATATGGATATGGCTCAAAAGTCAGCCTTCAAGCTTTGCTGTGTAATTTTTTTTTCCCTCTAAATGAGAGCTCCATCACCAATAATAATAGTCACACATGATCTTCACTACAGTCCTGCATGTTTGTATAGTTTCTCCATAAGTGTTGGGACATATTCTGCCCCTGCGCATTGGGTCACAACAGCAATCTTCACTCAACTTGAATATTGAATAGTTTGATTCGAAGTATGATTATTATTTTTTTCTTTAAAAACCGCACGTCGTCATGCATCCTTCAGCAAGTCTTTGGACATCCGCGCTAATCTTTGAAGCAGGTTGACGGTCTCGATTTGATGTGCTTGGAGAATAGTTGATTTTCATAAAATAATACTGAGTATGGTAATTCACCAAGGTTAATAGGAAAAGAGCTTGGGCTTCAAAAATAAATAAATCTGATAAAAATGAGTAAAGAAAGTACTTTTTTTTGTACGTGTGTCCCAATACTTATGAATATCGTTTTGATTTCTTTTTCTGAATTTATTTTTGTAGAATACCAATGTGCTCCAAACTAATAATGCTCTTAATTATGATATTGGTGCATTATCACAATGATGATTACAGTTGTTCCAACCATAAATATTATTAATAAACATTTCTTTAATCAATAGATTTGATCCTTTTTGTTAATGTGTTGTGAGCTATTTTCTTGAGTTTATTGTCATTTTGTTTTAACCTGATTTTATAATGAGCTGATATTTTGTGTTCAAGCCAGCGCGTGTCTGATGGTCAACCGCGCCAGCAGGATAGTTGTGTTTTATTTATGACAATATTTTGTTTCGTGATTATTAATAAGTAACAATCAAAACATTTACACACGACATACATGTCCACACACCTAAATGCATCGAGCAGATCCGTTGGAAGAAACTGGCAGGAAGGCTCAAGTCATCGAAAAAAAGTAAGTGAGACCAAACTTTTGTGTCAGTGAGAGCATTTTGGAATATAGTCATTAAAATTTAAATGTGGATCCTGTTGGCTTTTTTTTTTTTTTTTTTTTTTTTTTTTGGAAAGGCTACAACGCCAAAAGAGAGGCCAACCTTGATGAGCGGGATTTTTCAGACTCTGGGAAACAGCTGTCAAGGTGCGTAGATACTCAGCACGCGCATAGCAACCCTGACCTTTGAATAGGTTGAACATAAGACCTTGGAGCGGCCCGGTAGTCCAGTGGTTAGCACGTCGGCTTCACAGTGCAGAGGTACTGGGTTCGATTCCAGCTCCGGCCTCCCTGTGTGGAGTTTGCATGTTCTCCCCGGCGTGCGTGGGTTTTCTCCGGGTGCTCCGGTTTCCTCCCACATTCCAAAAATATGCATGGCAGGCTGATTGAACACTCTAAATTGTCCCGAGGTGTGAGTGTGAGCGTGGATGGTTGTTCGTCTCTGTGTGCCCTGCGATTGGTTGGCAACCGATTCAGGGTGTCCCCCCGCCTACTGCCCGGAGACAGCTGGGATAGGCTCCAGCACCCCCCGCGACCCTAGTGAGGATCAAGCGGTTAGGAAGATGAATGAATGAATGAATAAGACCTTGGATCCTGAAAGTAACCCAAAAATAAAAAGTAGAAAGAATATATAAAGAATAATTGAGTGAATGTAATAAATTGTAAACAACCCCAATATGAGAAACTTAATGAAGAAAATGAAAAAGCAAGTGATATCGGACTAGCTTGATTTTGGCAAGGCAAGAAAGTGGTGTCAAAATATGTTTAGAATTCATCCATAGGCTATTTTGGCAAAATGATTTCGCCCACATTATTATTAAGGCAACTGGGAGCTAATAGAGAAGAAATTTTGGTAACCGATGCCCATTCCACTTCCAAACCGCACTGCTTGCGCACATCCAAATATCGATCCCCTTAATACATTTTATTGTTGCCTTATATAGAAATACATCAAGGATAAATGGAGTTTACCTCATTTTCTCTCCTTTCTTGGGGTTAAGTTGTATTAATCGGAAGGAAAAAAAACTGTTCGGAGGGCCACATGGCTGCTGTTAAGAATTATGTTTGCTAAACACGATTCACCCAAGGGGGTCAAAAAGCATCGACAACAAATTTAGAACCACGCAGCTTTCTTGATGAACAATTTTTCCTTGCCAAGTTGTCCTGCCTGCCTGATATAAATTTTTTTATCACAGCAAGCCAGCTCAATTCCTCGAACTGTAAATATCCTGCACCGGGACATCCCATATATTGAGCTAAATTGGTTTAGCCCACACTGTGACCTCCCTTGTCTTGTAAATTGACTGCTACTAAACTCTGTTATGGTTAGAAAATGGGCGTGCGCAATCCTTGCACACCCGGAGTGGAACGTCAACAGTTGAGTGCTTCAAAAGTCGATTCAAAAATGTGCCTCTGAAGTCCGAAGTACGGAAGTCAAAGTGTTATCAATTCACACGAGTTGCATGCCAGACATTATGCTCGGAGGAAACCAGGCAGCGCTTTTGACCTGGTCAATTTCATCGCTACAATGAAGCATAGTGGTGGTAGAATCATGTTGCGGAGATGTTTTTTCAAAGGAAGGAACTAGAAGACTAGTCAGGAAATCTTGACCTCACTTGAATTTTGCAACATTAAGCACTCAGCCAAATTTTCAAAGTCGTGGCCTGGGGACAACTTCGCAAATGGTCCTCAGTGGCCCGGGCACAGCCCAGACTTGATTTTGATTTAAGATCTCAATAGAGTTCTAAAAAAAAAAAGCGGCACTGCTAAGAAAAATGGCCGACCAGGCAAATGACTCCAATCTATTGAGCTCGCACTTTACAACAACTATCGCCTCATGCAAAGTGCTACACGAAGAGTAATGAATAGTCAGTCATAGAAGGACAGCGAAAACAGTAAATTAATAAAATGAATTATTTTATATATATATATATCCATCCATCCATTTTCTGGACCGCTTAATCCTCACTAGGGTCGCGGGGGGTGCTGGAGCCTATCCCAGCCGTCTTCGGGCAGTAGGCGGGGGACACCCTGGATCAGTTGCCAGCCAATCGCAGGGCACACAGAGACGAACAACCATTCGCATTCACACTCACACCTAGGGACAATTTAGAGTGTTCAATCAGCCTGCCACGCATGTTTTTGGAATGTGGGAGGAAACCGGAGCACCCGGAGAAAACCCACGCAGGCCCGGGGAGAACATGCAAACTCCACACAGGGAGGCCGGAGCTGGAATCGAACCCGGTACCTCTGCACTGTGAAGCCGACGTGCTAACCACTGGACTACCGGGCCGCCTATATATATATATATATATTATTTTATTCCCCCTCAAGAAACTTTAGGCTGTAATTGCTGCCAAAGGTGTGTTTAATTTCTTGGTCTTTTTTATTTTTATACATTTTTTAAAGAGATTTTTGACCTCATTCAGATCTGCGAAAGCGTCGCACGAAACAGTGTTGATGATAATCACAGGGAAGCTTGTTGCGTCGGAGTCATCTAAACCGCGCCCGCCGCCCAATAATTGTCGTCGCTCTCGCAAAGCTAAGACCCACCGTGTCTTGTTCTCGTTTTTCTGATGATGACACAAGGAAATATCTCATGTTTGAACATCAAGCCTATCGTCTGATATCACATCACCAATGTATAAGATGAAGACGTGGATGTGTGGCTGAGGCGGAGTAGGCCAAAGCATTAATACTACTCAGTGGTGCGGTAAATTAATTTTGGATTGCTTCTCGAGGTTTGAACAAAATTGTTGTGTCTAGAGGGGGGAATGAGGGGAGGGGGATTAAGGTTTTTAATTACCCAGGGTAATTCATTCCACAAAATAAATCCCGGCTGAATTGGACTGAGTTCCGTCAGCCACCTTGTGTGGCGGCGATTAAAAGAATGTCACGTGCGCAGTCCACGTCAGTCATGTACGCCACACCACGACCGCATTTCTCTTTTCCAGTCATTGGCGGGGGGAGGGTGAGGGGGAAAAATAGACGATGGTAATATTGACTTCAAACCCCTTTTCGAGCCATCATTATTTTTTTTTCAAATTATTGAGCTCGCCACAAAATCCACCTTTCCCATTTTTCAGTTTGCTAATTCCCAAATGAATGGCACGAAAGAAATGATGTCTGGCAAATTAAATCGGCACTTGTTTGCTCTTTTTTGGGGGGGTCATAATTGGATATACTATAATTGAATAGCAATGTATCCTTCGATGAGGTTTACGCAATTAGAGTCGGTATTACCGATAATGACGGTTGACTCCTGACATCCTACGAATTGCCGTCACTCCGGCGTCGGGTAATTTCAATTTGGCTCTTTGTACAGTCGGCTAACGGTCTCAATCAATGTGAATCATCTTTTCAAGAGATCTCAGATCACTGTCTCGCAGCGGTCAACGAAAGAGAGTTTCTTCCAAGTGCAGGGATGGCAATTTTCCGCAGATACGCGGAAATCCGCCGTCTTATTTCTTAAATTGATCATTTTTGTGAATCGTCTAAATCCGTTGAGAAAATTTTAGGGGGCGAGGGGGATCAGGTACCTTATCGTCGAGTTTTCACAATCTCTCCCGATCGGTCTTTCCATCTTCCGATTGTAAACAGTCCCGCGATTGGCCGTGTATGACGGCTTACTTGTTGTGATTGGTCGCCCCGTCCAGGCCACGCCCCTTTCCGCTTTTTTCATCACTAGCCATTGCCATGCCTGCAAGTGGCATGTAGACAAAAATCTTTTGTTCACATATTCTGGATGTCACGTTTCGTGCAGCAGTGTGAACGACTCAATTCAGATTTAAAAAAAAAAAAAATTCCGAGTCCGACGACCTGCGTCCCTTGACCCTTGTTTAGACTGTCACAGCCAAAATCCGCCTTTATTCGAAACTGCTTTCTATCATCAAATCAGCCACCCTAATAAAACAAAAAGCATTTGCCGACCCGCTGCCTCGACAGCATAATTTTTCATTAGCATTCCTTAAGTCACCCTACCCCCAATGAGTGGGCTATAGATTGAGATAATTGCCTTTGTGTGTTTGGGTGTATACTTTAACGGCACTGGGTGTGTTTTTTTTTTTTAATATATATCAGAGGGACTCGGATCTTCATTCGCTAGTGTGTGAATGTCTTTGTGAGAAGTTAATCGCTTACGGTGGGTTGGGATAGCTGCGTGCCCTTGACATGTGTTTGACAAGAGCTCAATGTGTAAATCCATTAATTACCGCCTTTGCGTCTGCTACTGCGGGAGTTGGAACCCCGCAACTGTAAAAGCAGCACTGGGAATGGCGAGGGCATGGTTGGGTTTACTCGAGCAGTTTAGGTTGATGACCGGTGAGGATAGGAAATTGAAAGGATAGCACCTTGACAGATGGCGGCCCCTCGGCAGCCTCAGTGAAAGGGGCCAGAAATTGGACCGGGTGTTTTAAAACGGATAAACACTTTCTCTTTGTCCGATATACTGTGGCACACGGTTGCAAACACACACACACACACACACACACACACGTAGTCTCGAAGTTTTGGTGATATCTGCAAGTGATTGTGCTCCTCGGAGGGAAGACCCTCAGAGAAAGATAAATTCATTCCTCCAAATTAGACCTTATTGGTCTGGGCCCAACTGACGCAGAGGTGTGCGTGTGCGCTGTTTTAATAGAAGTTTTCTGTCAATGTGTTTAAAAGTTGTCAATGTATTTTCTTTTAAGTCTTTTTTTTAATTTTTTGTGTAAGCTATTTTTGTTTTTCTCCGCTATGCTTCAGAATGTCATGTAGTGTTCGTAAATGCTTGTCGGTGTTGTTTCCTTGCTCGTGTGAAGCGCATTGAGTTGTCTCGTCGATGATCTGTGCTACATTTAAAGCCCGTCTTGCCTGGCTTCGAACTGTGTTACCCTTTGACACCCTCGGACTCCATTTTTTTGCTCATTTCAACACTATTTTTCACAGGCAGACACGATTTAGTCTGCCCGGAAGAGTTTGATACAACCGACGGACGTTTGAGATGACGTAGTGCTCGGTTTGTTTCGACGAGCTTAAACCGGGGGACTAAACTGCGATATTGGAATTTGGAGGCGGGGGACAACACATGGCGACGCTATCCTTCGAAATGTTACATGCCTATCGTGCCAAGTAGGGGGTTCTGTTCCATTTCGATGAATTATACATAGTATAACTTTGAAGAGCAAATAAAAGAATGTGAAGCGGGATGATGTCTCATTGGCTGAAACACTATAAAGCATTTACTGTCTGCGCTGTTGTTAGAGTACTAATAAACACATTTTCTGTAGGGGGTAGAAAAAGAGAATAATTACACAGCGGGGATGCATAAAGGAGTGTTGACACCACTTATAGCCTATTTCAGTGTGTATTTTATGTGCGTTTAGACAACAAAATGGACTTTTATTTTCGGCGGAAGCCAGATGTTGACGTCCTTTTGGACTACTCACTTCCCGACTGCCTTCCTGTGCCTGTATACTTCATTAATTAAAAACAATCCTTTTTCTCCTCTATTGCCCATCCTCCCTGCTGTCCCCTTTTGTAATTAAATGTTCAAAAATACTACCCCGGTGTGTGTTTGTCTGTGTGACGTGCACACACACACACACACACAAAAAAGGAAATCTGCTGTGTACAGTTTCATTATGCAGCAGATGCTTCTGTGTTGTCAAGGCCGCAAACTCCAAATTTAATGAGAAAATAATTAGTTGGACTCCAAATCCTTAGCAGTGAACGAAATTGGGTCAAAAAGAAATCGATTGGGTGCTGAAAAACATTCGACGATGTGATGTCATTCAATGGATAAAAGGCAACTAAAAGAAATTTCACAGGGTTCAAATTCAAGCTGTGGAACGTTTTCGCCGTGGTCCGAGTTTTCCAAATATTCGAAAACAAGGAAAACGAATCATTTGTTTTAAAATACCAACGTCTGTGTATACATGGCCTTTTTAACTTTGCTGTCTTTGGTGCAAGTGTTGTAATAAGATGATGTAGTCCACGCCATGTGTGTCTATATGCCGTATGTGTGTGTGTGTGTGTGTGTGTGTGTGTGTGTGTGTGTGTGTGTGTGTGTGTGTGTGTGTGTGTGTGTGTGTGTGTGTGTGTCAGCATAAAAGAAAACATAGATACAGGGCTACCCAGTATAAATATTTGCAGACAGAAATGAGGTGCATGGACCAAGGCAAACCGCTAGAATATTAACTACAGACACCGACAGAGGCTGGTAGTCTCTGCTTTCTTCGACATCAACTTCCTTCTACTTTTTTTTTTTTTGTCCTGCACACTCGGGCACCTTTCTTTTGTGTTACTTCCTTCAATCCCCCCCCCCCCCGCCCCTCCTCATTCTTCTCCTGACTTTCCACCAAGTCTGAGATCTATTTCTCTGAATCTCTTGCCCCCCACCCACCCTTCCCATTAATCCTAATGTAAGTTTTGAAGAGAAGCAACTTTTAATCATTTCTGCATATTTTTTTTGTCATTATTAGTTTTTCCCCTCGAGATATAACCACGGGATTGAGTCGCAAGATGAGAAAGGGGGAGGAATATACAGAATGTATTAATGTTTCATATAACTCCAGTGCAAAATATATATATATATATATATATATATATATATATACAGGTCATTTATACACGTTATAAATGAGTATATATATATATATTCTCATTTATAACGTGTATAAATGACGTGTGTATATATATATATATATATATATATATATATATATATATATATATATTTTTTTTTTTTTTTTGGATGATTATTTCATGGTGTCACCTCTTTATTTTAATTCTATTTGGGGCTTTTTCATTCACTTTTTTTTGGTAGCTAATGTCAAGGAATTGGTCAATGGTAATTGTCACACTGACAGCTGCCGTCAGAGCGCTCTCGTCAAACTCGACGTGACACATTGACTCACTATTTTTTTTTACCTTGCCACTTGTTACGTATTGTCGATGACGGGTGCCATCTGAAAAAAAGGAGTCCTATCGGGCCTTTTTGGGCCCGTGGAGGCAGCTGATGGTTAACTGTCAGGTCAAGCAGGAGCGTGGGCAATTTGCTTGCGCAAACATTTGGGTCTGCTGAGTTAAAAAATATGCGAACTGAAATGACTGAGATTGTGGGATTTCTCTTCGATGTCCTTTTATCAGGTTTGCAAGATAATTTACGTTGGACCAGAAATACCTGTGATTTCGAATGAGCCATTTTCTCATTTATAACGTGTATGTATATATATATATATGTGTGTGTCGCTTAAAATTCAAATATGTATTTTGTGGTATGTGTGAAAGCTTTAAATTTGACAAAGTCATCGTCCTCGAAATGTGCCTGAACATAGTACGTTTCTAATCCTCTCAAAAAATGTTGAAGCATTTTATCGCTTGACTCTTCTGAGGTTGCCAGCTAATGCTGAGTTTTAGCATTGCTCAATACACGGGCACCATTTTTCCTTTCTTTCAGCCTCCACCAAGTGGGCAGGTAGTTCAATAATGAGTGACGAATCTGTAGTCCGTCACGATGACGCAGAACTCAAATCCACTCATTTTTATAGACCTTTGCCTTTTAACTCATTCACCACCAGCCAATTCTGGACCAAGTCTGAAAAGACGTTTAAAAACGTCTTTGGGAGTGAATGAGTTAACCATGTCATATGATTTTGATGGCATGGGACCTTTAAGGCTTTTACATGATCAAAATGAATTATGAATAAACGTCCAGTCTCTGGAGAGTGATAGCATCTCCTTTTACATTCATTCTTTAAAATATGTTTTCCCTTGTAATATCATTATTCCAAATGTATTTCTCACCTTTTCGGCCATTTTGGGTTGTTTTATACTTGTCTTTTTTTTTCACTTTATCCCAAGTCTGAAGCTGAAGAAAACCCGAACAAAGAAAGAGCACCTTTTGTTGTGGCCGCACAAGTGAGCACTCAGATTTGCTGACACAGCCGCCACAGCCTCATCATTGATTGGCAAGGGTGGAGGATCACAGGGCTAAGTCTGCTGAAACTGGCCACACACACTCAATACATCACATCTGTGGGAGAGTCACATTTGATTCCTCATACATGTCCGGTGAGTGTTTTCAACACCAGCCCCACGGGAGTAACCGTGTTTAAGACGCGTTAAATTTCATTGTCAGACGGTCAGAGGTAAAGACAAGCAGGTGTTGTTGGAACAAATGAATGTAAGCATGCACAGTGACAAAAGCGGGTAAATGATTAACAACAGAATTGGAGTAGCTGGTTCAGCTTAAAGCAGCCATCTTCATCCACAGGTACGGACGGCCATAGTGAATGAAATCAGACGACATTATCGTTACGAAATTCCAACCTAATAAAAAATCCAGCAACGTCACATGCTTCCACAAAATGAGTGGCCATGAACGCCGATGACGACAAAGACATTGCTAGGCAATGAAAAGTATTTCCAGATAAGTGACAATAAGACATGACTTTTGATTGGCGGCTCGGCTCACTCCGCCCCATAGCAGCATTTCACCCTTTCAGGGACAACGGTTACGACAGTGGACGGCTTGACATGTTATCAGGTTACAAGGTGCATAAAAGGGTTAATAAGTTTAGATTTGTGTAGATGTTTCCGAAAGTAAATAATTATTAGATTTAATTTTGGGGAGAAGTCATAGGCATCGATCTTTGGCGTGTTTAGTGCATTGGAAGGTGTCCTGGGGGCCTCTTTTTGAGATCTATTAACACTTGCAGAGTGCTAAATTAATAATTTAGCATTTAAACACGTGTCTTTATTTGAATTTACTCTATTTCAATACGTTTAGAATGTGATTGCAGTTTGCATAGGATTTAGTTAAGCCTGAACGTTTGAACGGGAATTCCGGGTCTTGTTGAAAACTTGAGGGAAAAGAGGGTAGTCTTCAATTTTAATACCTACTAAACCATCATGAACCAAGACTATTTATGTTTCTATAGACCAAGGTACACAATGCGCTATGAAATATTAATGTCTCATTGCGCTGGTGTCCCGTGCAGGCTGATTATTTAGAGCGGGCCTCCCATCGGCATATGCTAATAAATAGACAATGCCGGCATGTCTGTAGCACCCCCCTTCAATGTGCTCAGCGAATTAAAAATTGATATTGCTTGTGGGTCCTCACATATAGATGCGCATATACAACGCCTTTATAGCTGTATTTCCTGAGTACCCACAAACCACTTGGGAATGGAGTGACTGACTTGAGCCAAAGCACAAGAGAAGGATGGCAAATGCTCTTATTTGGGGGAAATGAATGGCAAAAGACAGCTTGGATGAGGTTTATTGTTTATTGTGGTACTGCATAGCAACCTGCAACATACAGTTTGCATGTTGTTTACAAATACTCTATACCTTTTTTTCAACCAGGTAAAATCAACACGGTGACAGATACAGTCCCTGAAGCGTTTTCCAGAAAATTGGGAGGTGACGCAGGTTCCCTTACCCAATAGCTGAAAAGGGTGTCGTAAGTAACATAAAGACTTTTTCCGAATCAATAAATGACCTCATGACCCTTGAAGGTCCACGCAGCGACTGACAGTTCGCCACATAGTACCCAAGATGGTTGATACATTTTATTTTCAAACGTTTCTGAACCGTAAAAAGTTACAGTAACGTGATTGGGGTGTACAGAAATTGTAGAACAGCGCTTCGTGGCGTTTAAAAAAAAAGAGGCCAGCATTATTGAAGCTAGTCGTTCATATGGTCTAACAGATGACAAGTGAATGAATAAATATTGTAAATATCGACCTGACATTTTAGCAACGCCTTGCGTCCGCCTCGTATTAAGCAGTCAAGTCTGCCACCGTGTGGTGAAAAGTTGTCATCGCGTCAAACGTCAGCTTGCACTGGGTCAAGGTTGAGGATGAAGAGCGGTGTCTAGTCATGGTTTTTGTTTGATACTTTGGACTTTGTGTGTTTTGGATTTAGTTTTCTTTGTTTTAAATACAATTCTTCAAATATACCCCGTTCCTCCCTCCTGCCTGCTTTTTGGGGTCCGCCGCCACCTTGCAATGTGACAAAAGCAGATAGAGCATCACCGCAGCTACAATACAACTTAACTATTCTTTTCCATTTTTCCAAAACCGAAATAGATGTGAGGACTGTCATAAAACAAGTGCAATGCACTCTCTTTATGATGTTGTTGGTAGACTTTTCACATTTATTGTCAGCTTTTCTCAAAATAAATGAAGTGCGGAGTCTTTCCATTGACACAGAGTTTAGAATAATACTACAGTAGTTGTTAATGATACCGTGAAACATTTGATACATCGTGTTATTCAACAATATTTTTTCATTGTGAACAACAAATGAGGGCGGCCCGGTAGTCCAGTGGTTAGCACGTGGGCTTCACAGTGCAGAGGTACCGGGTTCGATTCCAGCTCCGGCCTCCCTGTGTGGAGTTTGCATGTTCTCCCCGGGCCTGCGTGGGTTTTCTCCGGGTGCTCCGGTTTCCTCCCACATTCCAAAAACATGCATAGCAGGCTGATTGAACACTCTAAAATTGTCCCTAGGTGTGAGTGTGAGTGCAAATGGTTGTTCGTCTCTGTGTGCCCTGTGATTGGCTGGCAACCAATTCAGGGTGTCCCCCGCCTGCTGCCCAAAGACAGCTGGGATAGGCTCCAGCACCCCCTGCGACCCTAGTGAGGATCGAGCGGCTCGGAAGATGAATGAATGAACAACAAATGCAAAGTTATGCCCCTTACTTTAATATATAGTTTGTATAGTTTGAGCAGATAAGGGCACTTACTGGTCATTATTTATTCTCATTACTGTTATTATGGTCCTGGAGTCTCAAAACCAAGCACTGTCATCTTTGTCATTCAACAAAATGTTAAAATGAAATTTAAAAAAGACCCGTATACTTCGGTACCACCACTGTCTAAACATTCTAGAGTGATGAGAAACATGATGAGAAACCGAACCGGTTCTGCTCATAATATTTCACCACCATGAGTACCAGTAAAAAAAAACATTCAAATCTTGCCGCTTTGCTATCTACAGCTCATCTTTGTGTTTAATCAGATGTCCGTTGAATGTGATATAAACGTCAAATTCGTCACTGAATATGGCGTTCTCACGTTCTCCTTTATAAAGTCTGACCCAGACCTGATCACCTCTCTCAAGTTCCAACATCAGACTTTGGCTTTGCATGATGGAGCGATCACTGACTTGCGCGTAAAGGACCACGACTTCCTTCTCATTGTGCATCACGTGAAGGTAAGTCTCCTTCCGATTCCACGTGTGCACATTCAGACTGAAGTAGTAAATCCCCGGCACATAGCAGTAAAACTTACCCGAAAACATGTTGAAGTGTCCGTAAAGATTTACGATCTCGGTGTCAAATGTCAGTGTCTGGTAATAGTCGTTAGAGTGCAGACCCTTCTTGCGGCCCACTGAAAAAGCGGCAAAGTAGCTCTTGCAGGGCTCCCCAGGAATCCCCATGCTACCTTTGCTTCCTTTTATCCCAGTAGAACCCGGTGGGCCCGTCTGACCTGTTCTGCCGGGTTTACCGTAAGCCCCCCTTCCGCCAACCTCACCTTTCTCACCTGTAGGAAGGATAAGAAGCAAAGTGTGTGGAGCAATTTCTTTTGTATTTTTAATTTGGTAATCGATTTGCGTCTGCTTACGATTCACATTCGGACAAACTCGAGGAATGGATATAAACCCTGAATCAAGTCAAAGGGGTTGTTATAGGAAATGATAGCCCGGTAAAAATGGTCAAATGGATCGTGTTGACATGCAGATATACGGTATGTATGAACACAGTCGATAAAAGCAGTTAAAATTTGTTTGTGGTTTTTACCTTTCAATATGGTCATGTTAATCTGAGGTGCAATCTGGTACTGAGGGTATTGCTGGCTGGCAGACTCTTGCGGGTCGCAGCAACGGCGACACTCTCTGCTCCTTCATGTGTACAATCAACAATTAAACGAGTTAAGATGTATCGCAATATGCTTGAAATGACCCCAAAAAATAAAAAGAATCTATTTTATAACCATCTAACGTTGAGTTTACAGTTCATAGTTCGGTGTCACAATAGAACGGTGTTGCTTTAAACTCTAATAGCAAACGGAAATGTGACTTAACTATTCTTCATTTCGTCTCATATTATCGTACGCCAAATACGCCTGATTGAAATCGATCCTTTTACTGGAACGAGTGTGGGTGAAACAAAAACAGACAAAAGGCAATTTAGTCAGTTCATCTTTCGATGCTCACTGAACTGAGTTCTTGTCATGCCAGCGACGTGCACTGACGTTCATGACTGGTGAGGCACTAGTCCTCTGGAGTCTGATATAAAAATGCTACCCCACAAAAGAATATTAGCACATATTTCAACTTTGACATTCATTGAAATATATGTTTTTTAAAAAATTAAAAGATTCAACATTGAATAAATGAATATTTGCTTTCACATCTTGTCATTGTTTCAATAAATTCCACACTGTTCAAAAATAAAAATATCAATTCAATAAATATCAATAAAAATCCAAAAATATTTAACTCATTCACTCCCAAAGACGTTTTTAAACGTCTTTTCAGACTTGGTCCAGAATTGGCTGGTACTGAATGAGTTAAGATAAGGTCGAGTATGTTGTCGTTGTTGTTGCAGATCAGAGCCCGGTTCAAGATGGCGGTTAATGTTACGTTCAGACAGCAGGCAAATACGACCCTAAATCGGTTTAGACGAGATGTGCACCTGGCATCACGATGGTAGTCCTGCTCCGTGTGGTCCCTTCTGATCTTTGGATCTTCCACCCCATGTTCAGTTGGCCGGTAGGTAAGGATTGGACAATGCCAGAATAGCATCAACATCCAAACGATGGAAAATGCCATCTGCAATATAGAAGGAAATCAAGAAAGCCAATCATGTTTTTGGAGTGTTTAGAACCAGCAGTTACCAACTTTTTGAAAGCTTAAAGCCACTCCTTCAAAAGTGATTCATGCCCAAGGCTGCCAATATTGATACACAACTTCTGAAATGTTCAAATTACTTTTCAAAATAGTATTATTAAGGCTTGGTCTATTTAATAAGCCACTATTAAGTCTTTTTAAATAAAGCAGACACTTATTTTTATGATTAGTTGTACACATGAACACATTACAACAGTCAGACAAAGAAAAATAACAAGATCGTCGTAGCTAAAATGCCATCCTCATGGTCATGGTGGTGCATATTCGATGTTGGAGGAATAATATGCCTGGTGCCTGCAACATGCTGAGACAAGTTATTCCTTTTGTATGGCATCAACCTGAAAGCTGGGAAAACAAATTCTTATAAATTAATCGAGCATTCAAAGTCGTTCCATTGTAGACGTCTCGGTAAACTGGTGCGGATGTTTTATATTCGGGGTTATGTCAGACTTCAGAACATAAGCACAATAGTGTTGACTTCTGTTCCCTTACGCCACAAACACCAATCAGTACATTGTTTATTGCAGGATCAAAGTTATAAGCAAGAGGCAAAATCTTACTTTTGATGCCATGGCACGTTATTCTCCTCTCAGAATGAAAAACAGAAGAATTTATTTTCCTTCAGTTCCTGTCCCACTCTGGGTTGTTATTTTTATTTATTTATTTATTTATTTTTGGCGTATCTTTCTCCTTAGATCACACTTGACTCCTCAAACACAGAGCGCAGACAGTGGCTTCCAGAAAGTCCTGCCCCGAAAAACAAGTGGAGGAGATTCAAAGGGGAGGAGGAACAGTGCTTTGACAGAAGGCTGCATTGAAGGAGGAGCTTTGAGAGCTGAAATCCAAAGGTGAAAATGACAAACGGAGGAAAGAAAGTAGAAGACGTGCAAAATGTAACAAAACAAAGTGTTGGGGGTCAACTAAAGGACCGTGTCCATATGTTCCTCTTTTCCAGGTTCATGTTTTGAAAACAAGGGTATTTTCTTTCAATCACGCAACTATATACGGTACATGAAAACTGTATATATTAAATATGAGACACGTCCATTTTGGCATTGTGGATTCACTGTTTGGAAACTGCAGCTGTTTTTTTTAAAATGGAGATAAGCTCCAATTTTAGAGGCTCAAACGCATTTAGTGAAAGTAGCATAACTGTAAGTTTAAATGAATTATGTTATGGAGTCTGATTTTGGGCTGATTAAAGCACTAACAAATTGTGTCGGAAATAAGGAATGAAAAAAAATATGAAGGAAGAAAGGATCAGCTCCTGAGCCAATTACACAGGCCAGAAACATGGTGGATACTAAGCTGAGGTTTGTTTTTCACAAAAGGAACAAGATTAATTCTAAGGCGTGCACGGCTGTTCCGTACGCTCACTGTCAGATAAATACAAGAAACATATCATGAGTCATGGACATGACTGTGTCACCAAAATGTTTGCAGGATTCCAGTCCGATATACTGTATGTTAATGCTCAAATCAGTCATCTAACTTCAGTCCAACACAGCATGCTTTTCAGGCACTTTAGACATCTCCATCACTTCGGAAATGCAGTTTCAAACACATGTGAACATGTGAAATGGTTCGGATTCTAATGGCAACTTTGTCAAAAGTACCTTTGCTCTCAGCAAGCAACAAATACTGGTTCACTGAAAATACTGTAATAAGCTGTAGTACGCCAGGCCACCAGTAGGTGGCATTAGAACGTTGTACAAAAAATATGCTCAAAGGGGGAATTTTATATATACTGTACACACACACACTCTCTCTCTCTCGCTCTCTCGCTCTCTCTCTCTCTCTCTCTCTCTCTCTCTCTCTCTCTCTCTCTCTCTCTCTCTAACTTTTTGACTTTGAATGAAATGCACTTATAATGGGTAAAAAGCCAAGACACTGTATATTTAACAACCGAGAATCAAAACTATGACACCAACTCGACTTGGATGGGAGGACTTTCTTCTGGTATCAGTCAATTACCTTGAATAAACAGATACTAGCAGTAGGCACAGGCCGGCTATGCAAGATTGGCTAGGTTACATAACTGTGTCACACAAATCCACAACACAGTACATTTTACAAGTGTGGTGGGTATACTGTATTTCACTGTTTAGGTGTTGGAGAAAACTCACAACCTGGAGGTGAGGGCATCGGGTGTCCTCCCTGGGCCTCATTGCATTGCTACGTGACAGAGCCCTACATCAGCATATATGCAAAAAGCATGGTACATGCAATAAGTATCTGATACACATATTGCATACAAAAGACATACAACATACAAAAAAAGATTTGGTTTTAAGATGAAAATATTGAATTGTAATGGTTGATTTGCATGGCTATAAAGTGTCTGATTTGTTAGTTTGCATTCAAGATGGACTGTGAACGATCCTTTTCACGAATATCTTTCTTCCTTGTGTTTGAATTATTTCTTGATTAACTATCAAATAGCGTTAAACCTTTAATCCTACGGGATTTAAACGCAGCATGTGCACGACATGCAGAACGTTGGAGTACACGTGCCAGTTAGTTATCCAATCTGTGGAACAACAACTTGGCCATGTGAGCGGCCAAGATCATTTTTCTGATTGGCCCCCCCTGCAACCAATGAGAAAAATCTACAGCAGCTGACAATCGGTCAGCCAATCAGAAAATATACAACTGGAGGCTGTGGCTCCAGATTTGGGCAGGACCAACATGGGCGTATGTCCTCGCAGGTCTTATGCCCATGCAAGATAGGGCGTTTCCTAAGAAAATAAATTCGTCTTTAATCACCATGTTGTTAAAGAATGAGTAAGTCTTGCTTTTTATTCGAATTAAAATGCCCCATGTCCAACATCCGCAGTCTCTTATTGTATTTAAAGCAAGTACAGATTGCAAAGCCACCCATAAGTGCTTGTTCTTTTTACATCATCGATTAAACAGAGCGACATAATTGATAAATAATGAATATCATGGTCCGGTAAAAGATTAGAGTAATTTCCATATCTGCCAGTGGTTGCTAGGGGAAGTGACGTCACTGTCCAACCCGCTTTCACGACGAAGAAAAAAAACTTGCCTAACGATTAGAGGTGAGCTGGACGAGTACTGCTAAACGATTAAATCCATCTCAATCCTCTTGTTTTTTTGTTTAAAATGACTTTTCAAAAGTAGAGAACACTAACTACGTGTTTTACGCTGTCGATTGATACCAAAATTATTGGTCTCCGGCTCTCAGACAAGGAGAAAAGGGATGGTGAATTTTGGATTGTACAGAAGGAACCGATTCCGGGGAGAGAGACATTGAGAATTGGTGGCTTGTCAACCACTTAAGGCAGGTCGTCAGATAAACAAAAAGTGGAAGGTTTAGTAGATTTAAGGCAAAGGAACACAATTACAATCACAATTTAGTCAGCGACAAGATGGAACTTCGAGTGGGGAACCGATACAGACTAGGAAGAAAAATCGGAAGTGGATCGTTCGGTGATATCTATTTGGGTAAGTAACATATGCATAATTGTTTGTGTTTTCATCTTGTTTTTTCGTGTTGAATATACTTGACGTGTCCCCCGCATCGACGTGACACGAGCAGTCGTTTCAAGAGCTATCGTCACTGTTGCTGATCTTAACCTTTGTGTTGAGATCAGCCGCTGTTTTAGCTAACAGTTCTAGTTCCGATCTAGTGTTCATCTCTTTGACTCATAGCCATCATCTGAAAATGTGGTGTTGAAAAACACAATTGGAGTTAAATTAATCGAATTACTGTTCATTTTTGGCAATGCTATCTAGACAGTTTTTTTTGGGGGGGGGGGTCAGTAGAATATGTTACGTCAAATGAATTGGACAATCAAGCTGACTTCTGGGTTGTGGTTAAGAAGACCCACCCAGAAGTTCCTGTTTATCCGTTGCTACCAGCTTCTCGTTTTCAGTCGAGTCGGTCGACAAACAGTTGGCCGTAGTTACACAATACAACCCCCATAACCCGTCAGCACGGCGAAGGCCACGGTCTCATCTTTCTAGCTGTGATGCCTCTGCAAATGCAAGCAGTTCAATTCGTTGCTCTCGAATTTCTCAGGACCCTTATCCACATTTTATAATTGAATGATTTAAGGTCGTTTTCTAGTAACACACTCGTTGCGTGTGGTGGCTTCAATCGTGTTCTACACTAAATTTCAGTGAGCGGTAACGCTAGCATTTCATCTTTCATTTGACTCAAGAGGTCTTTGTCCAAATGCATGCATGTCGCCGATTTGTCTCATTCAAGTACATATGATAATTCTTTATACCTCGATGATGAGCATATCTAAAAAGCAACAGTGTGTTCGTCAGAATTGATTAATCCTTCATTTTGAGCCTTTGGCTTGGCTGGAAATGACATTGCAGCGCAACAGGAGCTCAACATGCATGACAATAAAAGATTGTAGACTTTAGCATCGATTACTCCTGCAAGCCTCGCAAGGGCTGCACTGCCTTTGCTCCTGGGTTGAACATTGACCGCTGGAGGCTTACATGCTATCCCAAAAAAGGGCCGCATGACATGTATTGTAATTTGGCATTTGAATTGTTTGAACACATTTGATGCGCATATTTCTGATACCCTTGTATGGTCTCATCACCCCGAAAAAATCCAACATTTGTTCCCACACATTGATTATATCTTTGGCAAGCTGACTGTGAGTAGAAAATCTTATAAATAGACGTGTGAGAGGTCAGTAATAACATCACTGCAGTTTTTGTTTGTTTTTGAGGTACCGGTAGTTGTATATATTATTTATTTTGAAACTTTCATGTTGATGAAAAAAATGCTTTGGGTTCACAATGTGTGTACATGTGCATTTCCAATTTTAGGCACCGATATTTCTGTGGGCGAAGAGGTTGCCATTAAGTTGGAATGTGTGAAGACCAAGCATCCCCAACTGCACATCGAAAGCAAGATCTACAAAATGATGCAAGGAGGAGGTAAAGTCATGGAACCTTTTCTCCTATCTCAACAATATTTGTGATTCCCAGTTCACAAAATCGTAAATTCTAGCATTTGGTGATTTTACAGTTCAAACTATCGAGAGACTCGATTGTCAACATTTTTGGGGCGAAATAAAGCAACTATGGATGCAAGGTGGTAAAATGGTGTAATAATCCAAAAGTATGAATTTCAGACTTTGCCATCTAATGTCCAAGCCACACAATGAACACATATTGACCTTCCAATTTGTTCCGATTCTCATATTTTCAATTTTGTTCTCTGCTATAGACACCTGTCTCCTTTTGTTGTGCTTGTAGTGGGTATTCCGACCATAAAATGGTGTGGGGCAGAAGGTGACTATAACGTAATGGTGATGGAGCTGCTGGGGCCCAGCCTGGAGGATCTCTTCAACTTTTGCTCCCGCAAGTTTAGCCTCAAGACGGTCCTCCTCCTTGCTGATCAGATGGTGAGATGACTGACATGCCTTCGCCTGGACTAATTTCCAGACAGTTGCTCGCGGATTCTATCGCCCACTTCTTGCTTGACTTTTTTTTTTTCTTGCTGCGCTCATGCTGCTTTTCCTCGTTATGTTGAAACGATTATTGACACCACTGCACCCGAAATAAGCTCGGGCAAACATCTTCACCCATTCTGTGACCAAAAAAATTAGGAGACAAGACTGTTGTAAAGACAGACTGTGCACACATTCTTTTGATGACAGGCAGGGTTTGTGGCCTGACTTTAATGTAGGTGCGCCTCCCAAATTCAATGCATTCTTCTGCGGATCATGCTCAGACAAGTTTTGGGGCAATTGTTTTGACAGTTATTGTATAATCAGTCCAACTTGGTAGAAATGTTGTTCTTGTTAGCTTTTTATTTCAATTTGTAGGTTGCCCATCTCACCCCCCCCCCCCCCCCACCCCCCAAAAAAACCATGACGAAGAAATATCTGCTGTCCATGAATTGTTGGAATCTCTGCGACAACCTAATCTGCCACCGTCATTTGCTGAGTCTTCTAACATTTTGGGAGCGAGTCATGTACTGTTGTTATTGCCTTTAATAATTTTTTTCCCCACAATATATTAATATAATGTCATCCTTTTTTTTACGACAGATCAGTCGCATCGAGTACATTCACTCCAAGAACTTCATCCACAGAGATGTGAAGCCTGACAACTTTCTGATGGGGCTCGGCAAAAAAGGCAACTTGGTCTACATCATCGACTTTGGCCTGGCCAAAAAATACCGCGACGCCCGCACTCACCAGCACATCCCGTACCGCGAGAACAAGAACTTGACTGGAACTGCAAGATACGCCTCCATAAACACTCATCTGGGGATTGGTACATACTCACGCAAATGGAACATGCTCCTTTACGAAGTGAACATGTTTGGACTTGCCTAAAACGTAAATGGAAGTTGAACACTTTTTTTTTCTGCCATCCTCTACAGAGCAGTCAAGGCGTGACGATCTGGAGTCCTTGGGCTACGTTCTTATGTATTTTAATTTGGGCTCCCTGCCTTGGCAAGGCCTCAAGGCTGCCACCAAGAGACAAAAGTATGAACGCATCAGTGAAAAGAAAATGTCCACCCCAATCGAGATTCTATGCAAGGGATACCCATGTGAGTCAACTTCTTGGATCATTTGCAATAGTTTTTTTTTTTTTTTATTATTATGATGGTTTTTTTTTTTTTACGGTTTGTGAATTATTAGGCCTCGGCTAATAGTAGTTGTTGTCTCTGCCGCAGCTGAATTTGCAACCTACCTGAATTTTTGCCGTTCCCTCCGCTTTGACGACAAGCCAGACTACTCGTACCTGCGACAGCTTTTCCGGAACCTTTTTCACAGACAGGGATTCTCTTATGACTATGTGTTTGACTGGAATATGCTCAAGTTTGTGAGTATTACTTGACCAATTTTATTGCATGAATACGTTTTGGCATGCAAAAAGGTGCTTTGCTTCCTTTGGTGTGTGTGGCAGACATGCCAGTGCAATTTTTCATTTCTGCCTACGGTAGAGCCATTGTAGCTGAGATAATAATGCACAAATGTTGTTTTTATTTGAATTTTGCTTGGTGCGCGTTTTTTTTTTCTTTCTGTATTCTGTAACTTTAATGCAGGCCAGCCGCTTTTTTATATTAACTCATTCACTCCCAAAGACGTTTTTATACGTCAATTCAGACTTGGTCCAGAATTGGCTGGTACTGAATGAGTTAGTAGCCAGATGCTACTGATGTTAAATAACATCATTCCACATCAAATTCCAACATCAAATTATTATTCCAACTTGTGTTCAGGTCATAGCCCGGATTTGTTGGTGTGATTTTTTTCTGACGAACTCTGTTTTGAACAGGGAGCCAACCGAGCGGCAGAAGAGGCGGAGAGAGAGCGCCGCGACCGAGAGGACAGGCTGAGACATGGCAGGAACCCGGCGACCAGAGGAGTACCCGCCGCATCGGGAAGACCTCGCGGGGGCCAAGACGGAGCCCCGCCGCTGACACCCACTTCACATACAGGTTTGCAAATGGTCACTCGGTTACTAATGCGTCGTTCACACCGGCTAGCAAAGTCATTTTAATGGTGCTGATAGGAATTGCGCTGGTTGAAGTTGACCCCGGAATTTACATGCTTCAAAAGTAGTATCAGGTGTCGGCCAACTGCAATGTGGGAGTTCCAGACGTCAACATTTCTTGTTTACTGGTACTTGGAAGTTGTTGAAGTTCCCCCTCTAATCTTTAGCGTCTCCACGTCAAGCATCCGGCATGGAGCGTGAGCGAAAAGTCAGCATGCGACTGCACCGCGGCGCCCCCGTCAACGTCTCCTCCTCGGATCTTACTGGACGGCAAGACAACTCGCGCATGTCCACCTCACAGGTACAAGACCCTTGACTTGATTCCTGCTCATTGAGATTTTTCAAGCACATATTGCAGGAGTCCCCATTTTGATGCCGACCCTCTTCAAACATGGGAAGAGCGTTATTTTCATCTTTTGTTGAAGAACTAACCATCAAGCAGATATGGTTGCCCTGCCCACTGTGAATCGTGGCACGGGGTAGCTGCTGTGTGTGCTGCTGATCGCCATGAATCACAAAAAAAAGAACAACTGCATGTCATGCAAGTGAATTAATCACACGTCTCTAAATTCTGTCTGCCGCTGTAATGGAGTTGAGCTCATTGTTACCGAACAACTAATCAACTGCTACGTTAGAAAACACGTTGGAAAAGCTTTAAAAAAGCCCATCAAGCGAGTTCCCTCCACTTTTCTTGTGCAGCAACTTGGACCTTGTGTTGAGGTGCTGCTCTTTTCGTCTGTTTAACCCGTAGTGCAGTCACTCCATGACAAGGTGTCTGACTTGACGTATTGGGCCTTGTCTCTCCCTTCCCCCAACCTCAGAATAGCATTCCCTACGAACATCACGCCAAGTAGACGCTCGCCACATACTTGTGTGACCGTGGCAACACTGGGTGAGTTCTAAAGCCCCTGTAAGCACCAGGAATGCATTTATCCATCTTCCAGTTCGACACTGTACTGCCATAACTCATTCAGTACCAGCCAATTCTGGACCATGTCTGAAAAGACGTTTAAAAACGTCTTTGGGAGTGAATGAGTTAAAATGATGCTCCTCATTCAAGCATATTTCTTTCCCGCACTTTTACACAAATCTCCGCTATTCATTCTGAATAGTGGAAGATATGTAACTAAGACCAAGCAAATTTTCTTTGATCAAACCTTGCCTCAAGTGCGAACAAGGCAGCCAGTAAATGCGTGTAGAATAGACTTGATGCGTCTGAGGTCAAAGGTTGCAGTCATGAGAGCTGGTCTGGATAATGCATCACAGTGTGCACCATAGTCCAAGAATGTAACACCCCCCTCTGCCCCCTCAATTGCCTACTGAGTTCCGAAAAGAATATCCTTTTGAAAAGCTTTGTCTTTCTGGCTTGTTGCTTGCACTGTTGGTTTGATGCCACATACAGCAATATATTCACTGGCCCAAAATGGACTCCTTATACCCCACCCCACCCCACCCCAGTATGGCTTGGTGCAGTTGTGGGTTTCTGATGTTGTTTTTACCTGCCAAAACCTGCGTCCCTGCATCCCCTCTGTGATTTTTTTTTTCTGACCCCGTAACACTTGCACGAGATTAAGCTACTTGTTTTTGCATCTCAGCTTAAAGCTTCCTCATGGCTCTGGCTGAAGGCACGCCATCCAGTTGTTCCGACACCTAGTGCGCTGTGTTTTTCAAAGGAAAAGGGGGGGTTTAGGATGTTTCGGGGCGTAAGCTGCACCTTCGCCAAAGTGACAACCCAAGTGACACACGCGCGCACACACACTGTGTGTTGAGTAATGACTGGATGGCTGCAAACTTTTTCTGCTGGCTGTGAACTAATTTTACAGGATGCCAACCTTTTACTTGTATTATGTGGATTTTTTTAAATATTCAACTGCACAACAGATTGGTTTTGTTTGTTATATTATTGCAAAACATTGACGGATAACAATTACACTAGATCCTCGCTTTAAGATAAAGTTGCATTCTTATGACGCTGGTGTAACCCCAAAGTCACAACACAGGGTAGTCTGAAGAACCCCTGTAACCTTTACAAAGTAACATTTTTTTAAAGTCTATTAGGAGTTTAAAAAAAAAAAAGAATCAGTGCCAAAGTTCGAATTCTGTCTTTGGATCTGATCTGCAGCTGATGCTTTTTAGCTTTTTGAATTGCAAACGCTTTGAGGAGTGGTAATGAGCCAAACTGCCAGCAGAGGGCAGCAGTTCGCCATTTTAGAAGTGAGATGAGGGGAACGAGACTGTCTTGGCTCCTTCGGTGACTGACACCAGACAAAGATCAGCCGATACCGATGTTGTGGGAATAGAGACCACTAAAACAGGCTGGATAGGAGCTCCCGAGGACCAGACCCTGTGTTTGTCCAAGTAGCACCTGCTCGAAGCAATTTGATTCCGGCGACGCTCTACAGATTTGGCCCCATCTACGCTGACTCAGTTGAAAACTCACATTCCGCTTGACC
Source organism: Hippocampus zosterae (assembly GCF_025434085.1). Lineage (NCBI taxonomy): Eukaryota > Metazoa > Chordata > Actinopteri > Syngnathiformes > Syngnathidae > Hippocampus > Hippocampus zosterae. The sequence continues at coordinate 6,961,517 of NC_067457.1, forward strand.
GCAGTATTATCTCATATCCTCGTTTAGCAAATGTTCGAAAGTGTCTTGTCGACTACGCAGCTACTGTATTTCCGTGTTTGTTGAAATGAGACCGCTTTGCCTGCTGGTTGCATCTGTGATTAGCTGAATGTGCTTGGTCAAAGGTGACATAAGCAATTATTGAGCCTGATTTTTCACTACCGACCACCTTATCAAGTGGCTCTAAATAGTATCCGAGTCCATTCTTTAAGGGGTGTCTTCAGACCCCACGCCCCAAATCTGCTCCAAATTGTATCACGCCTCGCCTGACACTCCTTTTTCCTTTCTCTTTTTTCCTCCAGATGGTGTCAAGCGCACTGCCTGCTATCCTCCATCCTCTCGTTCCTCGATGAGCCAGTATCACGCAGCCACGCAGTCTAGTCTGCGTTCACTGAGACACGAGACAGACTCTCAAAAGTACTATTGCCACTCTGAATTACTACTGCATCAGCTACCACGGGGAAGCCACTTCACTTCGACCGGCTAATTGGAAGTGCTTTCTTACTGACTGCTCTCAGTACTCTCACCTTGTTGACTTTTGTCCCCTTAGACCACACCCAAGCCGCGTCCTCTTTTGGTTTTTGTGTCTCGGTCTAAGTGTTGGACTTTAGGACTGTTTTCTGTCCACTTTTGCGGAAGACATCTGGACAAGCTGCACTGCCCTTCCCCAAGCCGGTCACGCGTTTTTTTTTCTTTTTTCGAAGCATGCCTAAAGACAACGATTGTGTCCAGGGCCATCATGGCAACTTCTTTGTTTTTTTTTTTCCAAGTGTAATCGACAAACTCTCTCTGAATCCCACTACATACTCAGTTTATGGCCCAATGTCTTTACCGTCTTGTCACACTCATCAATGAAACGTCGTTTTTTTTGGGGGGGGGGGGGTATCCATTTAAAGGGTGTGTATGATTACACACACACATCCAGTGAATGTACCAAACACGTTTTGGTATTTCAGACGCAGGAGGCTTATGTATTCTCCCTTCATTTTCAATACATAGTTTTTGTCAACTGTGCAGTGGGCCCTGTTCGCTTTCTTAGTGTCGGCCAAAACTGCACTTTATGAAAGGTGGCGAGCGCTTCATTTGACACTGTTGACCATATTTCTCTTCACTGTGTCCAGATACATTTTTTGCGTCGTCTCCTTTGTATTGTTTTTGAAGCTGTGAAATGTAGATGTGTAAATATATCTTTTTTTTGTCTTTTGATTTCCTTCCTTCTTGGTTGGGGATCCGAGCATTATTTCGAAAGCTTTGCTTTAGGAGGCCTGCTCTGCGGCAAGGTTAGGCAGCCGTAATTATGTGTAGCATCTGCTCGTCGGTGTGCGTCCTGTCACCCGACCCCCGCACCCGTCCGCCCCTTTTTGTCACAGAGCAGTGCTGGTCGCGGGCACTGTACTGAATGTGGCCAACTCTTTTTGTTTGTTTCTTCATACACTTGGTTGTCAGGGGTACTGACTGAGTTTTTTGGTGTGTTTGTGTGGGTGTGTTTGTTATTTTTTTCCTCTATCCCACCCCCTTCAATTCGAATTTAATTGTGTCTTGGACGTCTGGCTGCGAGTAGCCATTTCTGTTGAAATAATGCCCAGTAGTTTTTGATTTTGAAACTTCTTTAGTCAGCGAGTTGAAGAAAAATTAGTCAATGGGCCAGCAACTTTTGTTCTCACATTTATATTTGCCACTGTATTTGTGTACCTAAATTGTAAATAAATTACCTCCTTGTATCTTTCGTGCCATGGCTGTCCGCGACGGTCTACCTGAACCAACGTTGGGGTACTGTTCAAGCTGCAAAAACTGTATGAGCTTATCCAAGTACGATAGTTGAAACCAGACAACTCAAAAAAGAAGCATAGATAGAAATGTCTCTTTCCGTGTGGAACTTACTCCAAAAAAAAAAGTCCAAGCAGAAAAGATACACGTATAGATAATTTATTTTTCAGAGTACAGTACAACAAACATGTATTGTCACGGTGCTTCAGCCAAAATAGATTTCACTGCATGTTTGTTGGATTCACAAATCATTTTTAGAGGAAGCAGACATCACATTTATTGAACCTGACACGCCACGTCACTCTAGTTGTGCAACATCATAAAGAACAAATGAAATGGACATAAATCACTGCTGAAATGATAACGGTAAAATCATCAAGCAGCATCGAGTCTAAATAAAATGAACGTAAGGTCTAAATATTACATTTTGCAGCATGTGCGGTATTAGAGCTTTGCTTGGGGAATGTTATTGAGTTCGGCGTGTCCCATTAATATTGTTAAACAAAAATGAAATGTACTTGTGGTTTAAAAGAAAAAATGGACATCAAAGTGTATATTGGGACTTTCCCAATACATGAAAATCATCATGGTCCGTGTATTTGAAGAGAATGAGTGGTCTTTTTTTTTGGGGGGGGGGCTCTTTTAAGGAAAAGGCAATATTTACTCCCCCCCCCCCCCCCATATCATGCATATTTGGTTTGTTAAGCGTAGCGCTTAGTGTTCGGCTTAGTGCTTTTTTTTTTGTGAGCCCCTACTTAGCTCAACAAGATGAGCAAATTATTCAAGTGTGAGGCAGTGCACTCGTACAAAACTGCAAACTATTCATAAAATGCCCTTGGTGTACAGCTCATGAGGTGGCGGGAGCGGAGTAAAAGCAAAAAGATTTCAGAGAAATTCTTGTTTAAAATTGGCAATCCTACGACGATATTGAGGTTAAATGCCAATTTACTGCCCAACTTCCTTCCTTTTACTTTGATCGTATTTGACATTTTTGTGTTCCTCCTCTTAATACTGATAGTCTCTTTCATTACATTTTTATAATGACGATTCCTCCCCACCGCCCGTCTGCTCATTGTTCCCAGCTGCATTCAAATTGTCAGCTTTCCCGTTGTGTTTACCCCTTTCTTCCGCGTCCCGCGGCTCCCGCGGGCCGTCTCTCTCATCGCCTACGCTCCCCTTCACTGCAGCCGTCGCGGCCATTTCGAGCTTTGCCTCCGGCTCTTCTTGTTTCCTTGTGATGCACAGGAAGTTCCCCAGGGCGATCACAATGGCTGACAACGTAACCTCGCAGCCCGCCAACAAGAAGACGTACATGTACTTATGGGTGGCATCCAAGAGGCGACCTGGAGGAAGAGGACGTCAGCCTACGTCACTTAAGGTACTTTACCGGCACCATATCGACGCCATATTTTTCCGATGCTTTTTCATCAAATCTAAAATATTTGTATCCTTTGACAGGACGGTCACAATCACTCAATATTTTTTTTAGGATTTTAGTCAAGCAAATCCTTCACTACATGGTGTCAAAACGATCTTAAATCCTGTGAAAACAGGACCCTTGTGTATTTTATGTCGTCCTGTGCAGGCGCGTGCACAGATAGACCCCGAGTGGTGACTATGAGGAAAGTGCTCTTGACCTTGAGCCCCTTTTTCTTTATCACTCCCAAAAAAAATCCTTCTCTGTCATCACCACCCCCCTCAAAAAAAAGAGGATTTTGACATCAGATGATGGGTATTTATTTGAGTAACCCCCCCCCCCCTCTTCTATTTGAAGAGGGGGTTGTTGACTTTTGACATTGTGTTTGGCTTCCCGTCACCTCCTTACTCCACATCAACTTATTTCAATACCATTCATTCATTCATTCATCTTCCGAGCCGCTTGATCCTCACTAGGGTCGCGGGGGGTGCTGGAGCCTATCCCAGCTGTCTCCGGGCAGTAGGCGGGGGACACCCTGAATCGCTTGCCAGCCAATCGCAGGGCACACATAGACGAACAACCATCCACGCTCACACTCACACCTAGGGACAATTTAGAGTGTTCAATCAGCCTGCCGTGCATATTTTTGGAATGTGGGAGGAAACCGGAGCACCCGGAGAAAACCCACGCAGGTCTGGGGAGAACATGCAAACTCCACACAGGGAGGCCGGAGCTGGAATCGAACCCGGTACCTCTGCACTGTGAAGCCGACGTGCTAACCACTGGACTACCGGGCCGCCTATTTCAATACCAATCAATACCAAAAGTTAAATAAGTATTCTGCCCCGTAAACATCTGCGCACGAGACTTAGTATGTGGAACTCAACTCAAGTATTCCAAAACATAGTTAACTCATTAACTCCCAAAGACGTTTTTAAACGTCTTTTCAGGCTTGATCCAGAATTGGCTGTTACTGAATGACTCAAGAGAGAATTCGCTTACCTGCTCCGGGAGGTCCCACCAATACAGCTATGGCTTCCATCAGAAGCACAAGGCCGATGGCACTGGAAAACTTGTCCGTCCCCACAATAGCCATCAGGACCTCAAATTGTAGAGCTCCCACCATGCCGTATGACATGCCAAAGAAGATACAGAAAACCACCAGGCCCCCATAGGTGTTTGCCTGAATTCCGAGACAAGAGGTGTTCAAAGATGCCCGGCGTCCGTTCAATATCCCGATCGAAAGCCTTTCTCCTTACCTGTGATCCGATGAGATCAGTGATGCCGTTGAAGATCATCGCAAAACTGAACAGGTAGACGCACCTCGGCCGTACCCACTTTGTACCTGCAACGATTCCGGACAGAGGACGAGCAAACATATCTACGAATCCCAGAATGGTGAGCAGCAGTGCCGAAGTCGTGTCCTCGTAGCCGAGTCCTTTAGCGTAGTTGACCACGAACACGGGGGGCACAAACAAGCCCAGTACCATAATCGAGGCCGCGACGGTGTATATGACGAATCCTCTGTCCTTGAACACACTGAAGTCCAGCAGTTTTTTCTTTGGCCGTAGCTTCTTCTCCTCTTTAGCAGTAAGAAGGCCATCCTCCAATTCCAGATGTTTCTTTGGCGGCAAGAGGGGCCTCATGAGGGCACCGCAGGCGCAGCAGTTGAGCAGCATCCCCCCAAGTATGAGAAAACCACCCCTCCAGCCATACTGGTACTGCAGAATTTGTCCCAGGGGGGAGAGACAGCACAGAGCCACGGGGCTGCCTGCGGCTGCCAGGCCGTTGGCCAAAGGTCGCTTCTCACTGAAGTAGCGATTTAGCATGATTAGCGATGGCTGGAAATTCAATGCCAGGCCCAAACCTGAAATGACAAGAGGGCAGTGTTACAGACATAATTGAGAACCACGTGACTCCCAATGGGATCAACGAGAGAAAAAAAACGAACTGTTACATAAGATAAGAGGGCTGTCGTCCAAGAACTGGAATATTTGTCGTGAGTGAGAATCACAATCAATGTAGGGTTTATGCCAAAGCGGCCCCTTTAATTAACCAAATCCTTTTAATATTGTTGTAATGGTTAATACACCTGTTCGATCGAACTTTGTAAACTTTTCACGTATTTTCACGTTGGCCATATATCAAAATGTCACCTTTTATTTCCATTTTCACCAAATGGAAAGGCTGAATTGATCTGCAATTCACCATTTTCTCCACTAGGTCGCGCCACTTCACTACGATTGTACAGTATTTGAGTACTGTACGCTTTGCTTGAAAATACACAGCAATACACAATGGGATTTAAATTCGAAGTTCTACTTTGTTTTCCAAATTACTTTGAGTACTCAGCCAACTGGACAATGCGGCAGTATTTCACAAAGTAATCGTTGCACAACAATCAAAGTACATGAATAAATACTTGTTTGGCAACAGTCGGCATTCAAAGCTTTTTCACTTAGCTTTTGCCTTGATTCTCATTATGTCGAGTCGTCTGCCTAATGCAGACGTTCTGCTGGAACTCTACCTGTAATGACACCGATGCAAAGGTATATGTGGATGATGCTGGTTGCGAAGGAAGCTAGAACCATTCCCAGTGAGGCAAATAGTCCTCCGACCATCATCACGGGTCGGCAGCCGAACCTGTTCACCAATACACTGCACAGCGGACCTGGGGAGTGGGGAACAAAAACAATGAAATCCCACCAGTTTCATTACGGTATTATTACTGTATATTTAATTGCAACTCCGTGTGTAACGTGTGCTGACCTGTGCCATAGAGCATGGCAAGCAAAATGGATGATATCCAGGCGGTGTCACTGTATCCAACGTCAAACTCTCTGATTAACTCCTTGAAAAAGACGCTAACGGCCTTGGGGAAGGCGTAAGAGAATCCGGTGATGACGAAGCAGCCGACCAACACCGCCCAACCCCAGCCTCCATCGGGTGCCTTCACCCCAGTAGGTCCATCGTCCACCACCGCACCCCCCATTTTGTTTTCGGGTTGATGTGATAGTCGTCAGAAACTGAAAAAAAAAAAACATCCATTTAAAACACAGTTGTCTTCCTTTAAATGATTCTTAGTCACAATTAAGTTTAACTTGTTTACAGTGGATCTATTTTAAATCGTTGTGAATACTTGGAGGTTAGGATCAATCAATAAATGATGCTAAAATGGGAACATGGAGTCTTCTGTGGCATCCTCGTGAGCCACTTGGTTCTCCTACTGACTCTAATAACGACTCAACATGAGTCATCGTCCTGCAGTATATATGTTTTTATCAACTTTGCATTTTTGTTTCTCTATAGTCATTTTTGTATTGTTTCTATTCATGATTATTTTCTGTACAGGGTGTCCCAAAAATCACCATACACCTTTTTTTCTGTTTAAAATTCAGGTTGCACCCAAACAGACGTGAGGCCATCAGGATTTGACATCTTCGACCAGTTCCAGTTTTTGGAAGTATATCATTCCATTGCCCGTTGCGTAAATTTGACATTGGAGCAGCTTTTATACGCTTGCTGTTTCTCAAGAGGTTTTGCGGTCCCTACAATGCATGTTAGCAGCATTTTGAGAAGCTCTATGGACATCGCGCTGCTCCAACATTGGGTACAAATTATGCTATGAGAATGCAGTGTCCATTTTGAAATCTGTTTGAGACCCAAATTGCACAACATACAAAGATACACAGCTATGAACTGGAACTCTTTGTTTGGTAGCCGGGTGTGTTATGAAATGTATCGGAGCACGTGTTGACACCTGATAGGCCTATGTGGAATGTGTTTTATTGTATTCCTAGCTCCGAATAACATGCCAAAATAAAGCAGGCCAAACTCAATACATGTTAAACTGTCAACACAGGAATGCATTAAGTGATGATGTAATGCTGGAAGTCTTCTCACATTGTTGGGCAGAAAAGACACAAAAATCCAAAGAAACAAAAACACGGGCATTAATACTTCAATCCTCATCTAACGGAGGTCTTGCGAGGCAGCTGCTGTGTGACGAACATTCCTTGTACAGGTTCAGCTCGACAGTGCCCTATTCAGTCTTACTGTCAGCCTTGTGAAATGGCACATGGGATGTGTCGTCATTGTATTGAGACATGGAGAAACGTGTTTGAGCAATTTCTTGATAGTGAGAGCGAGACCAACTCAAACTTTAAAATCTGCCAGCTCGTTTGGGCGAATTCAATCCAAGAAAGACACAAGATCTACAGGGCCTTTAATCCAAGAGGGCCTTTGCACTAGAAAATGCTTGAAGTGTCATCAATTTCTGATGACCAAAAAATGGGACTAAAGTCAAACAAGTAAAGTTGATTACCGTACATAGGCGACCATATAATTTGTTTCTCATCAATATGTACCTTTTATATTATTCTGTATTGTGAGACACCCGCGCCCCTCTTATTTTATTTTTTGGCTCCCTTCCTATCAAAGGCACAGTGTCAGTGCCAAAGAAATATCAACACCATTACTAATTTAAGACCCTCTGCAGTACGCTGGACACAGACGCACACGCACACACGTGGATGGAACATTTCTCATCTCTAAAAGTCAGATGAAAGGACTCCAGATACCAACAGGCTTTATGTGTGCTACAGTTACAGAGTAAAACCATCGACATGTCTGTGCATTGACGTGTCCACCTACAAATTTACCTACCAACCTATCTATTGATCTCTCTACCGTTCTATGTCACAGGTGTCTGACTCAAGGTCAATGACCACATCACATTATGTAGCTCACTTAAACCAACAAATAAATGAACAAAAAAGAAATACGTTGTGTACTTTAACTCTATTCATTCCACATTTTCCACGACTTCTGATTTCAATTTCTATTTGTTTTTAACAATGATACGTTTAGGTGATTATTTCATGAAATTATCTTTTTATTGGGAACGAGCAGAGTATTTCTTTACTGCATAATTTCAAGCTCTCCTTGGCCCTTTTTCTCAGGTGACATTATTCAAACATTTGGTTTTCTCAGTCAAAGCGGCCGTCTGGGAGATCCATCATCCATCCGCTCGACCATCAACCATTCATCCAACCATCTACCCATTTATCAATCTATTACAGTCATTCGCGGATTGACTAAGGTTCAGAGAGTGCAAATACTGTCAAGAGCAACTCGCGCTACGTACCCCACTCACTGCTTCATAACTCGTAAAACACGGGGATCGGCGTTCTTCCATTCTTTTACACTTCAAGTGTGTTTGTGTGTGTGTGGCGGCGGGCAACGTATTTATTTTTTCGGATATATTGATATGGATCCAGGCGCTATTGACTCATTTCGTATTTTTTTTATAATTTTTTATATTATTTATATAAAAAAATGCGAATAGTTGTACTGACTATTCTGGGAGACTCCAGCTGCCTCGTCTACGTGATGGACGAGTGTGACGTCACATTGACGCTGCCCGGACGAAGCCGGCTGGCGTACGTGAGGAACGCGGCGTCTCTCTCCGGAGCATTATTATGAAATTTGAAATGCTTGATTAACGCATACTGCGGATTGCGGTAGGATTCTTATGTTATTCGGGCCCCTTGTCAGCCCTTTAAACACGCTTAAAAATACGTACTGAGATCGTGTTCCAAAAATGTAATGGTATTTTGGGCATCGACACGAGTACTCGGCTAGAATGGATTGTAACAAGTGCAGTGTATCCCGAATACATTTACACATCATGTCTATTTTTTATAATGTGTATAGTCTCTGTACCTGTTGCTTTTGCTTTAGGTAATCGCGCTGTTGCCATCGGCGGTAGACATAAAGGAGTCATATTTAAAGGTCAAACAGAAGAGGGGATGGGAAAAAAAGCAGAATCGCACACAGTACCTGAGGTGATGCTGTCTACCGAAGAGCCGCTGAATAGAAGACCATGTGAACGTGTTGTCGTCACTGGTTTTATAAACGGCGCTGCGCTGATGGGCCACCCAACTGGCACCTGTGTCACTACACTTACATCATTCGAAAATGTCCACGCCTTTTTACGTTGACTAAGCTGTAACAGAAATGGAGATCGCTATTTATTAAACGAATCATATTTCCTAATTTCTTGTTGGTATGTGTACTCACTTACAACGACCCAGAAGAATCTGCCTGGTATAAGAAGGATGGATGTGTTTTGTGTTTATGTATCTAAATATATCTATGTATATAGTTTTAGAATTTAATTTACTTTATACACACACCTTTCAACGTGGATATAATTGTCGGTCAGGAAAGTAAACATCTAGGAACAATTTTTAGCTGTGTCTGTGTCACAGGGCAAGATATTAACAAACTCTCTGTTTCCATGGAAACCAAACCCGCTCAAGTGAACTGACCTACAGTCAAACTAACCCGGTGGCTGGCTCGTTGGATACAATCAATATCGGCGAAATAAAAGGACGTTCAGTTTAGACTTTAAATATTGATGATATTATTTTTTAAATGAATTCAAATGCTGCATTTATTCAAACAGTACAATAATGTTTAAAACACATAGATCAGTAAACAAGCTAAATAAATCATTATGCGGTAGACTCTAGGAACCACTTATGGCTATGTTTGTGTAGACAGGGACGAAATTACAATCGGGCAATTACCATGGAAACGATTAGACCCCCAACCCCTCCCTCTTTAAGGAGCTAACTCGGTAGCATGCAAGCAAATTGTTTGCAGTCAATATCCACTTTCGCTGCTGAGCACATTTGTGTCATTGACATGTAGGATATCGTCTCTGGCAATAACAGCGGCGACTTTAACGACCAAATGGTTACGGCAACTTTGTCAAAATCCAGAGAGGATAAAGTGGCAGCTACATGGTGGGACAACTTGTGAATATTTGTTCTTATTTTTTTACTTGATACGTTTGTTTTTCGTAACGTAACAAAAAAACACAAGCTCATTGTGATAGATGATTGATAGAAACAAAAGGAACGTTGATTTCACACGATTTATCTGGTATGTCGGCGCATACTGGACATTGTACGCCACATTTTAATCCACATTCCAGTGTAGGTCTGAAATCAAGGACAGCATTGTTAAGATACCCTATTTAGAAGGTCACAATTTCATTCGCTTTCGATTCTTAAGGCTGTCATTCAATCTGATTTCAACAGGTTGTGATTCGATTCGACATCGAGTCAGTAAGAAGTAAAAACACACAAATACGAGTACTTTTTGACAATATTGAAATATTCTGTCTTGCTCTCAGTGCCATATATTACTGTATGTGGCACGTCATCTCAATTTAGAAAAAAATGCACATCACTTATTTGTGCATTTGGAGTACAAAGAAGAAAATCATGCAGGTTGTGTACAACACTTCAAAAGTGCACGTTGGCTTGTTGAAAGTGTAAGAAAAATAAAATATTTGCAAGTGAATGTATTTGTGCAGATGAAGGACAAAAGTAGAAAGTGTTGCATTGCATTCACAAATCCTTAATTTTACTCACGTACCTAATGATGTGTTTATTTTTGATTAACTTATCCAGGGCTTTGTCTATGTGCACAAGCACATCTTGATGTATTCTATTTCTCATCGGTAAAACATAACTTGCGTCATTTACTTTTGTGCTTTGGGCTGTGTGTTCCAGTTTCAGAATGCAGGACGGCGGGGACACCCAGGACTGTGGACTGGGACACCTGGAGGCCCTGGTGGCCAATAAAGAGAGGGAATGGAAGGAGCTCCACACGAGAAGAATTAATCTGTTGGAAGATTCTCTGAAAAAGGCAAAGGAGGAGTGTTCTTCTCTTCGGTAACAATTTGAAATAATGCATATCAAATGGCTGTTTGCATGAAATAACATGATTGTTGCGGACTCGCGAATTAAATGTCTCAACGGCAAACAATACAATTGAACAGTCGTTTGAGGTTGAACCTTTAAACTCTTGCAGTGTTACGTCATGTTACAAAGGAGCCTGTTTCCCCACCCCGGCCGTGACAGTCTTGTACCATACAGACGGACTGGCTTTTATTTGCAATGGTTTTGAAATGTGTCGCTGGGATATCTGCGTCCCACACTCCATACAATGGTGTGTTGATTATTAAGAATAACCAAGAGATTCTGTGCGGAAAGACACATCACGATTAAAAAAAAATATATAAAATCAATGCTACGAGGACGACAAATGAAACGATGCAAACCACTTTCTGAGACACGATTTGCTCTCTGTAACTGATGTCGACTGTCTCTACGCCTAAGGCAAAAAAATACTGAGCGATTGAGTCATATCGCATATAATCTAAAGTCAATATGAAACTTGATGGTTTTCTTTTCATCGTGTTCTCTCAAAAGTCCCTTTTTGTCACTCGAGTAAAATTATCATGTGTCTTAGCGCTAGTTTGCACACAACGGTGTCTTGAAGATGACCTAATCCATCGTTTATTGGTACTTTTTTTTTTTTTGGAGACAACAAAACCAGAAGCTAAAAGAGGATTTCCAGTTCAATCTGTCGATCCTGGATGAACGGGAGAAAGAGCTTGAACGCTATGATGTCATCACTCTCAAGGCTGTGAACGCAGAACAGAACAGGTAAAGCAACAACAACAGTCATTTGCTTCGGTCTTTGTGTTATTTGAGTTCCAATTTGCACGGCGTTCCTCTCACGGCGTCAGATGACAAAAGAACAGCTCAAGCTGCATCATTATTAATTCTGCATTTTAATCATTTTATTGGCTGAGCGTTGTTGACATTCAATCCCACCGACTCATTTGACGACCGTGTCTCATGGATTACAGCAGAGGAACAAACAGGACAGGGACCGGTCCTGCCCAAACAGTCTGAACAGTAATGAGAAAAAAAAAACCTGCCGTCATTTACAGGCAGGAGGAGCTCAGCCGTCTCCGTCTCCAGGTTGCCGCGCTGGAGGAGAAGCAAGCCAAGGATGCCGAGGCGAGACGAGAGGAGCTGCGTCTCAGCCAGAAGCGAGCTGCTCAACAAAAGCTGCAGTTGGATGAACTCAGACAGTGAGTCTGGAGGAGGAGGGGAATAAAATAGAAGGAAATGAGCTGGATGTAAATAGTAGCAACAACGTTATGGGCATTACATGGTGGAGCGTTTGGAAATCTTCAAAGTTGGATACTACTACCCCGCCCAATCTTAAAGAAAGACCGATGTTGTTTGATGGGTGGACTCCAGCCTTGTCAGGATGTGGTGCCTCTTCCTGCGCAGTATGTCCCTGTCGTCCACATTGATCTCATCCATGCCGACGCAGATTGTAGGTGGCCCGTGTCCAGCGCCCCATTGTTCTTAAAAGCTCTTAATGAGGTTGTACGATCCGCAGCACGTAACAAAGACCCCCCGGCAGACTTCTGTACTCGCTTTCTTTCCCATCCCTACCAAACACTCGTTTCATCTGAGAACTTCTGAATGTGGGAGGAAGTTTTGTGAGGTGCTGTTTCAAGTTGAAACGTGTATTGAGGGGGAACATGGGAGGCGAATGTTCCCCCGCAGTGCTCTGGTGTTCCCGACGCTATTGTGACGCCAAGACCCCTCAACCTGACAGACTGAGATCTGAGGAACACACTTGATGTGTAGGTCAAAAGCAGTTTGTTCCAACACCAGTGACATTGGAGCACTTGTCCTTACCGCTTGAAAATGATTATTTTCATTCTCGTTGCCTCCCGTTGGTGAATGAGTAACTATTATCAAAGAATTCATCAAATCATGATGGAGAAAAAAAATCATAATTCCCCCCCCCCCCCCCCCCCCCCCCCCGTCTGTGTTTGCGTGTGTGGGTGGATGGAAGCTCAATGACAGGTACAATTCAAAAGCAAATGGAGGAGCACGAGCGGGTGTATTTGGAGGCGCAGGACAGATTGCGAGAGATGGAGGGAGAGCTCGCTCGGCAGAAACAGGTGACACCACAACCAGGTTTTTTTTTCTCTTTTGATTTTCCATTCAAGTAAAATTGCTCAAAATGTGGTTACTATGTTTGTCCTACATCGCATTTTAAACCCTTAAAAAAAGGAATTAGGCTTACTTGCGTTGCGATAGTTTCCTTGTTCTTCGTGGAAAACATCTCTTCAATGTTAGCCAGCATTTCTGAGTAAAAAAAAATATATATTTTTTATTATTATTATTATAATAATAATATTATATTATGATATAATATAATATTATATCATAATATAATACTATATTATGATATAATATTATATATATATCATAATATATATTATTATATATAATATAATAATAATATACACACAGAGTTTTATTTATTTTTTTTAAATCAACAGGCCATTCAAAGTACAGCCCACGGCCGGCCTGCCAGTCGGCCATCCTTGATTTAACGACCTTCTCCTTACACGCTTCAAATGCGTTTAATCTGGATTTATTTGCAGTCGAATAACATTAGTCTGTCTCTTTCAGTGGCGTGATTCCATGATCCTCTTCCTCATGTTACAGCCACAATGTGCAAGACTGAAATAACTACCCGCCCCCACCGATCCCCGACCTTCAGACTGAAACCGCACTGTATACCAGTACCCATTTTTTTTTTCAAGCGCATGGATATGTGCTGTTCCAGTGTGTTGATCCCGTGCTGAGTGCTGAGATTCTTGTCTGCTCATGTTCGCACATTGAATGAGTCAGAGGAATCCGGTGTTAAACTGACAAGCCATCCAAAATATCTTTTACAAATCACCATCACCGTGTTAAGTGTCGCCAAATAAAAATCTGCGTATATCATAGCAGCTACATCTGACAACTTTTGTTTCCCACGCTAGGACAGAAATTGCAACCTGGTGGAATGAGCTAAGACCGTCTGAACACATGAAGCGATATGTTTCTTAACGTTAAATGAATTCAAATCTCTCTCTCTCTGGCCATCAGGAGATGACGGCAACTTGCGCCAAACAGCTCGGACAACGGGAGCACGAGTTCAATTTAAAACTCGATGAGATGCATGCGGCGCTGCTGTCCAAGGACCTTAAGGTGTCGGAAGTATGAACCTGTCTTGATCCAAAATGCTGCCACTACCGTTTGTTGACATCTGTGTATATTTTTATATTTTTTTTTTTCTTCAGATAAAGTTACTGTCGAAAGAGTGCGAGGCTCAGAGTCAGGCTCGAATGCAAGCAACTCGGGCGCTCAAAGCATCCAAGGAGCTTTGCGAGCAATTGCGGGCCAAATTACAACACGAGGTGGATTCGAAGAACGAAGCCACTGCTGTCAAGGAGGTCAGGTACGGCATTATGTAACAAGCGTTAGTGTGCGTTTACTTTTATTGATACACTCTGCTGTGTACTCGACATACCTCGAAAGTTTTCACTGTCGTCTGCGTAAGGATAAAGGAACTCGAGGACAAATTGAAACGGACGGAGAACAAACTGAAGAAGCAGAAGGATGACCTCATCAAGAAGTGAGTCGACACAAACTCGGACATTCATTTAGATGTGCCAAACAAAAATAGTTCCACCTTACAATTCAGTCTTGTAATTAAACAGCATCTTGTGTGAGTCGCCATGTCGGATATTCTCTCATGTCACCAAAAATGGGATTAAAAGACGCTTGACCCTCCGGCCATTCCTGTTACACACCGTTGACGTTTCTGTAATGTATGAAATGATGTATGTCCCCTGCGCGTCAAGAAACGAGGACGTGACCCGGGCTCTGAAAGAGAAGGATGAGCACCTGGAGGCCCGGTGTCAGGCCCACAAAAAAGAGTTAAAGAGAACAGAAAAACACGTCATCAAACTGAAGAATGACCTGGAAATTCAAGCTGCGAAAGCTTGCTTGGCGCAAAAAGACATGGCGGTGGCCTTGGAGGAAAAAGATGACATCATAAAGAGGTGAGGCATATCATGTGTAAAAGGCATGTTTTGCGGACTGTTTTTTCCGTACTACAAGGCGTACCTAAAAACGTTCCTTTTTTTTCTAAAGCCGACAGTGCGCCTCATAATCCGATGCGCCTTCTATATGGATCAATATGGGATTTCTTGTATTTTTAATGTTCTGTAAAACGCTTTGTTCGAGCTGCAACGTTTCTGACAGCTTGATATAAATAAAGTTGGATTGTATATTCTATTGCAGGGGTGGGCAAACTACGGCCCGCGGGCCAAATACGGCCCGTTGGTCTTTTTAATCCGACCCGCCGAAGGTTGGTACACAATTAAGGTTCGATGTCAATGACTGCATTCATTTCATTTGGACTTGTAATGGCACAGCTACTTGAAGTTGCAGAGCATAGCGAGGAACGGGGTGACGATACGGAAGCCCGCAGTAGCGCCAAGTCAAGCAAATCCCGTTCGATACGACGGAATAATGTACTCTTAAAGTCTGAAAAGCGTGCCAAAAAATGCAAAATACTGCTTTTTAAATAAAGAAATCCAATTAATATTATGTCAAATTTTGTTCACCCTTTTGATCCGGCCCTCCATAGTATTTTCTGGTTCTCATGTGGCCCTATGCAAAATATAATTGCCCACCCCTGTTCTATTGCCTTTAGCGTAGCTCCATCTAGTGGATTGATAATGCAACTGCAGCCACTATTGGAGCGTCTATTCTATGCACCTTATAATGCGGTGCGCCATATATACAAAACCCGTTTTAAAATAGGCCATTCATTGAAGGTCTGTCTTATACTCCGAAGTACCTTATTATCCGGGAAATACCTTTATTATATTTATAGCTACTATTCAGGTGTCTGTCATTAAAAAAAAAAAAAGTTTTCTTCCAATAGTTTTGAATGTGGGTTTGCATCTTTTGATGCTCAGTCTAAACTTTTTCAGCCGACAGCAACGGAAAGCAATTGCTGTCACTATTTATATACTTTTTGTAAAGGAGTGTGTCGTGCTGCGCAACAGCAACCATTGAAACGCTGTTTGCACCGGTGTGTGTGTGTGTGTGTGTGTGTGTGTGTGTGTTCTACAGGCTTCGCACCGAAGTGACCACAGCCCAGACTGACTGGGAGCGGTACATGAGTCAGACTTCTAATGAGATGGTCGGCAAAAATACAGAGTTGATAACCTTTCAGAACCGTATTGGCAAACTCCAGGCTGAGTTGGAGAGGAGCAGGGAGGAGATTAACAGGTTAGAAAACTTTTGAGAAGTGTGTGGCTCTCATATTGGAATGACCAATTGTGTTTCGTCAGGTACAAGCAAGATGTCAACGCTGGTTTAAAAAGAGAGGCGGCCTTAGAACAGGCCCGAGTCCAGTTGGAGTTGGAGTGGCAAGAGCGTTATGATGCCGTCAAGGCGAAACACTACCTGGCTAATGAGCAGCTAATACAAGATTTGACCCTCGCCAGAGACCAGGTCAGTCTTTTAATCATCAAAGACGTTAAACAAAATGTGTATTTTCTTTTGTTGTGTCCATCGATAAATGATGAGAGATTACATCAGGGGTGTCCAAACTTTTTGCCAAGGGGGCCAGATTTTATGTGGTAAAATGTCGGGGGGCCGACCTTGGCTGACATTCTTTGCATTGAACAACAATATTGTTCAACAAATTTTAGTAAGCCAGTCTGTTTCACATTTCCATTTTTATTTTAATTTCAACAATCTTAATTTATTTTGGTTCATTTGAAACAGGAATTTTAAATATGACATATCAGTCAATATAAACACGGAGTGATGTCTTGTTAACTCGTGAGTGATGCCCTCTAGTGTCTAAATGCTATTACTCATTTAGTGAATGCTATTACTCATTTAGCCACTAGAGGGAAGCAGTACTCTATGAAACATTACTCACCAGTCTACGAGACCTCAGTCAATGCAACACGTGTTCCATTGCGCCCAACCTGCGGGCCAGACGGCACTGATTTTATGACGGGGGCCGAGGGCCGGATGAAATTCGACCGCGGGCCGGATTTGGCCCGCGGGCCGGACTTTGGACATGGCTGGATTACATTTTGGTCACGTCACACAATAAGCCATAGTGTGCATGTGTGCATTAGCTGCCTATCTTTGAAAAATATTTTGAGGGGCAAAAAAAACCAAAAAAAAAACTTAGGACGTTTCACATGCGCACAGCACGGATACTGTAAAAATCAATCAATCAAAAATCAAAAATAGCATTAACAGTGCGATTATATGGCTTGTTTTGTCATGTGATCGAAGCATCACCTCTCATTTCTTCTTATGTACTCTACAGGTCTTGGTTGACCAACCCCATCTATCTTAATAATTTCAATTCAAGCAAAGTATTTTGTCCACGCTGTGATGCTTATCTGGTTTCTTTTTTTTTCTCATCTTTATCAGGCAAAGGCAGAGCTTAGAGAGAAAGAAAAAGAGTTGCATGAGTTGACTCTTTTGCTTCCGTCTGTTGAAAAGCGGAGTGACAAAGCAGCACAGGTAAGTAGGCATGGACCTTTTCCTAAAAAAAAAAACATTTTTTTATTTTTTGTTGTTGTGACGTTTTGAACTTCGAAGCCCATTCACGGAATTTCAAGCACAGTATATTTTTTTTGCGCTTTTTTGAACAAGGGTAATCTGAAAGCTGCACACTCATTCTACACGCCGCGTTGGATATTCTATTTTGTTGGCAGCTGACGTCCTTCGGTTCTTGTGCTGCGTACATTTTTTTGGGCAATGGCCTTTTCTTTGAGCAGGCACCTTGTGACGTTACGGTCTAATGGCCTTTCAAGCTTGACTCCTTGCCTCCGCAAACTGGCAGCTGCCATAAACTGTTAGCACCACGGGGAAAACGACACCTTATCAAATAACACTGAAAGGCTCAATGGCTGCAATGAAAACCATGACATCATTCTGGAATGGGACCACCAGCGGGTACCTTTGTGTGACATTAGCAAAGTCCAATAAATGTTTGGATATTCATTCTATTGCGGTTTAAGCCCCTCAGGCTCGTTGAAATAACTCGAGAGTTTAAGTATGAATAATGTTACTCCAAATATCTAATATTAAGTGTTGCCGGCCCATCAGTGGACTGAATATACTGTATTACATGGCAACAGGGTCTCGCACCAAAACCAGATGCGCAGGCGTCGGAGGAGATGAATTCCCTGGTTGAGCAGAACAGTTTTTTGCGAGCTGTGGTGTCCCAGATGAGAAAGGATATGGAGGATCTCGGTCATCTCGTACCACATCAACAGAACAATCTTCAAGCCTCCGAAGCCACTGCGGCTCCCCCCACAACTGAACCTCTTGCCAAGCATCCGGACACCTCTGCCAACACCACCCCGGCATATTTGTCAGGTCTCTTTCACGGAAACATAATTGATGATTTGAAAATGTCACCCAAAGGTTCAAGCCAACAATGTAAACATTAATCACGCAATGGATTCTGGCAATCAACGCTGACCTTTCCCTTACATTTTTTTTTTAGACGACGCTCAGGCTCTGAAGCAGGAGGTGGTCTTGCTGAACGCTCGATGCAGACACCTCGAGGAGCAGTTAGAAGGTGCTGCGGGGCTGCCAAAGTCGGTTCCAGCCGCAGGGACACTTAAAGAGACCCTGGCACAAACATCTGTGGGCAAACCGCACCCACATGACCAGAGATCTCAGGAAGGTAGTTTTCAAACCAAAATTTGGAGGTCAAACATCATTTTTGGTCACGCTGTTGTAAGATACCGTTGGAGAAATAAATGTAAAAAAAAAATAGCTGGGAAACAATGTGGAAACGACTTATTGAAAATGCCACAGAAAGGTACAGGTTTAGGAGTTGAAAGTGGAAATTGGCTTTTTTTTTAAGCTAATACGAGCTTTGATTTTAAAATATTTCCATTTTGGTTCAGATCCTCAAGTTTTGTGTCTGGACCAGCGCGCTGAGTCCACCGCTTTGAGGAGCCAAGCGTCGAGAGGGCCACATGCGGAGCAAGCAGGAGCCGCCGGACATGCTGTGGTGCAACAATTCCAAGATGAGAACCTCTATCGGTGGCAGCAGCAACTGACCTCCGCTCTGATGGCCGGTGCTGCATCCGGTAACGTTCAGGGTGTTAAAAGGAACATTGTACTGGCACACACCAGGCTGAGACAGGCGGCATCCTATATCGCCCGACTGAGCAAAGAGAAGCAACAGCTCATCCAGATGGGCAACTGTCTTCGTGCCCGGATCACCAGCACTGGATTAGAGGGTACAATAAGAAATGTAATTCTTCTGCCGAGCAAGCATAATTGAATGCCAATCTGATATCGTGTGTCTTACAGAGGCAATTGAACAAAAGAGAGATTCCGCCACGATTGAACAACATGATCGTCTTTCTGCTCTGGAGCAGCTGCAGTATAGACTAACCACACAGGTTAGTCTGTACTTTTTTTTCTGTAAACCCCCCCCCCCATTTCTGAAACGTTTTAAGAAATAAATGTGCAATTCAATTCCCTTCCCAACCCAAACTTAAAACATCTCCTATTGCCATAACATTGAACTATACCAATAATATTAACAATGTGTGGCAAGAAAGAGTGTAAAAACGAACCGAGTCCCTCAAAACATCTTACGTTAAATGCATGTCGGTTAATTACTAAAATAAGCAGAAAAAAGCAGGATAAGCATAAAGAAAATTGAAAGCTGATTTACCGTCTGTTCTGTATTTCTACCGCTAGAGGGCGAAACGAGCCCACTCAACTCTGTGGGTGTGCGTGTCTGTGTGTCCAGGAGCTTCAGTATGCTGTGAGGCAAAAGGCCCAGACTGTTGCGGAACATGCTGCTTCATCAGACAGCAGGGGGCCTCCCATGGAAGGGGACGGCAACCTTTGTTACACAAGGCACGAACCCACTGATGAGTCTGGGGTAATAGTGCACAAAATCATCTAAATGTAGATTTCATTGTCACGTTGCTAATCTAAGTCAACCTTGATGGAAATTGACATTTTGAAGAAAAAAAAACGAGATAGGAATCAAAAACCCAACCAAAGTATATTTTCTTTGACTTTGTACCTTTGCTCAGACCTCTAAGATGTCAGACAAATCTCCTGTGATCAGCCAGCAACAGAATTCGTTGGAGGTCAAGACACAGCCCAGCTCAGGAGAGTCTCTACAGTCATTAAAGGAGATTTGGGCAATACTGGACCATGGACTAAGTTCGTCTGTTTACTCAGAAGGTAACCTTGCTCGCATTTTGTAAGATACCAACTCAACGAATATGCAATAAAAAATACACTTCATGTCTGTATCAAGGTGAAAGCGAGCTGAGCAGGAGCAGGGCAGCGAAATCAGTCACTGCTGGAGTAATGGTGACCGGGACCAGCGCTCCCATCCATAGTGGTTCCCCAGCTCAGCTGCAGCAGAAGATGAACCCCTCCAAAGTATTGTCAAACCTGCCTAAAAACTGCCAGCATGGAGCCCCAAGCAAAATCGTCAAGATCAGGAACTATAATACGAAAGACTGATTCACACATAGCATATAGTTGTTTGACTTATACGCCATTATTCCCATTGTGTGATTAGTAAATTGCTTCCACATTCTGTGAGTACATGAATCATAATGAGAAGTACTTGGAGCGTGAAAGATTTACGGGAATTATGGACAAGTTGTCCAGTTGCAAATGCCCTTTTTTTACCATTTGTAACTCAAAATGTTGCTTTTATTCCTCCTAGAAAACCACAACAAGCTACACCGTTTGGCTCTATCGCAGGGATGTCCAAACTTTTTGCCAAGGGGGCCAGATTTTATGTGGTAAAATGTCGGGGGGCCGACCTTGGATGACATTCTTTACATTGAACAACAATATTGTTCAACAAATTTTAGTAAGCCAGTCCGTTTCACATTTCCATTTTTATTTTAATTTCAACAATCTTAAGAATTTCTTTTGGTTCATTTTAAACAGGTATATCACATGCAACTGCTTATTCACTTGACTTTTTCTTAAACAGAAGTCTCCTGAGTGCAAATTGATTGATTTGAAACATAAAATGTATCACCATGACTTTTCAATAGTCACAAAACCTTTGACTCGAACAACAGGGAAATGAACAAGCAATACACATATCCACAACTGCAAGGATCATTTGAAATATGACATATCAGTCAATATAAACACGGAGTGATGTCTTGTTAACTCGTGAGTGATGCCCTCTAGTGTCTAAATGCTATTACTCATTTAGTGAATGCTATTACTCATTTAGCCACTAGAGGGAAGCAGTACACTATGAAACATCACTCCCCAGTCTACGAGACCTCAGTCAATGCAACACGTGTTCCATTGCGCCCAACCTGCGGACCAGACGGCACTGATTTTATGACGGGGGCCGAGGGCCGGATGAAATTCGACCGCGGGCCCGATTCCCCCGCGGGCCGGACTTTGGACATGTGCTCTATCGGCTTAGTCTCTAAATAACCCGTGCCATTTTAGATCGACAAATATACTGCAATATCAGATGTGTTTGTAAGATTTATTTAATTTAAAAACAACAAAATGGAGCCAAAATATTAATTCAGCTATTGGCTAAAAGACAAAATCACTCGCCCACCCCTGGTCGCTGCTAATTCCAAAATAAACAAAATATGTGACTGCATAAATATAACAGGATATAAATAATAACAAGAGCCTTCCCTTTCAAGGAACTCAGGACGCTTTCGAGTTTACTTTTTCTTTTTTTTCTTTTTGCTCTGTACCCAGACTGGGTCAAGAGGAGTTTACGCAGAATGTCATGCGAGCTGAATTCATTGAACGACAGTAACCTCAGGAAATCACACCAGCATTGCCGGCAACGTCATCAGTTGGCGCCGCCTCGTAATCACGCTATCCCTCTTCCTGTTGTTTCTGATTGGGTGAATATCCACACCCTCGCTACGTCATTGGGCAACTTATGTGTCAAATCAATACGTGCGTGTCATGCACGTGTACCATTGGAGACTTGTTACCGGTAAGTTCACGTTCAACGTCGATTTACGTAATATTAAACTTGGTTTGACCGATGGCAGGTCTGACCGTGACCGGTTAATGTATACTTGCAGGCTACTCCAGGGTAAAAACGAGATGTTGTCAAACACGTCGTTTTTTATGGAGCAAACCGCTGAAAACAAACAAAAAAAGCAATGAAAACAACTCGCTTTCCTACAAACCGTACGATAAAAACAAAGAAAGAACCGTATAAAATCAAACAACACGTCTCTACATAGTCTAGAAACAGAGCTGTTCTTACACAATGAATTAGGTTTGCTTGTTTAGACACGAGGAGTGCAGATGGGTCATAATAACCACATAGTATTTCTGGAATGATTTTCTTGAATGTATTATCCACGCCGCATATTCTTTGAATGCCACCATCCCTTTTATCAATGAAATCAAAGCGTCTTAACTGATTTTTGTCTTAGAAGGGACAACCGTCGTAGATGCGAAAATCTTGAGTTAGCTTACACGTCGCACGGAGACGCAGAGTAAATCTGCAAGGTCCGTTTGAACTCTACTAACCCTTTGGTCTCGCCGTATTATTTTTTTTTTTGCATCTGACTAAAAGGGGGGTTGAATGAATTACTCGCTTTTGGCTGAATCCGAGAGCCCGGCCTCTTTTTCTCATTGGACTGCTCAGCCAGACCAAGCCGTCAGCCCATGTGGCGTGGCCGGGCACAATGTGAGACATTTAAAATCACCAGATGGAAAAAGAAAAAAAAAGTCAAGTGCGGATGCTGCTTTTCACCTCTTTCAGAATCGACGCTGTACCCCCCGCCCACTGTGGCGCAACTAGCGGAATAAACCGGAGAACACATGCCCCAGAAGCGCCTTAGCATCCCATCCAAGCGTTTGTTGCTCGTTACTTAAAAGGAAGGAATACGACACAGGTAAGCACGCTAACTACCTCTTGCTAGCGGATTACACCGTCGTAGTTTTAAACGTGTGATTGCGTCGATTTAAATAGTTAGACCTTACTGTACACATTAAAAAAACCGTTTGTGCATTTGCGTAGGGGCGAACGGATAGGATGACGAGGTATCATGGCCATTACTGTACCTAACCTCGTGATTTTGGGCAGGGAGTGATGTCAAGTCGTCATAAGAATTAATGATTCTAAAGTGGTTGTACACGTAAATAGTGGCCCTGTGTGCCACGCAGGTGTATGACATGTAGTATATTATGTAATTGATGTGTCCACCATGTTCGTCGAAAAAAAACTCGAGTATTCATCTCCTCCTGGTTTTCTCCTGCTTGGCAGTCACTTTGACAGGAGTTCATGGCTGCTGGGTGGATATGGGTAAACCGAATGAAGTCACACAAGAGTGGAAAGACTTTCCCAAGCAGGCTAAGGAATTCATTGTGTGTGTGTGCCAAAAGTAGAAGGGTGGGCACATTGACCGGCACATTGGCCGGCTTAGCTTTCCAAAAGACTTCAAAGCCATACAAAATAATTGGGCAGCTTTACCGAACCAACCGTACAAAGACTCTTATGGAATATATATATATATATATATATATATATATATATATATATATATATATATATTTCTCAAATGATTTATTGGTAAAGCATTAATGTACGACACAATGTTCTTATCTATGGAGCAAGGGGTGGGTGGTGTGGGGAGATGCATAGATACATTAAGAAAGTTATTTGCAATAAAATAAAGGTTTTGGGACAAATTAAGTACCCGTACAACTTGATAAGCAACCCCCAGAGCATCGCTCAAGTCACACTATTGTTCCACAGCGGGTTGGGAATAACTGATGTAGAGCACGTTTGTCCTTCCTCACTTGGAGGAAGACGATCATGGGTTGTCCTCGAACAGGTTGTATGACAAGTCCAAACTTGTTTTGCTACTCGATGAGTTCATCATTCAAATTTCCTCAATGGATTCTTTCGTAGACTCAACCTGAGTCACACAGCGTGATATCTCAAATGTGACATGTAAGGTAAAATTTGATATTACATATTTATATTGGATTTCAAAGTGTTTGAATTAAACAGGGTACCTATCTCTAAGCAACCATGTAACGAAGCACTATTTTAAATCAAAAGGATACCTAAAATTTGAAAAGGCTTTTGAATTTCATTAAACCGCTGGCAACTCTGGTGAGCAGGATCTAAGGATTTACTGTGTGCTCTATTTTTTTTCCTGTGGCTTTTTTGCTACGCAGATTTTCAAAGAAACACCAGCTCAACTTTGCGTTAAAAGAAAACGCGTTACTTTCCATACTGACCCAAGCATACACATCGTCATGCTTTCAATAAGTATGACTTGTTAACTTATTTTCATCTTTGAAAAACTGGGATGCACTCGACTTATTTGTAGAACGAATCGCATTTGCTCTTGTCTTTTCTTAAAAATTGCGTTTCATGAAAGTGACTTTCACACTGAGGCGCTTCATTTCCAAACCGGCTATTTCCTGTGACTCAAGTTGTAGGAGCTGTCTTTTCTTGTTTGTGAAAGCATTGTTTGCCGAGCAAAATACTTGATACAGTCAGAGAAGAAAACACGTACCATATCGGGGGGAAATGATTGAGATAAAGGGGTGACAATAGAATACATTGAATTCCTCAGATATAGACTTAAGTTGTTCATGGTTGTAATCAGAATAGGTCAAATACAGAAGATGATAAAAAAATCTCAAAGACTTGACACGGCCATTTTGCTATGTCATGGCCACGGTGTTTGGCGTGTGAGCCGGATCAGAGTAAGGCTGTCTGGTACTGAAGGTGTCATTTTAATCCTAATGAGAGTGCATCCCAAATCCCTTCACGAAAGGTTAAGGACGACCTTCGTCCAAACAATCTCGACTGAATGACTTAAATTCTGAGGAGCTCATTGGCTGATGAGAGCACCTGCTGACACAGAAAGGCATGGCCCAGAAAAGAGGAACAAAGAGCAAGACAGACAACCCCCCCCCCCCCCACACACACATACACATACATTACATCACTGATGTGTACACTAGTCTGCACCGACTACATTGTCTGCCGAGATTGCTCGTTCATGCATGCTTTGTAGGAGCCCCAATTTCCAAACCTGCCAGTCAAAGCCAACACAATCACACATGCTTTTGGCACTAAACCATCTTCACTTGTGAGTGAATACATTGTACCCTTTGGGTTTTTGCTGTGCTTAAAAATATATATAGTGTATATATATATATTTTTTTCTGCTTGAGTTATATTATTTGTACAAGGGTAAATTGAAAGTTACTAGATGCACTGTGTTCATATCCAGTCCTAATTTTGTTCATTTTAATAATAATAATACCTAAATGATGTGAAACAAATGTAAAATGTGAAAAACAATTGTAAATAGCTCTGCGATTTATCAATTTTGTATTTATATTGCACTTAATGTCTTGAAAGGCGCTTATAAATAAAATGTATTATTATTATTAATTGAACAGTGTTTGTTAGTTTTTTCTTCTTTCTACCCACATTCTTGTTGCTGGAGGCTGTAAATGTCCCCAGTGTGGGACGAAAAAAAAAAAACTACTCCAATGACGTGAAGTAAGCAGCAGAGGTTGCGCGCATGAATAGTATCTGACCGAGTTCCCCCTTTTGTCCGCAGAAATACATCATGGATGAAATAGTCATTGCAGGTATATCGGGCCGCTTGCCCGAGTCCAACAACCTGGAGGAATTTTGGGATAATCTCATCAATGGGGTGGACATGGTGACAGAGGACAATCGCAGGTGGACACCAGGTGAGTGCATACAAGGTGGCTGGGCGGTGAAATAAGCTTTATTTGGCTGATGCGGTACATCAGTGAAGTCACAGAAGCAACTATGCTAACAGCTAGCAAGTTGTACTTTTTTTTTTTTTTTAAAACACTGTCACTTATCCAGGTTGTATGATTACACTGTGTCGTTTTTCAGGAATCCTAACTCTTTGTCAGTCTTTGAGTGGTTTATTTTGCTCTTCGCATAATTATTATGAAGAAGGAAACCAATCATAGACAATACAATACATGTTGATTTATATAGCGCTTTCACAACAGCGGCAGCTGTAACAAAGCGCTTCACAAAACAGTTAACAGAGTAAAATAGAGTAGACTGGCGATAAAACCCTGAATGTCATATTGTTGTCATTATTTCATCAATAGCTTGACACTGATGGTAAAAAAAAAATTAACGGAACTCTCGAAACTTGAATGTTTGTATTTTTAGGCCTTTACGGTCTGCCAAAGAGGAACGGCAAACTGAAAGACATCAGCCATTTCGATGCCGCCTTCTTTGGAGTTCATCCCAAACAAGCTAACACCATGGACCCTCAGCTCCGTCTCATGCTGGAGGTCGCTTACGAGGCTATAGTTGATGGAGGTAAGGACCCTCGCTGAACATTTCCCCGTGAGAAATTTCAAGTGGGGTCGCAAAACGTATGATTGTATCGGTTTGCTGGAGTGTAAAATCCAACATATAAATCCCTGACCATTACCTTGTGTTGCGATGCAGGACTGAACCCCACCACTCTGCGCGGCAGTAAAACGGGCGTCTACATTGGGGTGAGCGGTTCAGAGGCCGGGGAGGCATTGAGCAGAGACCCAGAGGAGCTTCTCGGCTACAGCATGACCGGTTGCCAGCGTGCCATGTTGGCCAACAGACTCTCCTACTTCTTTGATTTCAACGGTACACCCTTGGCCTGAAATTAGATTCTTTCGCTGTTCACCTCCATCCTATAGTTTGTCTCGTCAATGATCATGTCAGTCTCAGATCACCTTGTTTGTCACGATCGCGTCCTAAGCGTTATGCGGTTGGCAATATTTCCTCTTTTAGAGTCACTGTTCCACTAAATCAAAAAACCTACTATCCCAGCATTCTCTTAAAGGGGAAGCCAAGACAAGTGATTTTTTTTTTCAATAATAAGGGCTTGGCTTATGAACATCACTTGACCAAACACAGAAAACGGGTGACCTGTGATTGGTCGCCGGCCGAGCCCGTATGGACTGTGATGTCATTTTCAGTCAACAGCAAGTGGCAAAATGGCCGTCCCCATGATGGATAAAAATAGTGGGGACTTTGCAGCTTAATTTATGATGGGCAATATTAATCAGAATACAGTGTTTAGACTAGTGAGGATGCATCAAACATACTATTGTAAAGAATGTTTTTGGTTTCATTTCTCCTCGGTTCTCCTACAGGCCCCAGCACAGCCATCGACACAGCCTGCTCCTCCAGCTTACTAGCGTTAGAAAATGCTTTCCAAGCCATCCGCTTGGGTCACTGCGACGCCGCCTTGGTCGGGGGCGTCAACTTACTACTCAAGCCAAACACCTCGGTGCAGTTCATGAAACTCGGCATGCTAAGTCCAGACGGCACCTGCAAGTCCTTCGATTCCTCAGGTAAAAAAAAAAAAAAAAAATTGATCGCACGTGAAATACGCATTTTGAGATTCTTCTCATTCTGTTGTCAAGGTAATGGATACTGTCGCTCTGAGGCGGCGGTGGTGGTGCTGTTGACAAAGCGGTCGGCGGCTAAGAGAGTTTATGCCACGGTGTTGAATGCCGGAAACAACACAGATGGATACAAAGAACAGGGTGAGAGGAAAGAGGGGGTTAAAACTGTCCACAATAAGAACACAAATTCAACAAGAGTAGCGTGTTGAATGATTTGTTACTTCCCATAAAGGATGAATTGACTAACATTAGGTCAGCGCCGCTTAATTAAACAAAAATATTTAACTTCTTCATTGTTTGGATATAGTGGCACGTCTGGGATTCCGGGTTCGAATCTCGAATCAGAATATCTCCTTTGAGTTTGCACATCCCTTTTTGATTTCCTCTCATAGCTACAAAATTCGCATACTCTGTGAATTGAAGACACTAAATTGCCTCATCGGTGTGAAGAGGCCAGTGTGCATATTTGTTTTTGCAACTTGTCCAGGGTGCACGATGACACACCAAGTGTCATCGTATGTGGAGAGCGTTGTCTCACTGATTCCTCTTTGTCTTATAGGAGTAACGTTTCCTTCCGGCGAGATGCAGCGGAATCTCGTTCATTCTCTCTATCAAGAGGCAAATATCACACCTGAGCAGGTTGAGTACATTGAAGCCCACGGCACCGGAACAAAGGTCAGTGCATAGGACTCCCTGATGTGTGTGTATTTTAAAATCTGCATCGTGATTTTTTTTTTGTTTTTTTACAAAGCAAACCTCAACCTAAATGAACTTCTTGTCTATTCGTGGCTGGATTCGCCCTCAAGTGGGATGTTTGTGCTCTGAACCTGCAGGTCGGTGACCCGCAGGAAGTTGGCGGGATTGTCAGTGTGTTCTGTCAATCAAATCGAGGGCCACTGCTTATCGGGTCCACCAAGTCCAACATGGGCCATCCAGAACCGGCGTCTGGGCTGGCTGCCATAGCAAAGGTAAGAAGGAGGTGATGTGGTGTTTTGGTTGGTTGGTGAAATTAATACAATATTAATTGGATGTGTTCATAAATTTACATATGCTATTTTTCCCCCGGGGTTTCTATCATGTTTTTGTGAAAAAGAAAAAAGTAGATTCCGTGAATGCAGAGAGAATTTCTTCAACAAGTATCAAAAAGAAGGCGACTTAGACACATATTGTATTTGTGACAAAGTCAGAATAAAAGCATCAGCAGTCTGCAGCCATCTGACCATGAGTAAGAGTCAAGGGGAATGTTATTCTTAAGTATTGGTATGTATTCCATCCTAATTAACCGACCTGCGAAGACGAGAAGATTCGCTTGACAAAGTTGTCATTATCTTATATCGGTTGGGCCTCATGCGTTTGCAACTTGGTACATAATTTAATCGACAACTACCGGTAATATTGTTACCCTCTCGTTATCAAAGAAGCGCTACATTGTTAGCAGAAAGTATGCGCACAAAGCACACTTAATGGGTGCAGACTCGAAGATCACACCAGGGTCACACAGAATCCGTCACCAAAACAAAGTAAAATGAATGCAAAGGGTGAATAATATCTCTAATATTGGATTACAACCAATATTAATGTGATTGATAATACGAGACATCTTTATTTATAAAGCGCCGCAACTGTTACAAAGCCCATGACAGATTATTTCACATAAGAAAATGTCTTGATCCTATTTGTAGGTTTTGCTCTCTCTGGAGAAAGGAGTGTGGGCCCCCAACCTCCACTTCAACAGTCCGAACACTGACATTCCTGCCCTCACCGATGGCCGCGTGCAAGTGGTTGACCGGCCAATACCTGTTCGCGGCGGCATCGTAGGCATTAACTCTTTTGGATTCGGAGGTTCAAATGTTCACGTCATCCTTCGTCCCAACGAGAGAAGCGCTCAGACGCAGGGTGACACCGGCGCACCGACCAGGACGGTCCCTCGTCTGCTTCAAGCTTGCGGCCGGACAGAGGCTGCTGTGAACTCTCTGCTCCAAAAAGCAAAGGAAAACAGTTTGGATGATAACTTCCTGTCTTTGCTCAATGGAGTGTCTGGAAGTCCCGCCGCCGCTATGCCCTATCGAGGCTACACACTGATCGGCTCTCAGACTGACAGCACTGAAGTGGAGCAGGTGCAGGCCACACCCAGACCTCTCTGGTACATATGCTCAGGTGAGACCATTAGGGGGGACACTCGTGTACTCAAACTGATATTCTGATATTCCCAAACAACAATATGAAATCCGGTTGACTTCTGGATCGACTCGAATAAACTGCACTTTTTACATTGTGCGGTATCGCAGGCATGGGGACACAGTGGGCGGGAATGGGTCGCAGCCTCATGCAGCTACCAGACTTCAGAAAATCCATCATGCGCTCGGACATGGCCCTGAAGGAAACGGGCCTGGTCGTGTCCCAACTTCTCATGGAGGCCGATGAAGCGGCTTTCGAAGATACCGTACATTCCTTTGTTGGTCTCGCTGCCATACAGGTAGAGGTGCAACTGTTTTGGCCGTGAAGGAAAAAAAATACTCGTCTTCATTGTATGGCTCAAAGGATGACGTTTTAAAGCTTGCGTGGTCTGCACCTGGTTGCAGGTAGCTCAGATAGACCTGCTCACTAAGTTGGGTCTTCAGCCCGACGGCATTGTGGGCCACTCGGTGGGAGAGCTGGCTTGCGGCTACGCAGACGGTTCCCTCAGCCAGGAGGAAGCCATCCTGGCTGCGTACTGGAGAGGGCGTTGCATCAAAGAGGCCGAGCTTCCTCCTGGAGGCATGGCTGCAGTGGGTAAGCGGAAGCACTCTAGACTGGTCATAATCTAGTTTCTATCATTTTGTATATTCTTGACATAGATGATAATGATTTGATGCTATGCGGAATGACGGGGGTTAGTTGTTAGCGAGTTCTGCCATTCGCATTGGAGATAGGTTTCAGTTTTATCTGAAGCCTTTATTGGAGCAGCCGCTGTCGAAAATGGATGGATTATTTATTTGTTTGTTGATGTTTCAGGTTTGACCTGGAAGCAGTGTATCGCTCAATGTCCCAAGGGCGTCGTCCCAGCCTGCCATAATGCCGAGGACACGGTCACCATCTCTGGTCCTCAGGTCAGACATCTATGCAACACCGTTCTGTAGAGTGACAAAAAGGAAGAACCACTTGCTTTGAAATGGATCAACTGATGTGTGTTTATTAAATAGGAGGCGGTCAGCAAGTTTGTGGCCGAGCTCAAAGAGCAGGGAGTGTTTGCAAAGGAGGTGCGCAGCGCCGGTGTAGCTTTCCACTCGTACTACATGGCATCCATCGCTCCAGCCCTCTTAGCTGCCCTCAAGAAGGTATTCACGTCACGTTTTTCAACATGATTTCATGACTGTGATCGAAACATGCTGTCGTGTTCTGCTATTAGATCAGGGGTGTCAATCTCATTTCACATTGTGGGCCGCATACGGCCTCGGTAGATGTCAATTGGGCCGGACCATTAAAATTATTCCATACTCTGCTATAAATAACTAAAATATCATGTCTCTCCTTTGTTTTGGTGTAGTGAAGCACATGAACATTAGGAAAATGTTGAAATTTAATGAACATGTCTTTTACCAAACATTTCGTGAAACACCTTAGACAATTGTACAATTCGATCATTCACATATGTCCATTGCAACTGATCCCACTGATTGTACAAACAAAAATGTAAAAATGTCCATTCCGTTTCTGTTTAGCATTTTTTCACTTAAATTATCCTGCGGGCCTGGTTGAACCTCCCTGGAGGCCGGTTCCCGCCCGCAGGCCATATGTTCAACACCCCTGCATTAGATCCTGATAAATACTTGACGGAATGGTTGCCGTTCTTTTGGTCACAGGTCATTAAGAGTCCGAGGCTGCGTTCATCCCGTTGGGTGAGCACCAGCATCCCTCAGTCGGAATGGGACACTCCCCTGGCGCGTTACAGTTCGGCCGACTATCATGTCAACAACCTCGTGAGCCCGGTGCTGTTCCACGACGGCCTCAGCCTGGTGCCCGACAATGCCGTTGTGTTGGAGATAGCGCCTCATGCTCTTCTTCAGGTGATTGTTTTCGTCATCTTTTATTTTTGTCGCCGTTTGATTCAGGAGATAGATTGGTCATCATTAAACATTCTTCTCTAGGCCATCCTGAAGCGTAGCCTGAAGCAATCATGTACTTCACTTCCCCTCATGAAAAGAGGTCATCCCAATAACCTGGATTTTTTTCTCTCAAACATTGGCAAACTTTACTTGAATGGGTCAGTATCTTCATTCTGTATCAACGGCTCTCTTGGGAGTGCATTCTGATGACGGACATTCCGATTCTTTGCGCATCTTCTTTAGCATCAACGTGGATGTTAACACTTTGTGTTCCGAAGTGAAATACCCCGTGCCAGTTGGCACCCCGATGATTTCTCCCTTGGTGCAGTGGGACCATTCTCAGACATGGGATGTCCCCAAGGTGGAGGATTTCTCCTCTGGCTCTGGATCGAATTCCGCCATTGTCTACAGCATCAGTATGGACTGGAAATCGTCTTTTGGTTGATTCAGGAAGATGCGTGATCATGTTTTCACTGACCATTTTATTTTTCTGTGTCCAATTCTAATCGACAGACATGAATCCGGAATCTCCAGATTATTATCTGATCGGACACTGCATCGATGGGCGTGTCGTTTACCCAGCGACGGGTTACTTGGTGCTGGCCTGGCGTACCTTAGTGAGAAGTCTAGGAGTTGCCATGGACACGACGCCTGTGACGTTTGATGATGTCACCATCCACAGGGCCACAATTCTCCCAAATATGGGTGAGGAGTACAAGCCATAGGATGCTGTTGTCTGCTGCTGCTATTTCATTTTTTGCAGGGTTTCCACAGAATGGAGCCACTTAAAATTTCTACAAAACAGCCCAAAATGAAATAAAAATCTCAAATGCACCATTGTATTTTTTTTAAAGTGAGGACATGGATTTATTGCGCTTTTGAAGCGAAATATTCATATCCAACTGTAAAACAGTCAGCATTGCAGTGACAGTTTTGACATTCTGCTCTTGACAGGTGTTGTCCAGTTGGAAGTGCGTTTAATGCCTGCCACCAACAAGTTTGAAATTTCAGAGAATGGAGACCTGGCCGTCAGTGGTAGGTAGTTTTAGATTTAACTTAGAGTTAAAATCAACCTAGTGAGTTGCCAGATGTAGCGACCAGACGCCAATCTTTTGTATTTGGCAAATTAGGACTTGTATTATGATCCCATCTCTCATTAACATTTTGTAATATAAAATAAATTTGATCAAAATCTTGACCTACAGTGCTCTTATACATATTCTGTAATTTTCAGGAAAAGTTAGCGTTCTGGAGGATGCGGCTTTAGATGCGTTCCGTAGTCAATTGAACCAGGATACTCTGAAAACCAGCGAGGACACCAAACGGAAACTTCTGGCACACGATGTCTACAAGGAACTGCGACTGCGCGGCTATGAGTATGGCAAGACTTTCCAAGGCATCTTGGAATCTAACAATGCCGGTAGGTTTTCGAGTACAAAGTGTGTCATGTTTTTTTTGGTCGACTTTGGATTGTCCGGCTGTTGCTAAAGAAGTCGGCAATGTAATTTGGATCAGATTCAAAATAACCGATCCGGGACATGATATCATTACATACCACTAACTTTTAATTGTCGCGGATGACAGTAGACACTACTGCCACCTAGAGGCAAAAGGTTTTTCGGTCTGCATTTTGTTAAGAGCGGATCAGAGTTTGACAATTCTACGATCGCAAATTTTCTATCTTCAGGTGACAATGGGAAGTTGCAGTGGATGGGGAACTGGGTCATTTTTCTGGATACCATGCTGCAGATGATTGTTGTCGGGCTCTCCGGTCGGAGTCTACGTGTGCCAACCAGGATTCGCTCGGTATGCATCGATCCCGCTATCCAGCAGGAAAAGGTCGGCGAGTATGCTGACGGGAAACTAGGTACGTGTTCCACAAATACTGGTAAGATGTTGGGGGCTGATGTATTTAGCATCTAAATCAGGGGTGTCAAACCCAAATTCAATGAGGCCGAAAATTAAAACGTCGCACTCCAAATTCAATATTTATTGAAAAATGGGCTTGATTTTATCTGAACGGTTTGCTGTGAAACCACACTCATTTTCATCTCTTTTAACATCGAATGTTTTTTGTAATTTATTCATGACATAATGGCATCCTAATTGAAGCGTAAGGCTCGGTCTTAACAGACTTTTCTCTCACAAATATTCCGATAGCTGTAACGGTCCACCTCAACCGCTACCTCGACAAAATCACCGCCGGTGGAGTGCAGATCAGCGGCCTTCATGCGACTGTGGCGCCCCGTCGACAGCAGCAGCAGCAGAACCCCCCCACCCTGGAGGAGTTCCTGTTCGTTCGCTATGTGGAGACGGAGTGCCTTGCAAACGACAGGAAACTTGTAGAGCAGCTGACGCTTTGCAAAGGTACTTATCTAAAACCTTCCTTGTATTATCTAACATGGCATTGCATTGTGAAGTGGTGTTTTTTTTTTCCTCCACCTTAATGTCCAAAGCCGGTGTTGTAAATTTACAGTTGATTAGAATTTCCTAGATCGTCATAGAATTATTTAAATGAGTTGAGAATTATTCAGTAAAATCAGGACTACAATGAGTAGTCTTATAAAGAAAATCTTTTTCAGCCTTTGTAACTGTCATGACATTTCTCTTCAAAGAATGCAGATTTTTAATTAATTTTTTTAAACATCAAATTTGCATAAGGTCCGAACAGCTTTGGTCTAAAGCGTTTTTTTTTCTCCTCCCGACAAACATTTGCTGAATAGCCTGTTTTGTTTTAGTCATGATTTGACAGTTTCGCAAACTACGCATGTCGGTCAAATTCAATGTTCTCAGCCCATTGTCCATGTTGTCTTTGACCCGTTGTCTCCATCAAGGCTTAATCCACAAACTGCAGCAAAAGATGGCCCCTCATGGACTCAAGCTCTGCATCCCAGGGCTACACGGGGTGTCGGAAAGCTCGCCTCCGGGCCCTGAATCCTCTGGGCCCGGCTTGATTCGGTTACTCACCATGCTCTGTGATCTGGAGCTGAATGGGAACCTGAGTTCAGAGCTGGCGCAGACGGTGGGAAACGAAAGGGCGTGTCTTCTGCAAGACGGTCTGCTGCGCGGTCTTCTGGATGGCCCGGCACTCAGACACTGTGTGGACATTGCCATGGAAAACAGCGCGCCTGGCAAGATCAAAGTCTTGGAAGTAAGAAATTGAACAAAAAAGTCCAGAGTCAATACATATTGGCAATTAATTCATTTACTCCCAAAGACGTTTTTAAACGTCTTTTCAGAGTTGGTCTAGAATTGTCTGGTACTGAATGAGTTAAAGTTTCCAACGCATCTCTTGTCAGGCACTATCCAGTGATGGTCAGCTCTTCTCCCGTGTAGTCGGACTCCTGAATATCCAGCCCATGTTGCGTGTGGATTATGTTGCCACAGCAACGAACCAGGACCTTCTCGCCCCCCACCAGATCCACCTGGAGGAGCTTGCGGTCACAACAGCACAGTGGGACCCTCTCTTGGGCCCAGCACCGGGAGGTTCAGTGGGAGCAGCTGACCTGGTGGTGTGTAACCACGCCTGGGGCCCTTTAAGGGGAGACCCTCATCGGCTGGTGACAAATCTAGCTTCTGGAGCCAGGCAAGGAGGATTTGTTCTCCTGCACGCATTGCTTAAGGGGGATACCCTTGGGGAAACCGTAAGCTTCCTCTCCAGAGTCAACGACACCACCAGTAAGCAAGGACTCCTCACACAGGTCAGTGGAGAGGACACGCAAATCTCCTGACACCTCCATGAATGTTTTCCTCTCTGTGTGTGCATTCTATCAGTTGCAAGTGTAACATCTGAACGTGCCGTCATCCATCTCTCTAGGCTGAATGGGAGAAAGTCTTTTCCGAGGCTTCACTCACCCCGGTGGCTGTCAGGAAGTCTTTTTATGGCTCGGCGCTCTTTCTATGCCGCCGGCTGGGTCCTGCCAAGCAACCAGTTGTCCTCGCGGTTGACGGTGCCGACTACAAGTGGGTCGAAACGCTCAAGGTCCGTTCCGCAGCTTCCTCTGGGATTTTGTCATGCCTGCCGGTTGGCCGTATTTCAAAACGCCATCGATGTCGCTCTTGAGCTGAATGTTTCTTTGTTGCTCTTGGAACAGGGAACACTTGCAGAGTCCTCAGACTCGCCGGTGTGGTTGACTGCTTCTCAGCCCCACTGTGGCATTGTGGGAATGGTCAACTGTCTGCGGCAGGAACCCGGCGGCCTCCGAATACGGTGCGGCTTGGACTTACTACAGTATAACCGAGTACTACTCACATTGCCGGTCCTTCACGTCAATAGAGGCTGTATTTTCACTGGATGTCACCAGCCGACTTTCAGTCCAAAGTTTCATGAAATCTTTTTCGAAATGAGTGTTGCCTAAAAGCTGTTTTAGTACCTGGCGGCACTGGAATGTCCAGGTTGTCACCATGGCGATGAATCTTCAGAATGCACTGACTTGTAGACTTTTTATAGTTACAGTAACCGTTGTTATTAATTGTTCCCGTCCTTTCCATATTTCCCAGATGTGCGTTTGTGTCAAATCTAAACGGCTCATCAGAAGCGCCGACGCTCCAGGTTGACGATCCATCCATGCAGGCGGTGCTCAAGGGCGACCTTGTCATGAACGTATTCCGAGACGGATGCTGGGGCGTCTTCAGACACCAACTCATGACTCTTGGTATAAGATGTGCACACCACACTTCTGATTCATGGCTGACTGTTAAGGTGGCTTTTCAATGTTGATGTTTAAAGTTAAACACTGTTTGGTGTTTTTGTGCACATGCAGGAGTTCCTGAATATTTTCAAGGGATTTTTTCTTGATCAGTTAGACGTACAACCTGGCTAACGTTAAATGACTTTGTGTTTTTGAAGACGGAAACGAAGAGTTGACGCAGCACGCCTATGTCAATGTATTGACTCGGGGAGACCTTTCGTCACTGAGATGGATTGCCTCGCCGCTCCGCCATTTTGTGCCCGGCGACCCGAACGTGGAGCTGTGTCGCGTCTATTACAGCTCGCTCAACTTCAGAGATGTGATGCTCGCCACGGGCAAGCTGCCACCAGATGCTATTCCAGGTCAATCCTCTATGGAAACTAAAGAACAAGTCTTTTCTTTCTCATAAAAATAGTGGGGGAAAAATCAGCTGCTGTTATTATGAACTAAAACACGGTTTCCAAAATGTCTCCGTTGTGTAGGAGACCTGGCACTGCAGCAATGCATGCTGGGTATGGAGTTTTCCGGCCGTGATCCCGACGGTCATCGTGTGATGGGCCTTCTGCCAGCTAAAGGCTTGGCGACATGCGTGGATGCTGATAAAAGATTCCTCTGGGATGTCCCCTCGAGCTGGTGAGTGTCAACATTTCGTACGTGTCGGTTCATGTGGAGGAAAAAAAAACACACAACTCACAGTGAACTACCACTAGTCTTTTTTTAGCCATGTCCACGTGGTTCCCTGGTTGTTTAGGATTTGTATGATTGCCGTATGACACGGTGGTAACGTAATATATACAGTAACACAAATTAATGAATGAATACAGTGTATGAACAAAAAGACCCCAATCCCTTTCGTACGCTCGGTGTATCCAGCATGCCTGTCAAAAATCAATACATGAGCTGATCAATCAGTGCCTCGCCGCTGTCGTCGAGTCTAGTATTTAATCTCTCTTGACGTGCAGGACTCTGGAGCAGGCTGCCTCCGTGCCGGTGGTCTACGCCACAGCCTACTACTCTCTAGTGGTTCGCGGCAGGCTGCGCCCTGGAGAAAGTGTTCTCATCCACTCGGGGTCGGGGGGTGTTGGGCAGGCCGCCATCGCCATTGCTCTCAGCAAAAATTGCAAAGTCTTCACAACAGTTGGTAAGTTGGTCATCGGTGATTGTGAAGTATGTGGTGTTTTTGAATTTGCTCGTTTGGCGATACGCAGCAAACGAAGCTTTTCCTCGGCTTTCGTGTTGGTAGGCTCAGCGGAGAAGCGCGCTTACCTGCAGGAGAGGTTCCCCCGGCTCTCGGCAGATTCCTTCGCCAATTCCCGGGACGCATCTTTTGAACAGCACGTCCTTCTCCACACTCAGGGCAAAGGTTTGTGC
The DNA here is from genome assembly GCF_025434085.1 of Hippocampus zosterae. Taxonomy (NCBI): domain Eukaryota; kingdom Metazoa; phylum Chordata; class Actinopteri; order Syngnathiformes; family Syngnathidae; genus Hippocampus; species Hippocampus zosterae. Next base: position 6,999,066 of record NC_067457.1, read on the forward strand.
CACCCCCTTTTGACTAATAAATAATCTGGGGGGAGTGGAGCAGTTGCAATGAGGAAAGGAACTCCGTTTTTGTCCATATGATGCATGCGGCATCCATTGTGTGCAATGTATATCGTGTTTCAGGTGTGAACGTGGTGCTGAACTCTCTGGCTGAGGAGAAGCTGCAAGCTAGTCTTCGCTGTCTTGCACGACATGGACGATTCCTGGAGATTGGCAAATACGACCTTTCCAACAACTCGCCCCTCGGTCAGTATGAAGCCAGATCGCAACTTGAGGCTTAACCCCCCCCCGCCCCCGAAAACCCGCACGGCGGCAGACTGACTGGTTTTGGTTCACGAATGGAGTCGAAACGTTCACTTCTCCAGGCATGGCGCTTTTCTTGAAGAATGTGGCATTCCACGGCATCTTGCTGGATGCTCTCTTTGAAGAGGGCAATCGTGAGTGGGAGGAGGTGTCGCAGCTGCTCCAGGGGGGTATTGCGGAAGGTGTCGTCCAGCCTCTAAAGACCACGGTCTTCCAGAGGGACCAAGTCGAGGAGGCATTTCGATTCATGGCCCAAGGCAAACATATTGGCAAGGTTCTTCTGCAGGTTAGTCACACTTCTGGCTGTCAAAGCAAGTCTTCCATTTGACAAGATTTTGCAATTCATCAAAAAAAATGAATGCGATGTATTGGAAAAAGCACAGACGTACTCTGACCGTTGGGCGTGTCACACAGGTGTGTCACGAGGAGACTGATGCATCCGTCCAAACCGCGTCCCCTTTAACGATCCCGGCCCTCCGTCGTACCTACTGCCTCGCCTCCCACTCGTACATCATCACCGGGGGGCTCGGCGGCTTCGGCCTCGAGCTCGCTCAGTGGCTGACTGAAAAGGGAGTCCGCAAGTTGGTGCTAACTTCCAGATCTGGGATCAGGAACGGTAAGGCGTAAATGAGAAGAGGTTACAATTTGTGACGGCGGCTTCCATGACTTACTCAAAGCTGACCACATACGATTGCGTCTTGTGTTGTTTTGGTCGTTCAACTTGTTGCCAGGTTACCAAGCAAAGCGTGTGAGTGAATGGCAAAGTCGGAACGTGGAGGTGTTGGTCTCGACCAGTGACGTCGGCACACTTGAGGGAGCGGAAAAGCTCATTGCTGAGGCCTGCAGGCTGGGTCCAGTTGGTGGGGTCTTCCACCTTGCCATGGTAACCATTCTCTTCAGTCTTGACACAAAATACCGATTTTTTTTTTTTAAACACTTTGAGAAGTCAAATATCAAAAAGTACACCAGTTTGAGCTTGAGTTGAAATATTAAACATGTTTGTAATTCATTTGGCCATTCCGCCGCCACGTTGTTCGATGCGAGTCATTAACTGTCAATCACTATTATTATTTTTTTTTTCTTATCTCCAGGTTTTGAAAGATGGCTTGCTGGAGAATCTGACTCCTCAGCAGTTCCTCGATGTGAACAAACCGAAATACGATGGCACCTTGAACCTTGACAAGTAAGTTCCATGTCCCGCATCCTTCTTTAAAAAAAAAAACATTAAATGGAAGGCATCGACAAATGTTATTGATCCACTTACATTCCCTCTCCAGAGTCACAAGACAATCCTGTCCAGAGCTGGCTTATTTCGTTGCATTCTCATCTGTCAGCTGCGGCCGCGGCAACGCCGGCCAAAGTAATTACGGTTACGCCAACTCTGCCATGGAGCGCGTGTGTGAGAAGAGGCGTCACGATGGCCTTCCTGGACTCGCAGTCCAGTGGGGGGCCATTGGGGATGTGGGCGTGGTGCTGGAGAGTATGGGTGGCAATGACGCCGTCATTGGTGGCACCCTGCCGCAGAGGATGGCTTCTTGCCTGGATGTGCTCGACCACTTCCTGTGTCAGCGGAGCCCCGTGATGTCAAGCTTTGTGCTAGCGGAGCGCATTGTGGCAAAGAGCGAGGCGGGGAGCCAGAAGGACTTGGTGGACGCTGTAGCTCACATTCTGGGTAATTTTCCAACACTCGATTTTGGATTATTAATTTATGGAATGGAAATGAAAAGTTTTAAATGGTTGTTTTAAGTTAGCTTTGTGTTGTTTTTCGGTTTTGGTTCGATAAGTGCCTTTCCCATGCAATCTGATGCACCTCCTCCTTAGGTGTGCGCGATGTCAACAGCCTGAACGCCGATGCCTCATTGGCTGACTTAGGCCTTGACTCGTTAATGGGCGTGGAGGTTCGCCAGACTCTCGAGCGCGACTATGACATCGTTATGGCCATGAGAGAGATCCGGCAGCTTACGATCAACAAGCTGCGTGAACTGTCCAATAAGAAGCCAGAAGGATCAAATGGTAACTTAACATTACATCATGCGTATATATCGTCACATATCTCTGAATTGACATCTGACTGTTCTTTGTTAAACAAAGTATGCACATTAAAAGGCTGTCATTTACTTAAATTTCCTGGCTCAAATGTCTCCAGTGAAAAAGGACGTCATTCGAACCTTGTCGGAGTCGAGTCTGACAAAGCTCCTCGTCAACCCAGACGGCCCCACGGTGACGTCACTCAACGATGTGCAGAACCAGGAGAGGCCGCTCTTCCTCGTGCACCCAATTGAGGGCTCCATTGCTGCTTTCAAGACACTTGCCTCCAAGCTTGACGTGCCTTGCTATGGCTTGCAGTGCACCAAAGGTACTGTCGGAGATCCATGTCCATACCTTTTACCAGCTCTTCTGTTGTTTAAATAAGACAAAGTATATATTTTTTCTACTTGTATGACTAGATGGACATAAAAAAAAAATATATCTATATACATCAAGTTCATAACTTCCCTCCCCAGATGCTCCGCTGGACAGCATCCAATCTCTGGCAGCCTACTATGTAGATTGCATTCGACGCGTCCAGCCCGACGGACTGTACCGAATCGCCGGCTACTCATTTGGTGCCTGCGTAGCGTTTGAAATGTGCACTCAGCTGCAGAGGCAGAAACTGCCCGTAGAGAATCTCTTCCTGTTTGACGGATCCCACTCATACGTGGCTGCCTATACGCAGGTTAGAGGTGCAAATACTCACGCACGATATGATCTAGTTCTAGCTAACATTTAAGAAGTGCTCAGCATTGAGTACAGCCCTTTATAAAAAGAAATTTTAATAACCACATAAAATTGGCATTTAACCGGGGTGTGTAGACTTTTTATATCCACCATGGATGGATAGTTTATTCACTCATGCTGTGAGGGGAAATTACATTTAAGAAAGTCATTTGTTTTCAGAGCTATAGGGCCAAGCTAACACCAGAAAAAGAATCCGAGGCTGAAACTGAAGCCTTGTGCGCCTTCATCCAGCAGTTCATGGACACCGAGTACAGCAAGGTGAACAACTTTGGCATGTTAACATAGCACACAACATCTGTGGTTTCATTATTAATTGTGACACTGGGCTGGTTAAGAAAATGTGCTCGCATTGTTTCTCATCATAATCGTCGTCTCCCTCAGCTTCTGGATGCTCTTCTCCCGCTTCCGGACTTGGAGGCTCGCGTCAACACAGCCGTGGACCTCATCACATCTACCCACAAGAACATCAGCCGGGATTTGCTGAATTTCGCGGCCTCCGCCTTTTACCGCAAGTTGAAGGCAGCCGACAGCTACGTACCGGCTACAAAATACAATGGCAACGTGTTGTTACTGCGCGCCAAAACCAGCAGCGAATACGGACGAACCCTGGGAGCCGACTACAAGCTCAGCGAGGTAACAAGCATCAGCAAGCTGACACGTATTTCCATGCAACGTGGCATCTTAATATCAGACTCTGTATTTTTTTTTTATTTTATTTTACTTGTTTAGGTTTGTGACGGCAAGGTGTCAGTCCACGTCATTGAGGGCGACCACCACACATTTTTGGAAGGAGAGGGAGCGGACTCCATCAGCAGCATCATTCACAGCTCACTGGCTGAGCAAAGAGTCACGGCAAGGGAGGGTTAAAACATACCATTCCACACACGATTTTGTTTGTTAGGATGTGTACCCAATTACTTTGTTTAATTTAGGGAATATCCTAAGTTTTGCACACCACACGTTTACATTTTGTGCCATTTTACTACATTAATCATTATTTAACACTTTTTTTTTAATACCGTTGAATTGAAGGAAATTCGCTCTCTCACCAAATGTCATGAAACTGCTGTCTCTTACCCCACTTGGCAAAACATTTGTGCTATGAACAGATTTTAAGGAATGTCTACCTTGGAATTTAACTCTAATTTTTACAGACAAACAAGTTATCATTTCATTTTTTTTAATCTCACTTTAATGCACCTATTTTCACCTCGTACAGGGTATTGTGGCGATAATCAGATACAATGATATTTCACAAAAAGCTTGACTAAATTCCCCCCCCCCCCCATGTCTGTCAGTATTATTTCAAAAGTGGGGTTTTTTGTTGTGGTTTATTTTATTTGTATTCTCATCGAAGATTGTGTTGAATTTGACACTATGGTCATGACAATTACAGAGCTCACCCCACTCGGTGGACCATGTATAATCTTAAGAGGTGAGAAGGGGGAATTCACCTACATTTTTCTTTCTGGCAAACATTTTTTTCTCTCCTGAATAATGGACAGAAAGACCTTTTGTGCTTGTGGTACTGTTAACATGATGTTGGACCTAAACCTCTTACACATACCGGTAGCTATGTTAGTAACACTTGTTGTTGTATGCAAACCTTCATGCACACCTGATTAGGTCCTCTGTCTAACTGAGACCCCTGCTGACTTTGTTGTCTTACTTTTAGCTTTATCATTTTATCCAGCAGGCAGTCTGGTCTCCCCTGCAGGCAACGGTCAACTAATCTCTGAGACTTGTGATCTGGTCAATGAAGGGTTGGGTCAGGGACAAGACGAGGACAAAGAACCATTCTTTATTATTAATTATTGTCCAATGTATTTGAGATGTATTGATACAGCTAATAAAAACCTCTCACTAAGTAGTTCACGAAACTAATTTTTCCCCCCCTGGAAATGCGTGTTATGATTATGAAATTTCTATGAATATGAGTGTTTTGATCAAAACAAAGTAATGAAACATGGTAAAAGGGGGGTTCATCTTTTGAAGAATGAGTTTTACGGTGAAACATTTTTTAAATTCTGCTTTCGTTGGAAGTTCCTGGCAGGCTTGAGCCAGCCATCGAATCCGGACAGATTTAGTGGTTACACCGGAAGTATCTATACCCGGAAATATGTTTACCTTCTGGGCAGGGACCACCGGGCAAAGCTGGTGGATGTACGGCAGCCGGCTTTTTAAAATCCACCGCACCCTTGGTTTTGTTTTGGAAGCGAATTAAGTCCTGGCGTGCCGCTATACGATTGGACAATGCTTGTGTACCTGTTTATCTTCCATTTTTAACAACAGCTCGCTGCTCTCTCCGGCCGAGTGAGTTCGCTTCTTCCTGACGGTGTTTATGCTCAGGTGTCCGATTGCTCACAAGAGTTGTTGTCCATTATGTGTCATCTACAGCTGAGGACATTGATTTTTGTGGCGTGGGTGCTGGGTTACGTCGTCTTTCTGCACTCCGTCAGGATGATATGGACGGCTAAGTACGCGCGAGGTCCACTGGCACGCTCACTTTTAGTGAACATGGTGAGCGAAGGGGAAGGAACAGCGATGGAAACGCAGGAGGTAGGAATTCTTCTCATCTTTGGCATGAGAATAAGTCATCGCGCTGCGCAGAAAGGCACGCTCGGTTACCGCCGTTCGATTGTTACGGTGTTGAAGTGTTTTTTTTTAATGTTGTGAACGAGGACGTAAGAATTTACTATTGGTGGCATGGGGAACGTATTTTTTTTTTACATCCACCCTTCAGTCTGGGGTTCACGTTTGAAATCCAGGCTCTGGCTCTCCCCTCAGTTCTTTTGTTCTTTTCGGTGCAGAGTACTGAACGATGTGTGGTTTTCAAGAACTTGGATGTTACATTCCTCCTCTTCTCCCCCCCGTAGTGGTACAAATGCTGCCCCGATCTGCTTGGGGAGTCTCTGCGACCACTGTTTGTTGAGAGTCATCTGGATTCAGGCACAAAGGCTTTCCTCAAGCAAAGCATTGAGAAATCGAACTGGTTATTCACACAACTGTATCACTCCTTTGTTTCAAGTGTCCTTACCCCTCTGGTGTCACGCACTTCCATCAATGGGTGAGTCCATCCGTCCAAACACAGCAGTTCCATAAGTTCACGTGAAGTCACTTTTTGATCTGTGTTATCCTCCTGCTCAGGTTTCTGGGTCGTGGGTCCATGTTTGTGTTTTCCGCGGAGCAATTCCAGAAACTTCTCAATGTCGGACCAGACTGGAAGGCAGAGAAACTCCTGGACCTTGGAGCTGGTGATGGTGCTGTTACAGAAATTATGAGAAGCCATTTCAGAGAAATTTATGTGACTGAGGTCTCGCCACCGATGAAATGGCACCTGCAGAGGAGGAATTTCAAGTAAGGATTTTGAGGTTTCTTCTTTTCAATCCAGTGGTCCTCGATCGTCTGTTAAAATGACCAAGTGAATAGTACTACATCTTGAAAAATGTATTTCTGCATTATGTGAACTTGTATAGGTCATCTCCATTAAAACAAATTGAGGATTATTTTATTGTAGCAGAGATTTTTCTCTGTTCTAGCACTAGTGGCCTTTAACATTTTGAAGCATATTTATTCAGGGATAATTTTAAAACAGGCGGCGTTATTTAGTATGATTACAACAAAATGCACAAGTACCAAACCAACCTGAAATTGACGCTTTTTGCAACACTATACCTTGTTTAAAAATATATTTAGTGCTGCTGTTGTGTAAATGTGAGCCAATGCTACTAATTAAAAAAAAATACTCTATGCGCTCCATCCACAGATTGATGGGCATCGACGAGTGGCAGCGAAGTGGCCAGCAGTATGATGTCATCAGTTGTCTCAACCTGCTGGACCGCTGTGAGGATCCTCTCCATCTTCTGCGGGATATCAGGCGATCGCTCGTACCCAACACCGGACGCCTCGTTCTTGCTGCTGTTCTTCCTTTCCAACCCTACATTGAAGTTGGTCAGTTAAAGACAGGACAGATTACACTCATACATTTTATTCGAACATCCACAGAACTTTTTCTGTTATCGTTTGTCCTGTAGTCCTCTTACAGAGAGATTAAAAAAAAAAACTTTTACCGAGTTGTTGCCAAGTAGGGATATTCCATGTGATTTTTCTCAATCGATCATCCATTTGTTTTTCACCAACTTTGTGCAATTTCTTGATAGGTGGGAAATGGCAGCGTCCCCAAGAGCACTTAAAAATCCAAGGCAAGACATGGGAGGAGCAAGTCACGAACCTGTCACATGACGTCTTCCGAAAATCAGGATTTGAGGTAGAGACTGTGACCCGCTTGCCATACCTCTGTGAAGGGGACATGTACAACGATTACTACGTTCTCGATGATGCCGTTTTTGTTCTTAAGGCGTCAAACGTGACTGAAGACTCTGGTCAGTGAAAAATGAATCTTCATCGATTTTGCCAAAATGAACTTTGAAACGGTGGTTTAAAGTCAGTCAAAAGACTGACTATTTTTCTTTTTTTTTTTTTTTTAAAGGGTTGGAAGGCCGAAATTATGTTTACCAAACATTTTGTGTGACAGTGATACCTCACCATTTTAAAATAGGTCACTTTATTCCCATACCTCAAAACGGTGTACGGTGTCGGGATGGTACAGTAAGAGCTACACATCGCTATACTGTAATGTATTATGCTCTTGTGTGAGAAGTGTTAAAATTGTTTCTTGCAATATCAATGTGAAAAAAATCTGATCAATATGCACATTTATTGAAATGGTTTAAATGACTGATTTTATACTGATTTACATGATGCGAGTTATAAAGGTTTCCTAAAGTGAAACTGGTTTTTAAAAAAAGCAATCATTGATATCTAATTAATTTACTCATCATGCACAGATTCAAAGATAAAACCAAATATAGATTAAACTTCAAAATGTGCCATTATTGCTTCTTTTTATGATGTAATATGAATCCACAAAATAGCAAATAAGAAGGTACCGGTACCATTTTGTCGCTGTCGGGCGGAAACCCAGTCTGTCCAAATATGGTCAATTTCATCTTTTTTCAACAATTCGATGCTCTTGAAGTTTTATAAAACTCTGCCTCTAACCTCACTTGGCAGAGTTATTCGACTTAGGTGGCACCTAAAAATGGAAAATATTTTTCTAGATGATAACAAATGAGAATAGCTGGATTACATATACAGTACTAGCTGGTTCGCCGCCCTCCGGGCGGCTCATCAGCTAGTTCCTGCGGAAGGCTGGTAAGGTGGGCCTTTGGCCCACAAAAGTGTTGTTGCTTGGTTCAACTTTTTGTTCATGTTCATTGCTTATCGCGAAAATAAAGAGATGTTTAGCTCTACTAAATAACTAATAATTTCATTGCAATGCTTGTGGGTAGACAACATTTTTTCGCTAAGATGCCCGCGCGATCGTAGTGAGCCACTGCCTGAGCGGCGCAGTGGCGGCGCGCAGCGGCGCGGTGAAGTAGGTACGTTTTGAAAAGAGACAGACAGAAGGACAGACCGCGTGCGGGACGACGCGCAATATAGATATAGATATAGATTTGAGAAAGCATGTTTAGTTGCAATCGATTGCTGTAATGCTTTGTTTGGTAACTCCAGCAAGTTTTTTTTCTGATTTGGTGAAAATGAGCCACTTTAAAGATGCAAGAATTCTGCCCTACAGCAACAATTTGTTTGATCAACTTTTGGAAAATGTCGCATTTGTACACACTTTTTGTTTGCTTTGTCTAGGAACTGGTGCTACCAACCCCATGGGAACACAGCATTGAGCACATCCCTCATATTTTTAAAAAATATTTTATATTTTTTATCGGATAACACTGAATTGTCATAATTGCGCAAATTAAGTGTGTTTTTTCGCTTCCATTTTTGTGTCCACGCGGAATGAATAAATTCCGAGTTTTTCGTCCAAAATTAAACGCAACACGCGTGTGCATAAATTATAACTACGAAAACTCCTATTCTGATTGGTGGAGTCCGGAAGCGGATGCGATGTCCAATTGGCTGTTGACTTGGTCACGTCCCCGAGCCACGTCGCGCATTACTCGCCATTTTCACCTCAATCTTGGCGAGATACAATCACTTTATCCTCGTGGAAGAGGAAAAAAGCGATCTGGCCACACATATTTCGTTAGTGAAGACTATTTTGGATCATCGCGGAGTCTTTGTTCCTGTCCCATCTGCTGGAGCTATCTGAAACATGAACATCTTCAGGCTAACCGGCGATCTGTCTCACCTAGCAGCCATCATCATCTTGCTGCTAAAAATCTGGAAAACCCGGTCTTGTGCCGGTAAGTCTACATATCCCTTCATCAGAAACCTTTTAGCACTTGATAAAGTGCAGATAACTTCACGTCACATGTAATTACATCATTCGATGATGAGTGTATCTGTCGTATCACGCTTTGCAGCTAGTTGTAGCTAACCTACAAATGTCGCTTGTTACAGCTGTGTCCTGTCGTGAGGGATTTAATGACCAAGACATGTTTGGCAGCCCAATTGCTGCAAAATTAATTGTAGCATAATTTAGTGTGCGATTAATCAAAGAGTAGCTGCGGTAGTTCATACATTCTCATTCTGCAACTTTTGCTCGTGTCTCGCTTTACATTAAAGGGTTTCAGTTCGGTTGATCTTAGAACAGTAACCCGAGCTGTTTTGTAAATGTACTGGTATTTTGACAAGAAAGCTGACGATGTTGTCTGATCACTGACTGACGGTACCTCAAACAGCGCGTTCTAGTCTTGTCGGAGTTGCCCCAGACGAATCAAGGCGACATATTTCCATCATGTATCATATATACCGGTATATGATATATATGATACATGTGTGTGTATATATATATTCCATCTCTTGTCAGGAATTTCCGGAAAGAGTCAGATCCTGTTTGCCTTGGTCTTCACCACTCGCTACTTGGACCTGCTCACATCCTTCATTTCCGTCTACAACACAACCATGAAGGTGGGACACGTTGCTACTCCTGATGTTTGAGTAATCGGTGTGTTCCTCAAAGATTTTCAACGTAGTTCTGAGGCCCTGCCGAGATGCTAAATTGGCACGCCTTTTTTGACGAGCAGTTGCTTGATAAGATGTGGTTGGACATGACGTCTGCAGCTGATTGAACGCAGAGCAAGGAATGAGTGTTTCCCATTTTCTCTTTCAGATGATCTATATCGGATGTGCATATGCCACCCTGTACCTGATCTACATGAAGTTCAAAGCGACGTATGATGGAAACCACGACACGTTCCGAGTGGAGTTTCTCGTCGTTCCTATCAGTGGCCTCGCGTTTCTCGTTAATCACGACTTCTCTCCGCTGGAGGTCAGACATTCCACATGTTTGCATGCCCTCCCAAAATAGGAAAATTCTGGATTATTTTTTTTTACCTCCTAAAAGATGACGGCGGTCTTCCCGCTTTTGAGTGCGAGTCCGCTGCGCTGTCAACATAGCGTTCCCTTTCCTCTGTTCTGCTCCAGATTTTGTGGACTTTCTCCATTTATTTGGAGTCGGTGGCCATCCTGCCGCAGCTCTTTATGATCAGCAAGACGGGCGAGGCTGAGACCATCACCACACACTACTTGTTCTTCTTGGGCCTCTACAGAGCCCTATACCTCATCAACTGGATATGGAGGTTCTACTTTGAGGGATTCTTCGACATGATCGCCATTGTTGCAGGGGTGGTGCAAACCATCCTCTACTGCGATTTCTTCTACTTGTACGTCACGAAAGGCAAGTGCCTTTTCATGGGGTCCACTGACAGATGTCTACATCAACCACGCTACTGTAGTGCAATGTTCTTTCTTCTTTCCTGTGTCTCATTTGTGCCCCACACTTTTAATCTCATTGTAGTGCTCAAAGGAAAGAAGCTAAGTTTGCCTGCTTAAGTGCCAAAAAGGAGCATATTGGTAGACTGAAGGAGGGGGACAGGCCGGGCGGAGGAGACTCAGCGGACACCTCAAAGCCCCCTCTCCACATCCACCACCACTCCCTCCTCTTCCCCTTCAGCCACAGTAAGATGCTTGAGACAGAGCAAGGAGGAGCGGCTGTCTGCACCGTCTCCTGACCCAGCATCAGAATGTCTGCAGAAGCTCGCCCGAGGATATTTTTTTTTTCTGTCTGATGCATCTTGCATTAACTTTTTTTTTTGTATGACTTTGTATAAAGGACAACAAAGTGGTGAATATTTTCTATGTGAAAAGGAAAAGTTATCGAAAAATGTTTGGAAATGTTGCATTTACAATTCATTTGGCCTTGTATAATATTCAAACTCTTATAAGTGGGATATTATTCCGTTTGGGTTGGTATGTATGTTCTAAATAAATGCACACTGCTTTTCTTTCACTTCTATTTTGAGAGGAAGACATTGCAGCCTCCAAAGTCGGTGAGAAAATCTAAACTTTCAGTTTCAGCAGTAAAGACACTTTTTAAATGCGATTTCTACATTCACAGTAAAAAAAAAGGTAAAACAGCATGATTGGGGATTTAGGACTGTAGTATTGTTGAAGTGCTTACACAGTTGATCAGTATCTGCTATTAAACCATGTTGAATAGATTGCTTAATAAATATATTCAACACAGTATTTTACGAATCCGGCGTAAACTTTCTCCAAACATCAAATTCACTACTTGTGTGTGTGTGTGCGCGCGTGCGGTCGGTGCAGATATATATATTTCCTAATGAACAAGTAACAATGGTCACACTGTTGTGTATGGCGTAAGTGTAACTTTTAAAGCATTATTTTGCTCTTACGGGTTCCTCTAGTTTAAGCAGTCAATTCAAAACTTTTAAATTACCAGCTGTGTCCACGTGTTGGCAATTCATCACAAATAAAGATGATGAAATCGCTTGTCTTTCAGTTGTTACTACTTGCAAAGAGAACCACGCAGACGCAGAAAATGCATTTATTGCTGCATAGTACACATTTTTTTTGGGGGGGGGGGGGGTGAACTTCATTATAAACCATTTACATTCACTGTTTTTAATGGATCACAAAGTCAATATTCAAGTTCCTCGAGAGTGACAAGAAAGAAATTGGCTCATGGTTTAGGGACCGTTACTAGTTTCCAATTGACGTTTATGTATGCGATATTTACCCGTAATTATTAAAATTTAGCAGGTTTTCAATGTTAATCTCCGTTAAAAAACTTTGGCACATGCACAGTTAAGACGTTCTTACGATCATTTCCGAACTGGTCATTCCGTCTTCCGACCGCATCAAAATCATCTTAAAATTCATTTTAAAAATTATGACGTTGGCAACCAATTTTGTAGTTTACAAATGATGTTCTTTTGAGCGTGAAATATATCGAGGTCTGTTTCCTAGAAGTGGAATTATTGCGGATATTGCGAAATGCAAGTCGGACACAAAATACCGTCGGACAAAGCTAACTCGAACGTCGACCGCTCGTTGAGTCGCTGTTGTTTAACGATTGGAGAATTATTTATACTATAAATGCCTATCGCAACAAACATTCTAAAAATTCCGACTATTGTCAGCACATATGACGACAACTTTACTCGCTACCTTAAATTTTAAACACGAACATGTAGAGTTGGAGCGAAATTGAAATAGTCACCGCATTTACTGTCTGTACTCGAAGGGAAATGAATATGAATACAGGTACAGTCGTTTTAAAAGTGTGCACTTGAGTTAATAGACCTACTGGGTAGGTGTATGGTTATCTAACGCAATCGGAAAATGAACCTCCTCATCTCGTCATCTAGGTGTGCAACTTCCATTGTCTGCTTTGCGCCTCCTGGTCTCACCAGTTAAGATCGTCTCTGCTGCAATCTGGCAAATCATCGAGCATCGAGTTGTGGCTGATTATGGCATGCTCGAGGATTTTGTTTCCATGGTGACAGACGTTGTGCCAGAGTTGATGACCAAATGTCAGCGGACCCAACTCGTCCTGGGCCTCAGAGCACAGGTTAGGTTGCCAGTCCAAAATTAGCACGCAAGCGCTTACTAATGTACTGACAGTAAAAGTTAAATCCTAAAATTTCATGTCATTCCTTCTGATTCTAGCTGATCCTGGAGTTATGTCGTTTCGAAGGTGAGGCTCATTCCAGTGACGTAGAGCAACACCTGGATAGGATGAACACCCTTGTCAAGGTATTCAGTTTTGCACGAGTTTGAGGTCACCTCATTTGAACATCACAAAACACATCCTACGCTTTATGGAATGCTTGCACGCTTTTTATCTGCTGCTCATGAGATTTCACGATATTTTGCAGACCTGTGCCGTAAACGACCATGTTAATCCATGCTCAAGTTTTGTGGATTTTGTGAAACACTTGCTGAACAATCCTGCTGAGAAGGAACACTTTTTCACTGTAAGTGCGAGTGCGACAAACCTGACGAAACACTTAGGTTAAAGCCCTCGAAAGAAAAATGTTTAATGCATGGCAAACTTTAATTTATGACTGGTGGCGATAAACTGGATTTGTTTTCCTTGTAGGAGGTTTTTCCCAAGGAGTTTGGCCCATCATACGATAAGGCTCTTAAGTCCCTGATGGAGCTCTTTCTTTCCAGACTTGAGACATTTCTCCCTGGGCAAACCTTCCAACAGGTACACACAAGAAAAATAACATTACAAAGACGTCTGTTACATTCACTATTTACTTTCCTGTAGGTTTCCACCACGTGTGGTGAGGTGTCCTCTGTTCTGAGCGACTGCTTGAAGACCATGCGGAGCTGTGATGCGCTCAGAAATCTGCTTCAGTATCACAAGTCCCACAACCTTCTTGGACACAATGGCAAGTCTTTTACAGTTTCCTTGATTTGATTAAATTTTGCAATTTGGGAACAGCTTCTCCCAACCACTGAGGCACGTGGTGACCTATTTTCAGCTTGATGTTACCAGATGCAGTTTATTGTCTTTGTAAAGGGTTATACTATACATTTTCAGGGTGAATATACACCAGATGTTTTGTGTGCTGACCTTCTAATCGAATAATAAATTGAGCACCAACATTTTATAATTTTGTCCCTTGACAGATATTTACCCGGATGACATCTCCATCTTGTCTGCTCTCAAGTGTGCTGCAGTCAACGCTAAAACAACCACCGAAGGGAATCAGGGCGTGGTAGCGCTCGATGAAGCTCCTGGAATGGTTGAGTGTGCTTCTAAAGAAATCCCAAATAATGAAGAAAATATCGAAAGTCAAATGAGAATGGAAAGCTGCGTTGAAGGGAAAACACTTGATGGGTCTTTACAGTCTGGACCATGGACGAAAATGATGTTGGCGGAAGAGAACAAAGTTGGGCTCGGCGGTAAAGAGAAGCTCCCGGTTAAGGAATCTGTTTCCAGTCTGATGAAAACATCGATTGCGATACCTTCGGATTACTCTGACATCGAAGACAATGGAAGCGGAGCATCTTCCTGGTCTTTCTACTCGGATGAGGACTCTAGCGGTAGTCCAAGTCCGTGGTCCGGATGCTCTGGTGAGGATGTGACCTCTGTCGGGTCATCTCCCAATGTCTTAAATAAGGTCACTCCCGTCAGAAATGAAGACAAACTATCAGCGGCTTGCAGCACGAAGCGTCTCGCCAGCCAAAACAACGCTCCTCCAAAAAAGCCCCGTCAAGTCAAGTGCTTCATCTGCAACGAGCAAGTGAGCCCCGATCTGAAAACTCACTTGAGAACCCACTTTCCAGACGGTCAATACACCTGCCCGCAATGCAACAGCAGGTTTAAACTCTTTTCATCTCTGAAGACGCATTTGGTCAAAAAATGCTACGAGCACGCTCATCAGGGGGCGGAACCCGGGCCGAATGAGGATCTTTATAAATGCGACGACTGCGAAAAGGCCTTCAAGTATAGCCGGTCACTGCAGGCCCACAAACAGACCCATGCCGAACTCTACTGCGCCGTGTGCAGGAAAATCTTGAAGGACGCCGCGTCGTTGGAACGACATAAGGCCTCCCACACCGAGTTTCGGTGTACTCGCTGCGAGCAGACCTTCACTCTTTTCAAGCCCTTGCGCAGACATTATGAATATTTCCACAAGATTAGCAGACCCTTTAAGTGCCTCTGCTGCTCCAAAACATTCTCCAGGCTTGAGCATTTAATCAGACACGAATGGAGGGACACCAATCAGCTGCCGTTAAAGTGCAATATTTGCGGCATGGGATTTCGAAGCGATTACGATCTGGTTTCGCATCAAAGGGTTCACACAAAAGAGAAACCCTACCTCTGCGGAGAGTGTGGCAAAACCTTCTCCCAGAAGCCCAATCTGCTGCGGCACCATCGCTTCATCCACAGCGAGCAGAAAGACGAAAAGAAATACTTTTGCGCCGAGTGTCAGACGTCCTTTAAGGAGAAAGGGGCTCTGCTACAGCACCAGAAACGCAAACACCTCGACAAAGTCATCGGCCGCCGTCTGTGCCCGTACTGCGGGAAGTCATTCTCGGCGTCATCCATCGCTCGGCATAAGATGATCCACACCGGAGAGCGACCGTTAAAATGCAACGCTCCCGATTGCGACAAGACCTTCTTGACGGCCACCGAGCGGAAGAAGCACTTTCTCATGCACCACTCGACCGAACGACCGTTCAAATGTGATATTTGCGGAAAGGGCTTCATCACAGTCGGGATACGGAACGAGCACGTGAAGTTACATTCAGGCAAGAAGCCGTTTGTATGCGAGATTTGCATCAAGGGTTTCTCAAAGCGCCACGCCTTGAATAGACACAAGAAACTTGTGCATTTTGTTCTAAGTTAGGACCCCCTTCCATTTACGAGTTGTGGTCCTTGCGTACCCAAATTTGAACACAAGTCGAGACGTGTCGTAGTCTTGTCACTAACGCGGGGATGCTAAAAGCTAATTAATGACTCCAAAGGGCTATTCTTCTTCAGTCGAATCTAGTTATAATTCATCCATCGAAAAAATGGGTCTGAAGGTGACAGAGACAAATTTAACCGTTTTAGGGACAGCTTTTATCATGTTAGCGGGTGACGGGGTGCATTTTTGGCTGAAGTTATTGAACAACAATTTTGCATCAGTATTTGTGAGATAAAGGTGTGGTGTTAATGAATTTGCCAGTTTCATTTGCTTTTTTTCTCTCTCTCTCTCATACATTGTATATTATACTGAAAACACCGTCGCTAAACAAATAACATTTCGGTTTGGATGCAATGAGCTTTGTTTCTTCCATATGTAAACCTTTTTTTCTGATATTTCTCTTCAGTTTGGATTCAGATACAACGACCGGTGTACAGAAAACTGAGTACCTGTTCACAAAATGGCCGACAAGCGCACACCTATATGCAGCGTTTGATGTTGTTGGATACCTGGTTGCTGATGCCTTTGTCACTTGATTTGAGAATATTTGGCCATGAACAACACGGGGTAGGACTAGATAAGTTTTTTTTACTTCTTCCTACTCCCTTGAACATAATAACTGTGTTGAATGATGACTGATTTTCCTTTTTACTATTTTACTTACTACTACCTTACTTTGTCAAATTATTACAGTATGTTTTATTTTCAATAAACAAACGAAACAAATTAGCAATGCACCATGTTCTTTTTTTTCCAATGTAAAAAACAAGGCTTCCATCTTTTGCAGAGCTGTTCATTTTCTTGACTCACTGTCACCTTTAATTTTTTCATTTCTCTTAAATATAATCAGTGATGTATAAATTACACGATTGCTACCATTGAACCGATTCTAGGTTAAAAAACAAAAGTTGAACATGTAGCTTGAGTCCTACGGAGTGGTAGGTGAGTTACATCAGGATTTGAAACACTTGCAGCTATCGTCCAAATCAACTGGTTGCTGAACAAAGAAATGAACTCGTGATTAAATATTGCATTACGGGAGTTTCTTCAACAAACATCTTGGAGCCTTGAACTTTTGTTCACTTGACACCTCTAGCAAAACTGCAATATGGCAATAATTGATTCACTAGTGACAAGCACCAAAGTGTGGAAATTATTCTTATTTTTTTGTTTTTTGTTATTGTAAGGTGTCCTTGGGTGTCTTGAAAGGCGCTTATAAATAAAATGTATTATTGTTATTATTATTAATCCAGGGACAATTTTAGGTAGTTAGGAAATCGACATTGCGTAATCGTGAAACCATATTTGACAATTTGCGTAGGAAGTGGAACTAATAATTCGCAGAGTAATCCGCCGGAATATTATTCCGAACGGACCGCAAAGGCAGCCGTTGACGCACAAAGCTCCGTTTCCTATGGTGTGTTTAGATGTCTGCTGTTTAAAAAGAATCTTGGAGGAAGACTGTTGACACACAGATGCACATTCGCCCCACCGCGGTGTAATGTGAATATATTAGGATGGATGAAGGTTCCTCCGAACAACCCGGTGAGTAAAAACTGGGCGGATTAGTTTAGCTAGGCCTCAACGCAGTTGGACGCGCGGGAATAGCATCGCTAACTCATGTCGGATCTGAGTTTGTTGCTAAAATTACTTTCGTTGCTGGGCGGAAACCATTTTATTTACGTTACTTAAATTGCGTGTCGCTGACCCGATGCAGCGTTTGCTTCAGAGTATGTGCTAATTTTTGTGAATTTAGATTCCGTCTTCCGCTCCCTTAGCAGTCACAAGCTAAGTTTAGCACTCGATGTACGCTGGTTTCCAAGTCGAACAAATTATAAGATTTAGCACTGCTATTTGTAGTTAAAGTAAGAATTCTGCAGAAATGTGTTTATCATTCTGGTCTAATTAAATCGCGATCGAATTGCGCTCTGTAGTAAGGAACGGCTAGTATGTATGGCTTAATGCGTCAATTGAGATGAAAGCTAACATTTTTTATGAATGTAGGCATTTTTCCCCTCTCCCTACCCAATGTTTTTCCTTTCTGAATTCTGATTGTAATTTCCCCGTTGCGGGGCTAATAAAGGATATCTTAATCCTCTCAGGTTTCCTTACACTGTATATGTGGAAAAACTGTTTTCCCCCTATCTGGTCTGAGTTGCTCCGTTCCCAGACGATATCTAAATATTGACTGTCTCTATAAAATGTACTTACTAGTTACGATTTGTGTCGTCACATTTGAACCACTTGGCAAAATGTATACTTAAAGTACGTGTTTGCGCAAAAATGTCAATGTCCTTATATAACATGTCCATAATATAGTTGTACATTTCTCTCCACGTTCAGGTCCCTCTCTCCCCGTCCCCACTCTGCGCCTCCTGGTTTCTCCGATTCGTCTGATCTCTGCAGCCATCTGGCAGACGATAGATCACAAGATTGTATCGGATTATGGACTGCTTGAGGAGTTTGTATTTATGGTTACTGAAATTGTTCCTCAACTCCTTTCGACCAGGCAACGTGCGGAACTAATTTTGGGTCTTCGAGCACGGGTAAGAAAACTTTCTGAACTCTATCTTAGTCATGCCTCCATCTGTTGAGTAAATTTGTGAATGCAAAATGTGTATAGAATTATATTGAGCAAGTGGTCATTATGTTGTGACCATGTCAGTAAATTTACCTTGTTAAAAAATGCAGTATCTTAATCTTCAATTATTCAAGTATTATTTTTCTCTTTGTCTGCAGCTCATCCTGGAGCTGTGCCGCTCTGAGGAGACTGCCAATATCCAAACCATCCAGCCACATCTCGACCGTATGCAAAACCTTCAATCGCTTTGGAAAGTAGAGGTGAGTGACATGGTAAACTATTTTGAAACTCTCCTTGTTTGTAGTTGTCCAATTGTCGCTGACCTTTCTCCATTTTGACCCCTTTTTTTCCTTCAGATTGATAATGCAAAACCAGACATTTCAGACTCTCATTTTATGAGTCTTGTGCGGAATCTGCTGAGAAATTGTGTCGAGAGAGAGAACTTTTTTCAAGTAAGTTTGTTTTTAACCCGAATGGCACCAAAATGTATTTGCGCTTTGCAGTCATGTTGCTAACGCCCTGCTAATTTTACATCAATTTCACATACCTTGACCGTGATGCATGAGACTGTTTGCTTTGCCTGGCAATCTCGGAAGCAAAGATGAATTTCCTGTGTGCAGGATGTTTTTCCTGAAGATTTTGGTCCCACATACGACAAAGCAATCCAGACATTGATGTGGCTCTTTCTGTCCCGGCTCGAAAAGCTTATTCCAACTCAGTCTCTTCAGCAGGTAGGTCGCAACACACCTGAGTTTGTAAAATCCTGTTATATTCCATGATCTGGAATATGAACATCAGTGCCGCAGCTAGCCATCATTGGCTTTTAAATTGTAAACACAGGTTAGTTCCCATTTTGCTTCTATTTGTTAGATCGCATCATTGCTAAGTGATTCCTCTTCAGTTCTGAGAGAGTGCTTGGAGTCTTACACCATGTCTCAGGGGCTCAAAACCGCGTTGGACGCTCACAAAGACCTCAGCCAGTTGGAGGATATTGGTAAGCATCGAGCATCCCGTCTTAACTCATTCACTCCCAAAGACGTTTTTAAACGTCTTTTCAGACTTGGTCTACAATTGGCTGGTACTGAATGAGTTAAACGTTTTTCAATGAATATCCTGGGAAAAAACTGTCATGAAGTGGGTGGGGGGGGTCCTTTTAATTTTCGTACCCCGAACTGGATTAAGTTTATTGTGAGCTGATTAGATAAATGTTAATCGAGTCCACTCTTTATTTCTAGAATCTTGTGAGGTCGATAGTGGCATCTTGTCCGCTCTATGTCTTCCTCCTGCGGAAAGAGATGCCGTGCTAAATCTGCCAGCGGCAACGGATCCGGAGACTAGCGCGGTCTATACAGACTGCACAGAGATGGAGGTCGAAGCTGGCAATAAAATGCCACTTTCAGAGGAAAGCGTCCAAAAACCGTGGTTCGGGATTGATCAGGAAGAGAAGCCAGACGTCAGCGCGGGGGCCGCTCGGGAAGGAACGGGTGCGGATCATTGTGTAATGGAAGCACACCATGACAACCTATCGGAAACTCTAATCATAGGGGAGGATGGCAAGGTGACGGTCCTCGACAGCTTAGTGAAAACGCCGAACAGACGCGGGAGGAAAAAGAAGCGTCTGGGCGATGAAGATTTTCAAATGCCGGCGGCCGCGCGGGATCCGGACTTTGACGCGCTGAAAAGACCGGTGCGAAAGAATCGCGGACTCAAGATGAAGCGGCTCCTGTCGCAGTGGCGAAAATCTGGAAGGTCGCCGGCCGCCGACAGCAGTCCAAAAAGGTTTTCGAGCTCCCTGGTCTCGGCAAAAGGCGACGACTTGGACGACAGAACGTGCGGCGTGTGCGGCAAAGTGGTGAGCCACGCCCGATTCTTGGAGCGTCACATGAGTCAACACGCCGAAGAGTTGACTTACTCCTGCACGGTGTGTCAAAGAAATTTCAAGAACTTCCGCTGGCTGCA
Organism: Hippocampus zosterae; assembly: GCF_025434085.1. NCBI lineage: Eukaryota > Metazoa > Chordata > Actinopteri > Syngnathiformes > Syngnathidae > Hippocampus > Hippocampus zosterae. The sequence continues at coordinate 7,019,445 of NC_067457.1, forward strand.
GCAGCATAAATGCCAAGGTGCGTCAACCGAGACGGAAGCCCAGAAAGAGAACGCAGACGGAGAAGACGATAAATCCGCTATCCTCATTTGTGAGCCGGGCAACGAAGCCGTGCCGACAGACAGCACCGCAGACGACCCCGATTACGCACCCGCCGGAGGAAAGCGGAGCGCCAAGGAGCTGGGACGCAAGAGCCCGGACGACACTAAAACCATCCTGGACGGTCCGTTCTATTGTCCCCACTGCAGCGCCGAGTTCAAGTGCAAGCAGACCTTTCGGTTTCATTTAAGAAACATCTGCTACAACGAGCAACAGGTGGATCCCGATCAACCCGAAGACATCCGGCATTGTTTCCGCTGCAACGAATGCGACAAGGCCTTCAAGTACAAGTCCACCTTGGATTCGCACAAGCAAACGCACAACCCGCTGTACTGCGAGGTTTGCATGAAGCTGGTGCGCGATTCGGAGGCGCTGGCCATGCATAAAGAGTCGCACACGCCGTTCCAGTGCAACCAGTGCGAGGATAGCTTCCCCGTGTTCAAGGCGCTGCACAAGCACTACATCGACGTCCACAATCCCGCCGAGCCTTTCACGTGCACCCACTGCCAGATGACGTTTGTCAGTTTGAAGCGTTTCATCCGACACGAATGGAAACACACCGGCTACCAGCCCTTCCAGTGCCCCCATTGCTCCAAACGATTCCGGTCGTACTCGGACCTGGTGGAGCACCAGAAAAAACACACTAAGGCCTATCCATTCCTCTGCTGGGAGTGCGGGAAGAAATTCCGTCACGGCGTGACCCTGACGAGGCACGTCGAGCGCGTGCATCAGTCCGGCGAACTGCTCAGCGATAAGGCGTTACCGACGTTCGCCTGCGGCCAGTGCGAGAAGAGCTTCACCTCCAGGAGATGCCTCCTGAAACACGACAACTTCCATCACAAAGGCATGCGCTTCCCGTGCGAGCATTGCGGAAAGGGATTCTTCGGGAAAGACGCGCTAGTGAGGCACACTTTGATCCACACGGGCGAAAGGCCTTTCAAATGCGACGACTGCGACAAGTCTTTCCGTTCCTCGGCTGAACTGAAAATCCATCGCAGGTACCATACAGGCGAAAGGCCGTTTAAGTGTAGCATCTGCGATAAAGGTTTTGTCCAGTCCTGTTTTCTCACGCTACACATGCGAACCCACACTGGAGAGAGACCCTATGTTTGTGCCATCTGCAACAAAGCCTTTTCCAGTTTACACGGCCTAAAAAGACATCGCAGGCTTGTCCACGCATAGTTGACGCAAACTTGGCTTCCGCCTGATTAAAAATAGGACGTGGTGATGACGGGCTTTGTGGCTCCAAACGTTGTTTATTGTGAATATTTGAGGCACCGTGACAAAACTGAAGTTGGGGGATTGGAACTAAATTAACATGAAATGGGGTGACTGGTCCTTCCTCTGTGATTGTCACAACGTCGCTTGTAAAGAACTCGTGAGAGTGTAAATTGCTTAAATAATGTAACTGTATTTTTTACAGAAACGTTTGCTGTAGTTCTACATGAGGTTAATATGTGCAAATGATAAAACAATATCTTCTTTGGGAATAAATTCAGCTTTCTTCAACGAATCGAACTTTATTTCTGTTGGTTATTGATGACTGTATTTGCACTTCACACCATGCCAGTGTTTTTTTTTTCCTCAAAAGCGACCCTCTCCCAAAAACAAACTAGAATGTAAGATCCAAGGTCATACAGTAGACATTTAGCATGCATATATATTTTTTAAACAGACTTCGATATAAGAAGTGAGAATCTTACTCCTTTGAGTGCATTGATCTGTTATGTCTCAGGACTAAAACGATGCAGAGGTGTTGGACTGGTAAACAAGTACAAACAAGAAATAACCTTCATATTTCTCTATTAATTTCATACGTCGACCACAGATTAGCATTTTTGTGTTTTGATGACAGTATCCATTTCACTTGATTACAGTACCTTGTGAACAAGTTTACCTGCTGCATCTATTAACATTTCCAATATGTTACAGCTTGTCCGAGGTCCTCCCTTAGTCAACATTTAACCAGTCGCTGCCAGTAAATGTTAGGCATGCTCAAAATCTGTGGATGGTGGAGAAAAGCTGGCCTTTTAAGTCAATGTAAAAAAGTCTTGTAAGGCAATTATTGTATATTGATTATAACTGTTACAAGCCATTTGAGTTGTTTACCCATATTGCTTTAACGCTAAAATCTGAGGGAATGCTCGAGAAAGCCTGTTTCTGCAGACAAGCGCAAAAGACTGGATCCTGTACAACCTCGCTGGCCGGCTGTTTCCCTTTAGGTAGAGACAAGTTGCAGTGGAGGACCCCAAGGCAACTTTCCTCTTCTTGAAATTCTGGTTCATGCATTGCATGATGGAGATGTGTTGAAAACAGGCAAGTACTCACTGTGCTTCAGGATGCTGAAATACAAGTAAAAGTACTGATTCAACACCTGTAACTCAGTAATCTGATATCTTGACAAGAGGAAAATACGGTAATCACACACAAAAATATTTACCTGTAACAATGAAAATAATCTTGCATGTGACATCGTTTCCTAAACCAAATGTTGGCGTTGCTATCGGAATGCATCCATGTAGCTTTGATAACAGGAATGAAAAAATGCAAAATCAGCAAACGATAAAGAAGTACATCTGATTTCTACAAGCCTGTGATTTGTTTTCCAACCATTTTGACGATAATTCCGCTCTCCGTGGGTTAATTTTGCTTCCTGTTGATTATTGCTGTATTTTTTTCCAGAATGTAATGAATAAGGACTTTAAACCTGCTTCCATTCATTATTTCCCCAGAGTGGGACGAATAAAGGTTATCTTTTTGTGCATTTGGATGATTCTGTTATTCCACTGTTAATGACTTTAAACGGATAGGACTCGAACCCACAATTCCTGGATTTGGAGGCGAGTGCATTCTCCATTAGGTCACTTATAATAAATGGGAAGACATAATGCGCGAATAACAACGGCATTGCTTTCAGGGCCCCCACCCAACCTCCTCTTCTCAAGTGGTTGTATTTGGACCGTCACTTGTTGAATTGTTTGACTTTTTTCATCATCTGCAACACAAACAGCTGCACGCACGGTTTATTTTGTTTTTGCAACACGCTCGTTTATCAAAAAAGAGGAATAATCCAACGGAAATTTAGCCCGACCGAGAGTACTTGACAAGTCTCGGCTAAACAGGAACCAGCGTCCGTTGCATCCTTCCTTCGACACGCAACCAACTTGGGAGGAATGATGACGCTAGCCAGTTAGCCATCCGAGCAGCAGTAGTTGGATTACTGATTACACAAATTGGAATTTGGGTAGCCTCGCGCGAAACGATGAATTCACTGCTGTCAAAACCACAAGGGAACGGACTCCTTTACGCTGGATTTAACCAGGACCACGGTGAGAAGTGAAACTGTCATGTGTTTTTCCCCCTCAACCCAAAAGGAATTCGGATAGCGCCGCGGATGCTAAGCTAACACTGCTAACTCACTGGTTCCTCTGAAAATAATCGACATTTAACGTAACCGACCGTAACTTGTTTTCCTAACTTGGAAATATCGAATATCACGACAGTTGTCCATGTCACTTGCGGAACTTTTAGCATAAATCACCTGCCGTTTTCTTGTTGTGAGCCACTGCTAGCCTTCGCTAGCTACCGCTTACGTTATTATTGTCATTCGATGGTCGAGCATCAGTATATTTCAGTTAATAATATATATTGAGGTTCTGAAGTGGGGTGTGAACAAATCACCGCACACATGAATTTGTGTTAGCCAACCACCGTCATATTTGGAGTTCCATGGAACGGTCACCACGTACGGGGGGTTTCGTTATCATCAAATCTTAATGTTCTGTTATGTTATTCACCATTTATCCAACATCATATTTAATCGTTACAAATCAATGCTATACAACGGCAAGGTAAAACCTTGCGAACTAGAGTGGCACCCACAACTAGAGATGTGCACCCCAGACTTGGTCTCTATTACGTGTCTTGGTTGCTTTGTCTCCTATAATTACGGCAATCTTTTAGATTAGATAATATAGACCGAAAGTTGTTCTTTTTTTTTTATACGTGTTCACTGTTCAATACGTCAATCATTCTGGTAATTATTGTAGTTGCGTATCCTCATATCATCTCGTATATCAGTGAAGGTTTTTGGTGGTAGATTTCTTGGGCGATACTGTATCAGATGTTATCTTTGACTTCTGATGCCTGTCTGTTAAATATGTGCCTCTGCAGGATGCTTTGCGTGTGGAATGGAGAATGGATTTCGGGTTTACAACACAGATCCTCTTAAAGAGAAGGAGAAACAAGGTAAAAATAAATGTTTGGAAAAAAATTCACTGTTCAAATTTGTAGATCAGAGCTACGCGGTGTGGTGTTTATTCCGGTATACAGCAACCAAACGGAAGTTAAAGTGGGGATGTAGAAGCGGAATTGTCCGCTCAAGTTAGGCTAAATATATTCCTCAGCAGCTTGACCCTTTCCAGAGTTGCTTGTCAACATCAGTTATGCTGTGGGCAAGGAGCTTTTTCAAGATGAGAACAGAGGCTTGTGTGTTGAGTGTGTGCGGGATATGATTCTTCTTCTGTGCTTTCTGAGCCCAAAGGCAAATGAATAAGCAGGACTAATCAGAAGCAAAACCGATTTTTGTTTGATATCGAAGCATTTCTCGACATTTTTTTACATTTTATTTTTTTAGAATTCTTGGAGGGCGGTGTAGGCCATGTGGAGATGCTTTTCCGGTGCAACTATCTGGCGCTTGTGGGTGGAGGAAAGAAACCCAAGTACCCCACCAATAAAGGTATTCTTTTGAAACAGGAACAGGAGGTTCTAATTTGATAAGATGTGGCTCATGATTGTGTTCTGTTAAATATTGATGCCTTTTTCATTTTGATTGTTGACTTAACTGTAGTCATGATTTGGGATGACCTGAAGAAGAAGACGGTCATTGAGATTGAGTTCTCCACAGAGGTGAAAGCTGTCAAACTTCGACGTGACAGGTACTAGCCCGCCAACACCAATAAAAAAAAAAAAACATTTCTTGAAATGTTCTCTCATTTTTTGCTGTTTTGTGGTCAGAATTGTGGTGGTCCTGGACTCCATGATTAAAGTTTTCACCTTCACCCACAACCCCCATCAGCTGCACGTGTTTGAGACCTGTTTCAACCCCAAAGGTCAGGCCCTGCTCTTTCCGGGTTGCTTTCACAAATATTTTTGTTTTGAACCTGAGCTACAATGTGATTGACCCAACTGTTCTTTCTTCAGGTCTGTGCGTGCTGTGTCCCAATAGCAACAACTCCCTTCTGGCCTTCCCTGGCGCTCACTCGGGCCACGTTCAGATTGTGGACCTGGCAAACACAGAGAAGCCCCCGGTGGACATCCCTGCCCACGAGGGGGCGCTGTGCTGCATCGCCCTCAACCTGCAAGGGACCCGAATAGCAACGGCATCAGAAAAAGTAAGCCAATAGTCCAAAATGGCCCCAAGTCATTTCTTTTTGATTGCGGCCATTTTAAAACGTGTGTTGTTTATCCACAGGGGACACTGATTAGAATTTTTGACACGTCGGCTGGTCAGCTCATACAGGAGCTGAGGCGAGGCTCTCAGACGGCCAATATTTACTGGTGAGGCTGCCGCAAGATGAATATGGAAACATTATACGGGCTTCGCGGTAGCACGTTGCTATTTAGGAGCATCCATTTGATAGCAGACCTGCAACTGTTTACAACTATGTCCACCTCGACCAGCATTGAGGTGAAAGTTGTTTGATTTTACATCAGTTAGCCATTAATTTGTGGTTATGATCCCATCGCTGTTAACTCATTCAGTCCTAGCCAATTATGGAGCAAGTCTGAAAAGACGTTTAAAAACGTCTTTAGGAGTGAATGAGTTAATAGTCACTAAGTAAAGGAACACGCAAACAAATATGTATGCCGTTTGCAGTTTTAGCATGTTGGGGAAAAAGCAATTTAGAAATTTCTGCCCCACCCACATTTTTTAAAATATATTGACCGTGTCACGTTTGCGATTTTGAAGTCGAGCCTTTTCCATGTCGTTGTTTGCTGCAGAACAGTTGCGTTTCATATTTTCTTCCCACTCTTCCATTTTTCCTTTGTGTAGCATAAATTTCAACCAGGATGCATCCCTCATTTGTGTATCGAGCGACCACGGAACGGTGCACATTTTTGCAGCTGAAGACGTAAAGAGGAATCGGCAATCGAGGTTTGTCGATTCGTAAACCTTCTTTTGAAGCATGTTGTGTAGATTTATACCCACCATGCCCCCCCCGCCCCCCCCCCCTCGGCTTGTGCCGCAACAAGACTGCCCTATGAATTAGGTAGTTTAGTGAAACGAAGACTCCGATATTGTTGTACATGGCTTGAAAAGAAAAATGCGAATGCGTTTGAGACATGAGTAACACTTTGTCACTGCGTTGCGTGTCATTGTACAGTTTGGCCTCCGCCGGCTTTCTTCCCAAATACTTCAGCTCCATGTGGAGCTTTTCCAGGTTCCAGTTGCCCTCGAGCTCCCCGTGTTTGTGTGCCTTCGGAACTGAGCCCAACGCTGTCATAGGTAAGAGCGCTTGCACACCCGCGCTGGTACTTGTCAGAAAGTGCGAAGGCACATCCGGGGGTCAAAGTTGAAAATGGATATTTGCAGAGATAGTCATTAACCCCACCTACCAACCACCAAGCGCATGGTTTAAATGCACAATTATCCCCCCCCCCCAAAAAAAAAAGCTCGGATGATGTGGTTGCACGCCCTCTTCCAACCGGGGGTGTGGCTGTGTTCAGAATTAACCAGTAAGAGTCGATATAACTCATCTTAAATGAAGTTCACCCCTGTCGCCGTTTTCACTGCCTCTGACCAACCACAAATAAAGTTCAGCTGTCGCAGTCGCTTTTGTCATCGCGTCTTGCAGCACCGGCACTATTTGTGTGCACAGCAAGTAATCATGTGAATGTTTCTCAGCATTGACTTTGCAACATTTCACATGTGGCTCTTCTTTCTGCAACCCCCCCCCCCCCCCGCCCCCCACCCCCACTTTGTGCCTCGCAGCTATTTGTGCTGATGGCAGTTACTACAAGTTCCTGTACAACCAGAAAGGGGAGTGTTCCAGAGATGTCTACGCCCAGTTCCTGGAGATGACAGATGACAAAATATGACATTTCAATGCCTTTGAGGAGGGCACAATTACAAAGCTGAGTTTTCTTCCCCCTGCGCCCCCCATTTATCCAGAATGGACCAGTACTTCAGTTCTCTTGAATGACTCTGCTGAAGGAGCTTCAACTGAGAAAAAAAAAAGACACGCAAATTGTCTCTGGATTATCAGGGCGATGTTGATGCCCACTCTTGAACCAATCGCGAGAGAAGAAGAAAAAAAAACAAAAGCGAGGAATTGTTTTGGACATCAGTCCTTTTTACGATGTCTTCCGATGACTTTCCAGTGAATGGCTGTGTTTTTGTTTTTTTTTTTTTTAGGCATAGATAGTTCAGAGAGATTTTTGTCAACTCACGCCGCCTGAGCTAATTCTAGGGAGTGCCTCTTGAGTGGAGCAAGAACCTGCTAACAGCTTGTCGTGTATCACATGGCATGACGATACAAACGCATCACTGCGGGTGTGTGTGTTCTCCAAGCCGGGTCACAAAGAGCAACCATGCATACATGGGGGGGGGGGGGGGGGGGGGTTAATACTTCATCCTTCACACTTTTCAAGGCTGAATATTAATTGCATACCGTTATGCATAATGAAGTTGAATCATTTGCCTCAAGCTTCTTTTTTTTAATACATTGTGCAATATTTTTTTACTTAGCTGGTATACAAGTTTTGCTATCACCAAGGTATGATTTTATTACTAAATCTAGCCAAGTGTTATGGCTTTTTTTGTTCAAGAGGCAATTTTTTTTTTTTGCAATAATTTGCTTTACGCGGCACAACTCATTTGAACATGTTATTGTGATTAATTTTGTTTGTGGAATATGATTTAGGCAGCAAAATCCACCTGCTTTTTATACAATTGCAAGTGGCGGCCATTTTACCACTCGCTGTCAACTGAAAATGACATCACAGTTGCTCAAGGCTCAGCTTGCAAACGTCACTTGACCAATCTCAGAAAACCGGTGATTGGTCGTTACCTGAACACTGATGTCATTTTCAATTGACAGCATGTGGCAAAATGTCCGGGTGGATACCGCAATATTAATCAGAACAGCGTGTTTAGACGAATGGGGGCACATAGAACAATATTGGAAACATGTTTTTTGTTGACATCCCTTAAAAATATCGCGGAGTCAATAATGCAAACAATGATGCGACTGCAAACGGACAATTAACTTGGAATCAATCCTGAAAATTAAAAAAAAAATCCAACAACTTGCGCACTTAGATTTTTTTTAGGGTGTACATTTGACTGAGCAAATTCATGGTTATTGCTCAACTAAAATGTGTTTAAATTTAAAATGTTCTTCCACAAGATTGATTGGAGCATCTCAAACTCCTCATACGGTTACAAACGTGTCACGTCTGACAACAAAAATTAGAAAATGCTAGAAAATCACCTGATAGCCAACTGCGGTTTGCTCCATGTATCATTGCGTGACAGGACACATGATGTCATATCCGTACAATGTACTGTACTGATAACCTGCTTCTTTCCGCGCTCTGCTCTTACATTTTCAACTAATGCAAATTGGGGAGTTATCTTTTGTGACTATGTGTGAGAGCACTTACACCGGCCTAATTAACAGCAATTTTTAAAAATATGTTCCCATGGGGTCCATAACAGCATGTTTACCGCGACATTTCACTCGTGTTCACCAGATTGTATATTGGCACTGTTTTCCACCTGTTCATCACCGAACATTGAAGGGATGCCACGTAAAAAGTGAAAGACAGCTGATAAGTATGACATTAATTCTGATTGTAAAGCATAAACTGCGTTAACATTTGGGAATTAAAAATAGCAGCTTTTCCACTTGAACGTCTGGTGTCCTCTTGGTTTTGCTGTGTGGTTTCTTAGGCTGTAAATCTGACAGTTTTATATCTTGGAGTTTCACAGTTGTATCGGTCAATTCATACTGTAAATTCAGCAATAGTCTCTTCCCCTTATGCACACGGAAAATAAATGAATAGTAGTGATGTGTCGGTCGCGAACGAGCCGATACAAAGAGCCGGCTTGTTGAAGTGAACGATGAGAGCCGGCACCCCACCCCCTTTGTTGCTTTGTAAAGGGAATCGGAATAATTTATAAGGGCAGCTATTAGCCGAGGTTGATAGGTATGTCCGAGGTTGATAGGTATGCAAATGGTATTGACTTTGCCAGTTCTAACTCGTCCAGAGGATTATAAACACAACAACAAAGACCAGCGTGGTGAAACTGCACCTGATAAAGGTACCCAGGTGATTGGTGGGCTCTTTTTGTGGGCGTGGTTATGCAATATAGAGCAATCAGATCCGCCAAGACGTGGGGAAAGTGGGCGTGGTTATGCAAATATACGAGGGCCTCGTCGTGATTGGCGGATGTCAAATTGGGTGTGGTTTGGGGCGGGTATTGCAGCACTTTTTCAAAGTCCCACTTGAGTCCTGAGCTCAGACTTGCACTTGGGGCACATCAAACAGTCTTTTCACTGTTCCCGTCGGTTTCACATGACCCAAAAGCTCGATTTGTCGCCATTTTAGAAAACTGGGAGGTCAATATGTGCACGGAGTGATGTCTCGTAGAGTGCTACTGCCCTCTACTGGGAGGTCAATATGTGCACGGAGTGATGTCTCGTATAGTGCTACTGCCCTCTAGTGGCTAAATGAGCAATCGCATTTAGTAAATGCTATTACTCAATGAGTAATAATCTCTATACAGGTACTATAGCGACTGAACAAATGTAATTGGGGTCATTAACACGGTATGGTTAAAACAGGATCGGGCACCGAGGGTGACGAGCTGTACGTTATTCCAGTGACTTTTCTTTTACTTCTGCTTGAATGACGGTTCATATTTCCCAATTTCATTGTGATTTTTTGACACAGATTTACGGTCATCATCGGTCCCATGCACATCGAAGACAAAGGTTGAAGCCATGTACAATCCCTTCCATCAGAGCGCAGTGCCGAGTCTTCCACCCTTCCATTCATCTGCGTGTCAGTCTGCAGCGCAACCTACCGCGCATTGCTTCAACTATTTTTATTATGGTTGCAATTGGTAAACAATACAGCAATTCCGACCCAGAGTAGCTTTTCATTGGTTCAATAATACGCCGGTCATATCACTTCCGCCCGTTTGTCGGCTTTTGATTGGACGCAGGGCTCCTTTTTTTCCTTTTGCTTGGCGGCGGTGAGTCGGAGCCGCGGTAACCCCGGTCTGGCACGTTCCTTGCTATCTGAACGTTGTAAAATTGGGCCCGTTCTTCCCCCCTAAAGTCAAGCAATCTCATCATTTAACCGCATCTATCTGGACGTTTTGGTCTCAAACACTACTCCAAATACCCACTAGATACCTCATAAAATGGCGGTGGTAAGCGGTATGTCGGGGTCGGCGATAGCCCGGCTGGAGGGCCGAGAATTCGAGTATTTGATGAAGAAAAGGTCGGTGACCATTGGTCGGAACTCCTCGCAGGGATCAGTGGACGTCAGTATGGGACACTCAAGCTTCATTTCCAGGCGGCACCTTGAGATTTTCACGGCGAGCGAAGACGGTACCGGCACGGGGGAATTCTACCTCCGATGCCTTGGGAAAAATGGGGTTTTTGTGGATGGGGTGTTCCAGAGAAGAGGGGCTCCACCTCTGCAGCTTCCACGAATGTAAGATTATTGAATTAGCGCGCTTTAACCTACACCGTGCCGTGCGTTATGTTGTCTCGTGTTGTTGTTTTGTTGTCCGGCAGCGGTGTTGCACGTGCTGTGTCAATGAACGCTCAGGGTTTGTATTGCGATAACGTCACGACAAACCTCCATGCCAGATACGCAAGTTTGAATTATGTTTGTACCCGTAACCCATCAAATATTTTAAAGGGCCCCGTTCATTTAATAATTTGATCGTTTTTCAGTTTTGTCTTAGTCGGTGTGGATATTTTCACCCAAAACGCATCTCTCAGATACATTAGCACACTTGCCCACTTCATTTGCAGTCATCTCATTTTGTTTAGGGCACAAATGTACCTAACTGGGGTTTATTTTCATTCAATTGCTTGTTTGTTGTATGCCGAATTGAAGAGCGGGATGTCAGATTATTCAAATATCCTCGAACCAAAGTGAAACCCTTAATAGGCCAAGATTGATCCAGAACTTTCTTTAAAGTCGGTCATATTTATAAGGGGTTCCACCCAGCTACATGCTAGCCACACGAGCATGGTAGTAAGCAACATCGCGTGTTGCCAAAACATTCGCGTATGACAATGTGTAAGCGGACAAAATGGCGAATCAGTTTTGCCGTATTCTTGAAGCTAACCATATTTTACACGTAATGGTGGTCGTTTAGTATCCAATAAACTGGGCCGGTGTTTAGTTAAATCCTAATTGTTATTGCAGCTAATTTGATCTGACGGTCAAACTTTGCTTCATGTTTCCAGTCGGTGTGTTAACACGTCTCAATCTTGTCGCAGCCTCACACATCCAGTAGCCTGTGCAAACTCAAAACGTCACTTGTGTTTCAATTACCGGTACTGTATTTCATGGGAACAGCTCAGTAGCAGACGCAAAGAGTAACTTAATTAAAAATAAACCAGGAAGATATTGCATAGTCATCTTCATTCATCTAATAGTAGGAATGTGAAAAAACAATATTCTGAAAAATAGCTTTTTGTGTGTGTGTGTGTGTGTTTGTTTGTTTGTTTGTTTACAGATGTTGCTTCCGATTCCCAAGCACAAGTATAAAAATCACATTCACCGCACTTTTAAGTGAAAGAAAAGAGCAGAGAAACGTGCCCGAATCGCCGGTCAAGTCGGTGCAACCTCAAATTTCCCCACTGACCATCAACATTCCGGACAATATTGCCCACCTTATGAGCCCGCTGCCTTCACCCACAGGCACCCTAAGGTCAGTCAACGTAGTGGTTTCATTGCTTTAGTCACTTGACTATTGTAAGCAGAAAAAAAGCCAGAAGTTAACATTTTTACATTTCATAGTGCTGCAAACTCCTGCCCATCAAGTCCAAGGGGGGCCGGACTGTCTAGCTATCGGAGCGGCCGGGTCCTGGCCTCAGACCTTATAGCAGATAACTCCCAGTCAGAAAATGACAAGGAGGCGTCAGGTGAAGACAGCCCAAAGGTGAGTAGTATTGGTCGCAATGGTGGATGTACGATTCCACTGGAAATGAGATTTGTATTTTGTACAATGACGGCTGTAAAATTCAGCGAACCTTTCATGTGCTCAGAAAGCCCTTGGTTACTCATTGAAGTCTAAAAATTGCCCAACGCTCTCTTCAGGGTAGACTTTGGAAGAGAGAACTCGATTGAACCTTTGTGTGCGTGTGAAAAATGGTTGTTGTTCTTTCTTTAATTTTTTCCCTCACATCTCATGTTATTCTCTACAGGATGACTCGAAACCACCGTATTCATATGCACAACTGATCGTCCAGGCCATTACCATGGCCACAGATAAACAACTGACACTGAATGGAATCTACACCCACATCACAAAGAATTACCCCTACTACAGAACAGCTGATAAAGGATGGCAGGTCAGTGTCACACTCACTCGAGTGGGAATGTTGTGTTTCTCATTCAGCTTATCACAAATCATAGTACCGCAGGGGGGACCGACTTTGTTTTGGAAGTTTTGTAAGCAGCCGCGAATACCAAAAGACAAAGATCAAATCTTATGGGAAGTCAGACAGAAAAATGTCATTTTGTATGAAATTATTCTCCCACCGTGTCGTGATGTCATTGGCAAAATGTCACAATACCTTATCGCAAAATAATCAAAAATTGCTCCCCTGTATACATTACATGCTCACTTAAGTCGATTCGTCAGCTTCATCGCCATCAAACACACATTTCGGGTGATATTAATTCATTTTTATGTTCAATTCTACCTGACAGAAATATCATTTGGCATTGGATCACGGGATAACTTTTTTGTTGGTAATGACACATCCAAATCGACAATTATTAGTGTATTGTCCAAATCCAGTCTAAATCCCCCCCCACTTAAGAAAAAAAATGCTCATCAAGTATTTTGCTCAACTGTCTCACGCTCATGTCATCCAACGCACTCACCTCGGCGGCAGCATGCACGTGACGATGGCAGACGGCCTAAGATCAAACACAAATTTATGCGGGAGTCTCAATCGGAAAGTGCTCGCAGTCTTTCCAGGTGACAAGCTTGAGCTATGAACATACACGCCAGCTGTAGAAGGGTTGAAGATTTTGTACATACTGGTGAACATAATTCACCAGAAAAAAAACCTCTTCCTAGCTGCTCTTTACGGTCCACCATAATTGAGAGCCCGTTCACCCGGATCCTTGTCAAGACTTAACATATTCATGACACATTCATTATGTATATCTTTTAATTATATGTGCAGAACTCCATCCGCCACAACCTGTCCCTGAACCGGTACTTCATCAAAGTAGCACGCTCTCAGGAGGAGCCTGGCAAAGGGTCCTTCTGGAGGATCGACCCTGCTTCAGAAGGCAAACTCGTAGAACAAGCCTTCAGGAAACGCAGGCCAAGGGGGGTGCCTTGCTTCAGGACCCCCGTGGGGCCCCTCTCTTCCAGGTACATCTTAACCCCGGAAATATAACAGCAGACTGCTCGATCACGTTCATTCACAGAGAAGTTATTTTGATCCTCGCTTTTCCAGGAGCGCTCCCGCTTCTCCCAATCACACCGGGGCGCTGTCGGCTCATTCCAGCGGCGTGCAGACCCCAGATAGCCTTTCCAGAGAAGGGTCCCCGGTCCCCATGGAACCAGAGCGTACCCCACCACCAGCCCCAGCACCAACTGCCACTGTCCAGCCGAAACTTGCCGTCATCCAAGAGGCTCGCTTTGCGCAAAACTCAACTGGTAATTAAAAAAAAAACAACGAAACTTATGTGCTATTTATTATATTTGTGTTTTCAAATTCATGTCATGACATTCCTTTTTTTTTCTGCATTTTAGACCTCGTTCTAGTTGAGACTCGGTTACGATGCCCATCGGTTGCATAACATATAACCAAAGTGTGTGTCGATGACATCACTCCCCACCCGTGCCCACCACCAACAGGTGCTCCACTCACGAACCAGCCCGTATTGATCGCCATGCAACGCCCGATGCCTCAGACCACCATGAAGCCTGTGACCTACGCCGTGGCGACGCCGGCCATCGTGACGACGGCGGTTAGCCCCGCGCCCGTCATGCAAACGGTGCACGTCGTCCACCAGATCCCCGCCGTCGCCATGACGCCTGTCGCCGCGCATCCCGCTGCTATGGTGAAGCCAGACTCTCAGGAGAATGGAGGTGGCGAGCACCAAGAGATCAAAGGTTTGCCTGCTGATAGCGTATGACGACGACGACGACGATGATGACGTCGTTGTCACCTTTTGTGCACAGTGAAAGTGGAGACGCTCCCATCCATCACAACCTCGTCGATAGGCGGAGTCGGCCGCATCATCCAGAGCGCTCAGGCGGCTCCCCTGACTACATTAACCATCATGCAGCAGGCTCCGCTCGGTCAGCACCAGCTGCCCATAAAGGCCATCACACAAAATGGAACTCACCTGGTCCCCATCAGTTCGGCCGCCACAGGTGAATAATTGTGTTTATACGCCCTGCGCTCACTCTGGCAAGAAGTGCCACTGCCTCCTATTGGAGTGGATGTGCAATTACACCATATTTTAAAAAATAATATTCATAAATAAGCATGCTTTGGGGAGTCGGGGGCGGGGGGGGGTCACATGCATTCAAAACTCAACCCTGATGTTAAATAGACATACCGTAGGCTACCTGTCTTTATGACCCGCTGGGAATATATAGTTACAGTACTGGAATTATTACATTGAAAGCGCTCTATAAATCAGGATGTATTGTATTGTATTTGTGATGTCACTAACACACAAGACGGAACTCATTCACATGGCTCAAGATTATTCGGATATGTCGTATTTTGTATAAAGTGGTTCAGTTCTGCTTGTATCCCGCTCTTCCGATCTTCATCTCCTGGTCTCCTTTTTAGCGCTCTCACCTTGCTTCTCGTCCACTCTCTCACCACCATCATCTGGCTGTGTCTCGATTTCTGTCTCATTCATCTTTATGGTGAACAAGTAGGACATCATGCCCCCCACCCTCCTCCTTTTCGTTTTGAATGATTAAGCAAACGGCAATGGAAAGGAATACACATTATAGCTTCACAGGATTTCAGAAACAGAAAAAATGGCACACGGTTACGAATGCGGATTTTTCAACTGTCAACGGGCAGCATTTGTTTCTTGTATAAAGTTTAGCCAAGCAATTGACTCTGGTATTCACCATATTTAAAGTTGTCATATTGTAAAACTCTTTGAAATTTTCGGTTTGTAATGGCTGCTCTTGTCGCATTTACTTCCCCTCCGAAGCAGCCATCGCAAACCCCCTCCACCTTCTTGCCACCCACGCTTCAGCCTCCGCGTCCCTGCCCACCAAGAGGCAGAACGGCGAGCTGCAGGAGGCGCCCGCGTCCAAGAGGGCGAAGACGCAGGAGGGCGACGGGAGCGAGGCAATTGCCGCAAACGGCAACAACAACAATGGATCCGCCGCCACTGATGGCGCCGGCGAAGTGGAGGTTAGTGAAACGGTGGGCAGCCAGTAGCCCCTCTCCCCCCGTCCTCCTCTCTCCTTATGCATCCTGAGCCCTGCCGTCGCCCACATTGAGCCTCATGCTGTCCACCCTCTGACCTCTTCACCCTTTACCGGTCATCACTTACGGCAAGGTGCCAAAAAGAGAAGAGATTACTCAAAGTGAACGTTCCAATCTCGACCCCCCCCCCCCACTCCTCCTGGTCCACACGGAATTAAGAATCCCAGCATTGTCGGCCTGCAAGCGGGAACCCTCCCCCTCTTGAAGCACAGGGAACGAAAACTCCCAAATTCCAGCGGACTTTTTGGGGACCGAAACATGCCAACAGCCTCGCCGATGGTTGTATTCTCAGCACTTGAAGTGCAATCCATCATGCAGCCAAGCCAAGATCCGCCGGCAGGGGAAGCGCGTGTACGTGTGGACGTTCCCATCTTCGGCAGCTAGCCTCCCTTGACCCGGTTGTGAGTAGATCTATATGCAGTATTCCGTTGTGCAAAGGTGTCTTTGGAGTTCTTCATTTCTCCAAGGACCAAGTGATGAGTTATGATTAGAAAAACCTATAAGTGGGGTCGTGATGAACATTTAAAACTCTCACCTGATATTTAGAATTTTGTTTTGTTTTGGTTTTTGTATGTGAACTTTGTTCTGTGAAATGAATGTAGTCTTCTTTATTTCTTTTATTTGAAACACTATCTAATATGAGTGGATCCCTGACTGCTCATTCTCGCAAATGACATTTTGTTTTTCCACCACTGTACACGGACAGACTTTTTTTTTCTCCATATTTTACAAATGTCCAACGAGATGATAAAAAAAAACAAACAAAAAAAAACCAAGTATATTGCCATGCGTATTTGACCGTATGCTTCATTGAGCTTGCATGTTAACAGATCTAGAGATATAATGTACCGATTTATCAGAATATGGAACTGAACAAAGTTTAGACTGAATCTATGCTTCTTGATTCTGCCCAGTGCTGCACTTACGCCTCTTAGTTGTGTATATATTTTTTTTATTCTATTTTTATCAATTGCGCTCAGTTTTTCCACCCCCCGTCCCCCAAGTGTTTACCTTTTTTTGTGTTGAGGTTGTGGCAGTCTCTTTATCAATGCTATTCTTCTGTTAACTCAACGTGTCGAATCATATTGCATTCTCTGTTACACAAGGAAAGACAAGTGGTAGGAGTTTGTTCTGCTTCAGTGGGTAAATGATTTTTTATATATACATATATATATATTGAATTTATTTAAAACCATGCCTCTTAGTTTGTATTCCTTTGAGTAAAAATCTCTGCTTGGCTATTCTGCATTCACAATACTTGACATTTTATTTTATTTTTTTGTCTCGATACTTCTCAGGTCAAACTCGCAGGATACATTTGAGTTAAATGGTGTGAGGGAAGGAAGACATTCCATGTGGTTTAATCAGGATTTTACAGGAAGGCCGTGTGCGTCATCCACCTCCGCAGCATTTACAAACCTGATTAATTACTATTTTGCATCCAACTGCCTATGTTCACACACGGTTTCACCCCACTTATTTATTTTGTTAATTTATTTTTTTTACTTTAATCTTATTCTCATTTTTACTCTGCTTAAGCAGTCGCCTTACTGCGGCGGAGGCATCTTGACTGCTTTCCTAAAAATGGAAAATTGTCAGCTTCCATCTTTGAAAGTGCAGTCAACGTGAAATGTCAAGCCAAGATGTATCATTTCTTTCCCTTACGCAATTTTTATTCAACCGATTGATTTGCAGCTGCTCATGAGGAACTTAAAAATCCAAAGCGAAAATCTACACTTAAGATCCCTCCTGACCAGGGTTATTATAGTTTGGTCATTTTAATTATAGTTAGTTTTCACTTACGGTTTTGTGGGTTAAATGCACACGTACGCCAACTTTTCCCAACACACTCATGAGGAAAACTGTCAAATTTCACCATGACTAGTCTATAATTGTTGACCTTGGGACATTTTGACGAACCACGTCTTTCGATAGGTTTTTTATTTTGAAAGTGTCGTTTGGGGCGTTTGTTCTGAAATACCGTACACCACCGGAAGTGAACCGTGACCGCTGCTGCAGTTTGACATGTCGAATGGAGGAGGAGGAGGCGGCGGCAAGTCATCGACCGCAGCAGCGTGTTGTTGCGACGCTGCGTGGCACTGCTTGCTCGGGACTGCCTGTGATTTGCGAACACCCCCCCTCCCCAACAACCACCACGCCACCAGCAGCACCTCCGACGCACATGGCCGAACCCTCCCTCCGTCAGCGGGGCTTAGCTAGTTGCTACCAGCCGGTCGGAACGGCGAGCTAAACTACCGTCAAACACACAACCCACCCGCTTCATCAACCGTCGTCCCATGGGTGTCGCTACCGGGAACGTCCTGACTCGTCGTCCGGTGCGGCAAACCACCGCAGAGTCGCTCGGTACGGGCCACCGGAGATATCGTGTGTCGGCCGGGAAGCGGGACTTGAGGACGCGGCCACTGATGTGATGCCAGAGTCGGGCTGCAAAACAAAGGTCCGAGTGTAAGGAAAAACCTCCAGGTAAGCGATATATTTTTTTATTTACACTCTAACTTCCTACCTCTTCTGGGCACGTTTCTACAACAGACTTTAATATTGCTAGCCTATGTTCTCATAATCAAGCCAGCCCGTTTAAGACAAAACGGTACCCCCCACCAAGAATGGGTTTTAATGAGGAAGCTTGTCCCTTGGAGATAATGCCTAGCACATTTTCATTTAGTCTGCACAGGGCAACATATGTTATTTTGTACTGGGTACCTCTGCCATGCATTGTTGTTTCACACGCACCCCTTTTAAATTCAACAAAATGTGTGTGTTCACTGTGACCGACCGTGGAGTCTGTGTTTTATGATTTTATTCAATCTCAAGTGACAGCACGGGACTAGAGTTGAGTTGTCCTTGGTCAGAAACTAGGTTTCAGCCTTTTCGCTTTGGTCTGCATGTTTTGTGTTGTCTTCCGTCCACGTTCTCCCAAAACAAGCATTTTAAGTTAATTGAAGAGTCTAATCATCTATACTCAAATCAGGAAAAGCCCCAGGTCACTTGCCACCCTAATGAGAACATGCACTATAGAAAATGGATGGATGGAATTAAAAAGGCCAGCGTGGGGGCGGGGGGGGGGGGGGGGGGGGCTTGTGTTTGGAATGCCTTCCTCACAGTTCTGAGGTCCTGGGTTTGGAGCTTTGCTATGCATAGCCTTACTATATGGAGTTTACATGTGCTCCCGGTCAAGGTAGGAAGTAGAAGACAAGAAGCTGTTGTTACTTGTTGAGTGGCTGGAGGCCAACAAGCAATTATGTGACATCTGCTCCGTGTGTGCTTTCATAGCATGTTGCAACAAAGGCCTGCTAATCAACCAAATTAATGCCCTCCCCATCCCGGATGCTCACATTTTGAACTCTTAATGAGATTTTGTCTGCCATCGTAGGTTTTGCAACGATAATATATTTTGCAAGCCCCCGTGGTTTGCGTTAGTAGGTGGTGTCAGAAAAAGTAGGTCTGCAGCGGCAAAGGTCTCTGCTGTCAGCACGGTAGATAAAAGACAGTCTGGGCTCAAAGGGTCCTCTGATCGCATCACGTGTTGGTTTTGCTTATCTTCCCAAGCCCTGTCATCTGTCTACGTGCTTTTCCATTGTGCTACTTTTCCTCTCGATAACATTTTTATCATTTGGTCAGACTCTGTGTGACAACAAAGTCTCGTTTTCCACCGTATAAACAACGCTGTCATGTTCACAGTTTTAAGAAATTAGAAACACCCTGAAATGGTCGCCAGCAAATTTCAAGCCACGCATACACAAACAGCCATACATATTTGTTTCTTCCAGAATGTCTTGGAAAAATGTCTTCTTAGTCAAAACATATATACATAAGAGTAAAGACAGACAATTTTCAGGTCTTGCATAGTAGGCCGCATTGTTAGTGTAAGCAGTGCACATCGGTGAGGATGCACTTTGATCAACAGAAGCTGCATGGGGAAAAAAACGATAATAAAAATCATCTCGAAAAAAATCGATTACTCAGCTGTCCTAACATAATGCAACTCAAACGGACGATGAGGGTGATGTGTAAACTATGAATACAAAAATCAATCTCCAGTCATTATCCCCCTCCCCCCGCCCCCCAAAAAGGCAACGTTTCAAAATGGCTCCTCAAGTGGAATGTTAGCGTTCGTGTCTCCAACATAAGTACAAGAAAGCATTTTTTTTCTTTCTTTTTTTTTTGTGCCTCTTGATCGATGATCGAAATGATTAGAAACTGCTCTGTATATGTCATATAGCCCCGCTTCCCAATTAGGCTTCAAAGAACAAAAGTGGCGTGAAGGAAGGTGCTTTAAAAAAGAAAAAGAAAAAAAATCCCATTCTTTTTAACTGTATCCATCCATGTTGTTGTCTGTTTCTCATCAGAGGATCTATTTTAAGAGCAGCCCGCTGGATCACAGCGCGCCGCTGTTTCCACCTTCTTCAATACCAACGCGCACAAAGAAACGATACATCTTAGATGCCGAGGCCTACTTCAGGTTTTCGAAACGATGCGTATGTCTTAACTCTAAGCGCCTCACTCTATCACAAATTACACAGCGACCCAAATGGACTTCTTCAAATATCAATCTCATTACTACATGACAGAGGCCTTCATTGTGGAATTACTATTTTTTTTATTCAACGCCTCAACCTCAATCTCATGATCAGAAGTCAAAATAGTACAGACGACCACAAATTCTTGAAACGTTATTCTTTAACTTGAACTTGTCTAGCATTAATATTGTTTGAATGCTTGTATTCATTATTAAATGAAAGCACCAAGGATGCATTCAAGGGTCGTGCTGTGAAATGCATTAGTGACCTACATAGGGTAGAGGAAGATACTTCTTGGAATTAAATATGGAAAGAAAAAAAAATGCAACGCAGCCCATCTGTTGTCAGGAAGAAATAAATAAATAAACGTGGGCAATATAAGATCCATACGAATATATGACCCCCATTGCAGCTCCATAAAAGTAACAGTATGCCTCTAGGAGGATAGTAAATGTCTGAATGCGGTGTTTGTTTTGAGGCTGTGATTACATCAAAGCTCTTTGTTTGGGGTATTCTTACTGACACCACAAACATGTACTGTGTACTTGACGTACTTGATGATCAATAGCACTTTGTGTCCCCCCCCCCTCTTTTTTTCTTGATGCAAAAAGCCCGTTTGATTACTAGATTGAAATACAGCACTGCCCTCGTTTTTCGCCGTTACTTGGTACCCGAAGCCGCAAAACTTGATGCGCAAAGTGGCGAGGGATGACTGTCGTCTTAAAATGAACCAAGTTTTTCCTGTTCCGTTCAGGTGGGCACTCTAAATTGGGCCGGAATGAACCACGCCCTCTGTTGGTGTTTTACAAGTAGGAATGCGGAATTACAGTCGAATGCCATTTGCTCGAGTTGGGGGCACAGCTGCTGGCTTAAGTAACACAAGTCAGCCCGCTTTTGACTTCCAGTAAAATTATTACTCCATATCTGGTGCGTTTTACACACCAGAATCCAACCCTCCCAGACCCATGACATTACATTGTCGCACTAATGAAATCATGTTAATCCCCTCCCCCGAGTGCTGTGAGCATTCTCTCTTTTCGGTTGCATCCAATCATGATGGGGGCAGTCCTCAGAGAGGACCCGGTTAGCCTGTTAGGCAGCTGCTGAACTCGGACCCAGCTGCCGCGTCGGCCATGGCGGAGAACTTCCCGGTCGGAATTATGGCAATGACGTCAACAGTTTTGCATTGTTGAGCCACCAACCTTTGTCGTAACCAACATACACCGAGTTCTCAACATCTGTCGCTATTAAGGAATTTCTATATACAGCCGCTGATATAAATAGAGCACGGGTGTCCAAAATTTTTGGGGTAGTCCACTGTCCCGTACTTCACTAGAATTGATCCGCCCCTGCATTAATCAGCAGTACTTGACCAAGAGTATCAGTCCAAGTAGTTTCTTTCCATCCCTGCATAGCTATAAAAATTCTGATTTGTTTTGGAACCTAGTCAGCCTTATTTGCTAAAAAACAATATTTTACTCTTTGGAACTCTCTCTGCACCATTTTTGTGTTCAGGACCAAACAATATTTTGGTGCCACCGTGGTAGCAAGAAATTGTGTTGAAGTTAGTTTAGGAGTTTCTTTTAGACAAATGTAGTCCTTTGCTGCCACCTTGTGACATTTATAAGCGATACCAGTGCAGCAGAAAGCCTCGTGGCGTGGCAACAATTACAGGGGGATATTTACAACACAGGAGGCTCACTATGTGCAAAAACATTCGTATCAGTTATAGTAGTTGTCGTCAACGGAGGAGTGGGGGTTAATTTATGAGGCATGCGTTGCCCACTCTGCCTCTTCCCCCACCCTGAAAACAAATAAAAAGAAAATGTGGGGTTTCTTCCAGTCCCTGCGGACCACCGAAGTACCATGATTTGACCCACCCTCGCGCACACTGGCGCTCTGTGGCACCTAAATGGACGCTCTGTTCCACGTCCTCCTCCATCCATGCGCGCAGCGGGGGACCTCAGCCTGGCGGTGTGGAGCGGCATTGGCAGGTTAACCTCGGCTGTAATTTGCCAGGGCCTGTTCCAGTGCGAGGACAAGCAACGTCGTTGTTGTGAACACAGCTGTTTCCTCCGGCTTTGTGTGCAGAGGAGGGGGCGTGGTGGGCGGCGGGACGAAATAGAATAATTCCACATGTGGGCTCACACGGTAGTCACTGATAATGTTTGGGCCTTTTAAAGGAAGTCCTGTGTTTAGCTTGACCTGGTTACACCCCATTCAGCGAGATAATGTGATAGAGACCCTGCACTCAGATACGTTTTTTTTTAACTCTCTGAACTACACACTCTGTAAAATCAAGGGTGGCGGGTTCTGTGTTCCTCATCTTATTTGTTTACTTAGCATGATTACGGTTAGGTTTAGCCACGGCCAGAGCGAGGGGAGTCCCCCACTTGTAGCATCCGTCTCAAACTTCAGTCAGCAATTTTAGGACTTGCCTGCTAAATTGTAAAATCTAGACTTGACTTTGATGTGGTATTCCTGAGACTTGAGTTGGACTTGAACGATGCGTCACTTGGCTCGTCTTGCTTGTTTACGTTGGAAAATCTGCATTGTCGTGGTAGTCTTCCGTCACATGGCACTTGCTTTTTCGCCTTTCTGAAGCTACGTGGCACAGTACGTCTCCCCGCCAGATGGTGACGTGACGGTTGACGAGGTGGTTTCCCCGAGCTGCCTGTGCACACTCCAACCAAAAAAACAAAATAAAAACAATCCTGTGGATCAAATACACACAAACAAAATGTCAGATGACCGACCGCAGCAGCACTGCAGCTGCACGGGCTGCTCCCCGTGCACACTCCCACCGTCGTCGACCTCTGCCAGTGAAGCAATTCGTTTTCAAATCAACGTTAAACAATCTGGTGACCTGTTTTACAAGCTCAGACCCCCCACCCCCACCTCCTTGACCCGACACCTGAAAACAATTGAGGTGGCTGCGTCTGATGTCATCATGCTAATCATCCGCTAATATTTTAATTTCCCAAAGAGGCCTCTTGACACATCTATCAGATGCTGAAACTCTCCAAATTCTTTCCCCTTTTAGTCCTCCCGACACATATTTCCTCCTGAATCGCCAGAAGGAGAAACTCGTGTGACACCGTCTCCTGAGGATGCAAAGATGGCGTCTCAGCCATGCCTCAAGGTCAAGGTCACTTGGTCTAACAGTGGGTAACCCCTGGAGAAGGGTGAGGGGGGGGCGCTCTCTAACAGCCTAATGAGCATCTAATTGATATCCAGCTGGAAAACGCCATGGCCACTTCATACGGCTCGCCAGCAAAGCATATTCAATGCTCTTTGAGTTGAGCCAGCATGACATGGAAGGACCTAGAGCATGAATTTTTAACAGCAAGCCCCTGGAGGTAATGACTAACAATCACACTTGCGGTTTAGGGAACTTTTTTTTTTCCTCCTTCTTCTTTTCCCCAAGACGACACTTTTGTGTTTATTTCTGTCTGCCCGGATCTTATCTCCCAGACTGCCAGAGACAGAAAGTGCGCTAGCGTCGCGACGCTCGAGCAACACATTCCCCACGACGCCTTGTTCTCTAGGAGTCGTAATGAAACGAACTCCAAGGACGTGGCTAATCTGAAGCGGCGCACTTGAGCCCGATCTTATTTGCCACGCCACAAACGCCGATGTGGCCCCGCTGGGGGGGTGGGGGGGAGACTCTCCGACGTTTAATCAACAGTGAATGAGATCAAGCGAGCGGTCAAATGTTGCAGTAGATGCAAAAGCAGCCTCTGTGCCGCTGTGGCCTTGAGGGGTGTTTTTTTTGGTTTGTTTTGTTCGTCGGTTGCGACTATCTAAACAAGACGTGACGAAATCTTTTTTAACTGCGACTTTTCCTAGTTCTTGGCCTTACGACAATATCAAACCTGTTTTTCGGTCTTTGTGGCAACATGACACAACAATCAACCTATCAAGGAGCTCCAAGAAAACCGACAACGGGAAACTATAAACATCACGTAACGCTAAACTCAATTGTAAAAAAAAATAAATGTGAGTTTTCATCTCGGGGATGTGGGTGGAGCCTCGGCAGAATTTTGTGGATTCATTAGCCAACTAGCATTCGGTTGTCTTCGACCCCCGCTTCTCTGCTGTCGGGTCTTGATGTCCCATGAGGCTTCTGTGACGCGGCGAATCAACCTTGCTAAATGCCGCGACTGTATTTTCTGAAATGGCGTTTCAATATATTTCCCGTTGAGTCGCCAATTCCCCAATGGCTTTGTTGAATTTTCCATTCAGGACCCGCTAGCAGTTTGTTTATACTCCCGTCGGCGGGTAGCAGCTTAATTACTGGACTCAATGCGGAGTTCACCCAGAGAGCAACGCGGGCTCGCACCCTGGAGGAAACGCAAATGATTGTGTTGCCGACTTCTTTGTGCCGCATTGACAATCGACTTCCTCGCTGCACACTTCTGCGCCATTATGGGGTGTGTGGGGGGGTGTTGGACTGCTATGGCACCGCACGCGGTTTTGTAAATTGCCCACTTGCAAATGATTCCTCCTTTAATTAAACAAAGCTGCGTAGGAAAACAGATAAAATAATCACCAAATGTCCAATCGGGAACCTTAATGACATTATTGATTAAGGATAGTGCAGCGGGTTCTCGCACACGTCGCTTATTGCCTAATTGGCTGTGAACATGTGAAATGCCCTTGGTTGCCCGCAAGATGGCGCCAAATCCCTTTTTAATAGAAAAGTAGTACATTGGTGACCAGGAACTATGTTGGAGTGTTACATCTTGACAGAGAGACAATCTTTGTATTCGCCAATGGAATTTTGCATGGACGTGTGCATTTTGGGTGCCTTTGTTTTTGTGTTTTTGAATCAAGGATTAAGGATAATGTTGCAAGATGGTTGAAACAAACTATTAATTTGGGCAGTTATAAACATTTTCCAGAAGGCGTTATTTTACGGTACTCGTGGCTGTTGACTAATCCCTGCAGGGCTCCGGCCGGCCTCTTTTCTGGATCGGAATAGTGGACAGAAGCCAAAAAATAGCATTTCTTTTTATAGTTCTGCTGGACTTCAGCAAGCCTCCTGAGTGCAACCTGAAAAGAAAAAAAATATCTCCATGCATTTTACGGTATATTTGGTAGAGCTCAGCTGGCCCTGTGGGATAATTTGGCCACCTGTCAAGACAGTCCTTTGTCTTCAACAAATAGAAGTGTGCATTTTCATCGCTTTTTTTTTTTTTTGATGGAAGCGTATGAATGCGCCGTCTCTCAACTTGCCGGCCGTAAAATTGGCTCAGAGATAAAGCCAAGAGTCAAATCTTTCGAGTCTATCTGGTTGCTGCCGCAATCATTCCGAGTCAGTGGTGGGCAGTTCATTTTGCAAAAAGGGGGCCACATGGGAAATTGGAACGCATCGAGAGGAGCGAAACCAACATGCTTTGTTTCCGTGATTTCAAAAAAAGCATATAGTCTGCCTTGTTTCTCTAAATTGCTCCGTATGTAGGTATGGTGTTAAAATGACATCTGTACACTTTAAAAATGGATGACTTTTTTTTTTTGGCGCCTCATATTAGAGATGACTTATAACACCTAATATGTACAGCATGTGAAATTCTGTACGGTATTATCAAGGCATATCGACTTGGCTTACATGCCCCTCGCTGTGATTTTTAAATTTTTAAAAAAATATTTATTTTAAATTAAATTAAATAATAATAATTTTATTTTATAATTTGTTTTTTATTATTAGCAAAAAATTGCAGTCAATTCAGGAATTCTTTTTTTTTCCTGTCTATTTTTTTATATTTATATTCTATATTTTTTTGTCTGTCCTGGTAAAATTCTGCCAAAGCATTTAAAAATGCATTTTTGGCATACCTTAAAGCAGACAGAAGACTCACTGTTCTTATGAGTTGACTTTTAGGACAAAAGAGCCACTTGTCAACTAATACACACGTGACAAGCACATTCAGACCTTTCGTCCCGCAGTGTCCGTCTTCCATCGTGATTGACGGCTGCCGGCAGGCGCGTGCGGTTGCATAAATGTGACATCTTCACCGCGCTCGCTCCTCGTCCTTCATTGGTGCGTGCGCTGGCCTTTGATGTGCTTACCTGGCGGGGCAGGAAATGCAGTTAATAACTTCCTCGAGACTCGGGTCCCTCCAGTCGTGCAAGAATTGCTGCAAAATTGCTGCATCCGAGTCTGAAGAGAAGACCCAGATCCTGCTTTGGTTCGGAACATGACCTATGAAGGTGGAATTTTGGAGTTGAAACCATGTCCAAATTCTGAGTTTTGTCTTGATGCATAATT
Source organism: Hippocampus zosterae (assembly GCF_025434085.1). NCBI lineage: Eukaryota > Metazoa > Chordata > Actinopteri > Syngnathiformes > Syngnathidae > Hippocampus > Hippocampus zosterae. Next base: position 7,046,097 of record NC_067457.1, read on the forward strand.
GTTTTGAAAATGGGTCGGCAATTAGCGCTCTGATGCTCCTTTCGAAGTTGCAATATCGGTAGGGCGACTTCAAACGTTCCCTTTTTTAGCCTCTGTCACTGCTTTGCTGCAAGTCCGCAAAAAATTGGCCGCACCACTTTGTCTCCTTCCGTCAATGTTTGCACAACAGCCACCTGGAAAAATGACTTTGTTTCACCAATCGACGTGTCCTTTCGACACCCTACCTCAGTGCCCGGTACTCAAAAGGTACAGAGTACCAAAATGTGGTGTTGTTTTTTTTTTTTAACATTGGAAACCATGCGAAAAGTAATTCATCCCGCTTGCTTATTACATTTATAGACTTTGCCGTGATTTGTCACGCTTTGACCAATCGCACACTCCAGGCTGGAAAGCTTCATGAGGATGTTGATGAGTGTTGTCAGGTTGGCAAAGGAGATCTGAAGGAAGCTGTTTGCTCCTCAGGGGGAGTGTGTGTGTGTGTGTGTGTGTGTGTGTGTGTCAGGGGAGTAGGGGTTGCTGGGCAAGTGATTGTTCAGTTCTGTGTTTCAGTTGTCTGTGTGTGTGTGTGTGTTTCATTTTGTAAGCTCCTTCGTCGTTTTAAGGTGCCAGACAGACTTTTTGTCTTGTGTTGAAATTTAATAAGATGAAGTGGTGCATTTGTTGCACAAGACAGGATACAGACTGACGATTGTCGTGATTTTTATCAAGATTTTGGAGCAAATCCAATCCTAAAAACAAGTCCGGCGGGCGTCTCGAAAGCCGGACGGGGCAGAGTCGCTGCTGCCAGGGAGCTTTATTATCAAAGTCGTACATAAAAGGACTCTGAGTGACTTATTATGTTCCACCGTTATATGAGGATCTTTCTCTCTCTCTCTTTTTTTTTTGGCTCAGTTCATCTCAGTTGAATGTCGTAAGCTTAATGTATGATGGCAAGAAGGCCCCGCTTGTTGTGTTAATAGCCGAAAACTGACATTTGTAACATTTGAAATCGTCTTTGACAGGTTCGTTTTATATTTTCATGTTTCTGGTGTTTCTTCATAAAAAACCATTTGGTAAAAATGGCTTTATCCGTTTTTCAAACGCCTCCTTTGTACTTGTTCGTCGTCTCTTGTGTCTGCTTAATTTATGTGTAAAAAAAAAAGTCTTACAGACAAGTTTAAATCAAGCTTTGCAGAATATCAGTTTTCCTCCACTCCCTAAAATCACAGAGAGAGACGTCGCCTTTTCAATCGCGCTCTCTTTCCATCGCTCCGTTAAGTTTAATGGTGCCGCAGTGTCGACAGAAAACGGAGCCGTCCTGTTAGCATCGGAGTGAATTCTTTTAAGTCGTTTCCTATGGGAAGCGTCCGCGCACACGTTTGTTTGAAAAAAGATTGCCGCCGCCACTTCATCATTGGACAGATGGGCCCAGGAAAGTGTCGCATTCCTTTCCGCCACAATTTATCATATCAAAACAATCAAAAATGTACAGCAAGACTACCCGGAGCAGGCAGGACGACTACTGTGGAATTTTTCAAGTCCAACATTCAGTGATTAATCGATTTTAGCAATTCATTTAATTTTGTATTATTATTATTATTGTTTTTTTGGGGGGAGGTGTTCCCCCTGAAAGTCAATTTTCAAGTGCTTTGCACATTAATTCGGGCCAGCGTCTTCATGCAAATGTGTTGCAGGCGTTGATTACCTGCCATGAACGGGGGTGACCTTCCCGCCCCATTTCGCCAGGGCTCCGCCTCTCCTCCTCCTAAATGGCGGCCCCCCGTTTGTTCAGGGCGGCCCTGTTTGTTCTCAGTGGCACAAGGGCGGACCGGCTCGGCTAAATTCATGCAAACGAGCGAACGTGACGGACGCCTCGGTGGCGAAAGGTGACGTTTTCAATTAGATTTCTGTCTATCAGCCCAGCGCCATTTGAGTCGCACGACCCCGAGCCGCCGTTAAGCGGAGCGGTGAAGTGAATTTACGAGCGAGATTAATCGCACAATCTAGATTAATCTTGCCGAGTGGGAATTCAATGTCCGTTTTGGTCCTTTGATTCAGGCTCAGGCTGCAAATCAAATAACTGCGGTAAGGTTTTAAGACCGGTTTAAGGTCGCTAAAGAAGATTTTGAGAGACAATTTAGCGTTTTCGGCTACGGAAGCCTTCAGCGTTCCAATTCAAATTTCAGGTCTGGGTTTGTGCTCCAAATTGCAGTTCAAACCTTTTTGGGGTTTGAAGCCAAGGTTTGTTTTTCCAAAGTCGAATAGGAAATTAGGGTTCCAAAATAGGGTTTTGATCCAGGTTTAAGGTTTCAATCTAGTGTTAAAGTTTCAAGGACTGATTTAGTTTTCAAATTGTGTTTTTAAGACAGTGTTGTAGTGTTTTGATAAAAGCTTGGAACTACGGGTTAGGGTTTTGAATCAGGGTTTCAAGCCCAGGTAAGGGTTTCAATCAGGGTTACACACGTTTTCCAGGTTTGAAGAAAGGTTTCTTGTTTAAATGACAGTATCGATTCATGATTGGGCTTTCAGAGTAGCATCTCAAGCTTGAGTTTTTAGTTTTAAATCATGCCTACAAGACAGGGTTTAAGTTTCAAAGTAGTGTGCATGTGTGTGTAACACATCTGTCAACACACACGTGCCCACACACACCAAGAACTCAAAACCTTTGCCAAATGTGGTTTTCCGCGTGCCGGTCACAGATGGCCCTCTGATATTGATTCTCATGCGTCATCAGCACACTTTTTATTTAGAAGCATTGTCCTATTGCTGCACTCTTCCTAGTCATAAAATGTGTGTGAAACTGACAATGTTCCCTTCTGCTCGTAAAAAAAAAAACAAAGGACAAAACGAATGAGAATGGAGCGTCTGTGCATGTTTTGTGAGGAAAGTTTGTTGATGATTAACTGTTTTTATTGGAGGTCTGTGTCGTGAGCGCCAATAGTTGTTCCTCATTTCGCTCAGCTATCAACTTGAATGTTGTATCGCACCAAAATGCTTCACTTGGCTAAGAACCAGAGACCGGCAGTACTTTTTCAAAACAGGGTTCGCCTTTCGAATTGGGGTTTGGGTTTCAAATTGGGGGTTGGTTGTTTTTTATGCAGAAATATAATGTCCTTGTCAGGTTAATGTTTGAAGTTTGGGCTTTGAAACTGGCGTTTCAAGTCAGGTTTAGGGATGACATTAGGGTATCAAGCACAGGTAAGAGTTTCAAAATCAGGTTTTAAGCCAAAATGAGGGATTCAAACGAGAGTAAGGGTTTCAAAGTAGACTTTTCAGCCTTAGCTAGCATTAAAAAGTCACGTTTCAAGTTGGGATTAGGGTTTTGGTAATGTTTTCAAGATTGTTTAGTGTTTGAAATTAGGGTTTTAAATCAGGGTTGGGATTTAAAAAAAAAAATTAAAGTTAGGGTCTCAAGCCAGGATCAGGTCAGGGTCAGGTCTCATAACGTTATAATTAACCTTGGTTGGTATTTTAAAGAGATTTCAAATCAATTGTAGGGTTTCAAGTCTGGATCAGCGTTTCAAGTCAAGGTTCATGTTTGAAATTAGGGGTTCAAGTCAAGGTTTCAAATGATGGCTTCAATTACATGGAAAGAGTGTGCTTGTGTTTTGTTGGTGCAACATTTTGTCTGAAAATAAAATAACCAAAACATCAACATGATGGCTCGGTAGGCGCATTCTCTCCGGAATGAAGTCTTGCCTAAATGCTCCTGATTGCCTCTGCATGTGATCCTCTCAGATGACTTTTCATTTCCAGGCCGTTCGGGTTTGGGTAATGGGAGATAAATCCAATGGGGGGTGCCCTGCAAATGTGCCCTTTGCCATTAAAGAAGCTTTATTGATTGTAAATAAGCTTAGTAATTAATGGATGGGGCAGACGAGAGGACCTTGTGGGGGGAGGGGCGGCAGCCTGCTTGCACCTGCTGCAAGCTTGGATGTCTTTTGTTCGATACCGACGCGCTTCGGCTCCCATGTGCAGTCATTACTGGATGACACTTGTTCCTTTACAAATAGTTTTCAGCGCTTGAAATTATCCACGCAGTCAAAGTAGCTCTATGGCATGATCAGTGGTGTGAGCACAGTACATGCCATGTCATCGACGCTCCTTTCGCCAGTCGTATCGGAAATGAACAGAGCAGCTGGAAATATGACACGGCGGAAATGAATTCACGGCGACTCGCTCAGTTATGTGCGCAGCAGGTGTTACGTAAATTATGCACACACAATTTACACGTAATGAGTCATGCGAATGATCCCATTGACCAGTTCTTCATTTTTACATATTGCACAATAAATAAGAATGACCACAAATAATACACAGAATCAATATAAAAATGTCCTACAGGGACCGTTCGGATACAATAATGCAATTCTGCTTCTGATCGATTCATCATCCAGTTCGTCCCCTTTGCGCCTTAGAAATGAAGACGACCCCGAGAAATAATCTACAAAATCAAACACGATTCGACGGTTTGCTCCACATCACATGCCCAACGGATGATTCATGTGATCGCTTCCCTCGCCAATTATTCATGGTAACATTTGACTTTGCATTGCAATGCATTTCTGATACAATAGACATAAACAAAACAACTTGAGAAATATTTTTACGGAGTCAAAAAAAAAAAAAGTCCATAACAGAATGCTGCTCCCAATCACGCCCGAGATGGTCCGCATCCGCTGCTGCACTTTGGCCGTCCGAGCATGCTGCTCCTCTGCTTTCTTTCACATGGCCGGAACGCCGAGTCAGAATGAGCACTCACAAATCCATCCTTCTCTTCCTCCTCCTCCTCTTCTCGCCTCTCCGTCTCACTGGAATATCAAGAAGCTCCCGAGCGTTTGTAACCATTAAGCGAGCAAATTCAAATGCCTGTCGACGTCGCTCCAGTGGACTTTGCGCGCATCGCCGCATCCTCCCGTGTTCACATCATCGTGCGTCATTCACGTGCAATCAAAGCAACGCCGCTTATTGTTCCGTGTGGATTAGTGCCTTGTTGCCCACCCTGGCATTATCGCGGCTTCCACTCACGAGCCCCAATCTTCTTTGGATGAACTCGACGCTCTGAATCTGAATGGTTACGACGCAACCCACTTTGTGGAATTATTATTTTGGGAATAGGTGGGCTTCAAATTGACACACGGACCTGCCATTACAACAGACATGCACGTCAATCCTGTGCAGCGGAACTGAGGAGGAACATGATAATCGTGTATCTAAAATTGTGATTAAAAAAAATATAAGATCAAATGAAAAATTAATCCTCCCCCCAAAAAGTATGAAAATAATTTATGAATAAAATTGTATTGTCAATAGAAATACTTTTAAAAATTACTTTAAAAAATTAATAATCAAAACAATCAAAAGAAAAATATAATGAAAGATAAATAACAACAATACAAATTAATATAAAAATAATATATTTTTTATTTATATATTTTTTAATAAAAGCCAGTTTCTATTACGGATAAACTACATATAAAACATATAAAACAAACTGGTAGAAAAATAGAATAACCAATCATTAAATCATCTTTTTTTTTTTTTTTTTTGCCAGGTCTGATTTGTGTGAAAAGTTTGGCGCGTTTGTTTCTTAAATATCTCTTGTAATTTTTTAAGCGAACCACAAACTTTTACTGTTTTGCAAAATGGTTGCATTTTGGGCTCCCGAACCACCGGTGTGACTGTTTTCTGAAGAATTAGAAATAAATTGTCTTCTCCCTCTTCTCAGTGTGCCCTCTACAGGCATCATGACTAAATAACCCAAGCACGCGTGCATTAGATCAATTCAGTTCAATCAATCAAAAACTAATCATTCTCTTCCCCCCCTCGACAGATTGCGGTGCAGTGCGGCCTGACGCATTCTGGCCATCCCGCCATGTTCCGGAACAGCTTGAAGATGCTGCTCACGGGGGGCAAGGCCAACCGCAAGAGTCGCAGCAGTGGTGAGTCAAATGTCTTTTTCCAATCCTCTCATGTTGTTCCGCTACGTCCACTATCCAAGCTCGGACCTTTTCTGGAATCGGTTAGTTACGTTTTTGCATTGGCCCCTAACAGGTTGCCATGGGGACGGGGCGCATTGGTGGGTCTCAGCCGCCAGACGGGACAATTAGAGCTTGTGGCATGGATTTGATTGGAAAATTAGAAAATGGGGTTGAAGGTGGACTCGTCTTGATGAGCACTTGCATAACTAATTGGCATGCTGGAGAGACGCCAGCGACATTCTCGGCGCTACATGCTCATACTTGTGCTTGGAGCCCAAATTAGTTCGGATTATTGAAAGGGGAACAAAGGCAGAATTTTTTATTTAAAAAAAAACATTCATAGCTTGTTTGTTAGCAGGCTATGCCCCGGTTTAAGGGCGAATGAAAAGTAACTGAAGCTATCAATCGCCGCTATCGTCGCAATCGACTGCTCTGAATTCTGGATGGATTCGTCTGGTTTAGCGGTCTTGATCCGGTTGCTTTTTGATTTTTAGAAAATGAATAAGCTTGACACCCGCTTGCAGACGCTCGGGATATCAGTCATCACTAGCCCACAAACGGTGACTGCAATGCTTCACCGCGATTTACATCTTATCATATATATATATATATATATATATATTGCGCGTCGTCTCGCATGCGGTCTGTCCTTCCGTCTGTCCCTTTTCAAAACGTACCTACTTCACCGCGCCGCCACTGCGCCGCTCAGGCAGTGGCTCACTACGATCGCGCGGGCATCTTAGCGAAAAAATGTTGTCTACCCACAAGCATTGCAATGAAATTGTTAGTTATTTAGTAGAGCTAAACATCTCTTTATTTTCGCGATAAGCAATGAAGGTGAACAAAAAGTTGAACCAAGCAACAACACTTTTGTGGGCCGAAGGCCCACCTTACCAGCCTTCCGCAGGATCTAGCTGATGAGCCGCCCGTAGGGCGGCGAACCAGCTAGTACTTTATGTACCTCCTTATCAAAGCAGGGTTTTTTTTATGTTTGTTTGTTTTTTGCTGTGATTTGTGCTGCGCGCTAATCTGTTTCAGCCGGCTTTTTTTAACATGCCGCGGTTGTTGAAAATTTCCGCCCGAGCAAACTTTATGTGCCGTAATAAAGTGCTGTTTCGCTCAAGTAGGTTTGTCGAAGGTAGCGCTTTGGTGAAAGGAAGCGCTTGGGGAACTATGATACAGAAAGTTGTTATTTCTCTACTCAGTGATGTGGCTAACTCTCGCTGAAAGGTGAATGAACACAAATATATTTTTCTATGACATTCCTGTCCAAATACTCGAATGAAAAGACAACCAAATCCAAATATTCAAAAGGTATGATGCAGAACCACAACAATCATCAGAGCGGCAACTCCACACATATTGAACCCACTGGACCTAATCCAGCGAGTGACAGATTGGCGCCCGCTGATCCACAGACGCTCTGCTTCCTTCCTGCGCCACGCCGACCAAGGAAAGAGTGCCATGAATGGAGGGAATGTGGCCCAGCGGCCTCGCGTGAATGGGCAAAATATCATTGATGTCCAACAACAAATATCGAAATCACAGTTGAACTTCCTGAGTCTAAAACTCAATCCGTTGCGTGATGCTCATTGGCGTCCCCAGAAAATGGTTCTCACGGTTATTTGACACATTACTTTCAAATTGATGTACCTTTTGAGGCCCATATGTCATCCAGCGTCATATTTTGATTCTAGATAGGCAGGAAGTGGAAATGTATCCTAATCGGGATGTTTGTACCATAGTGTCACCACCACACGTGAGTCTTTTGCAAAAGGGAAGTGCGCTCGCTTAATTTTTACCAGGAGCATGTGGGCAGTGTGAGGCGTGAGTACAAAAAAAAGAAGATACAGCGCCTGTCTTCTCCTTTTCCTCCTCCGCGCTCTGATTGCAGCGTCATCGCCGTGCTGGTGTCGGCGTTTCCTGTTATCCCGCTGAGGGCCTTTGGCATTAAAATTGAACACTTTCATTCTCTACTCGGAGATTCAGAACTAATACAGTTCAAGTTATTTGCTCTGTCATATACAAGCGATAAAGTTGTCTACTTTCCCAGGAGCTAGCTAGCTAGCTAGCCTTTTAACACTAAGAGTATAATATGCTAACATAAGCTCTATGTGTATATACAGTGTTCAAATCAAGGTTGTGTTTTTGAACACTATTGATAAAAATACACACATTTTCATCACAACCGCGAGACATAATGCACTATCAAATATCGAAAATCGGTAATGGCGAGTGCTCAATGTAAGCGCTTGTACTCTGATAAAAGTGTCATTGAGGAATTTCTAGTATACAAAATAAAAGCGTTTATCCATTGAGAACCCGTTGCATAATCAAATGCAGCCATTTCATCACCAACCCACTACAGTATATGACACCAAATGTATATGTAGCTGGGCGGCCCGGTAGTCCAGTGGTTAGCACGTCGGCTTCACAGTGCAGAGGTTCGATTCCAGCTCCGGCCTCCCTGTGTGGAGTTTGCATGTTCTCCCCGGGCCTGCGTGGGTTTTCTCCGGGTGCTCCGGTTTCCTCCCACATTCCAAAAACATGCGTGGCAGGCTGATTGAACATTCTAAATTGTCCCTAGGTGTGAGTGTGAGCGTGGATGGTTGTTCGTCTATGTGTGCCCTGTGATTGGCTGGCAACCGATTCAGGGTGTCCCCCGCCTACTGCCCGGAGACGGCTGGGATGGGCTCCAGCACCCCCCGCGACCCTAGTGAGGATCAAGCGGTACGGAAGATGAATGAATGAATGAATGAATGTATATGTAGCCCTGTAACATATTACATCGCCAAACACATACTGCCCCTCCCAACCTAGCAACTTAGCCTCATATTATTTTAGAAGATAATACTGGCAGCGCTTTAAGCTAACACCAATCTGTGCTAACCCTGCATCTCTACTTACCGGTACCTTTTGGCTATGGCGTGCTTTGGTCATTTGCCGTTGTTCAATGGCTGATCGCGCCATTGACTGAAACACTCTGGTTATTTTATTAATTTGCCTCACTGTTTGCTATCAGTTCAGCGTATAATACGTAAGTCTGATGGTGTTTGTTGGAATACAGATGAATTTATTCCTTGTGTTTGTTGGAAACAAAGTACAGTACATGGAAAGAGGACCTTGAAAATAATAATTGCATCTTAAATCACAATTAGATTAGTTTTCAAAATCATTCAACCCTATTAGAGCTGTTGATGTACGAGTGAAGGAATTCTGCTGCTGGCGGAAGAAGCAGAGGATGAGGGTGTGGAGGAGGAGGCAGAGGAGGAGGAGGGGGTGCGAGCTTGTTTCCGTCTGCGTGTGTTTGTGCGTGTGAGCTGAAGCGCGACTCGCTGAGTGGATGCGTCCTGACACCTGGCGCTCCCTCACTCGCCGCTCACATTCTCTCCTCTCCAGGCTTGTCTGGTCCGTCCTCCTTCTCCTCCCTTTATCTTTTGTCCTCTCTCTCTCTCTCTCTCTCTCTCTCTCTCTCTCTCTCTCTCTCTCTCTCTCTCTCTCTCTCTCTCTCTCTCTCGCTCCATCCGTTATTCCGCCTCGGTTCTCCGCCGGCCTCTGCTCCTTTTGTGTCAGGATCTCGCCTCGATATGGTGCAGGATTTTCATGGCTGGGGGCGACGAGGCGCTCGGCTGACAAAGGTGAGCCGCACGGATCTGGTTGTCTGGGTGAATGGATGGATGAATGAACGGATGGATGGACGGACAGACGGACAGACAGATGGATTAAGCCCTCATCTGTTGCGCATTTTTGTCAGGATTTATTGGAAGATCAACTCGTGAGGGGCACCTTAATGTGAAAGGGTTTTTTTGACTTGATTTTATTTTCTTGATAAGATCATCTGCTTCCTGTCTGTTTGTCTTAATGATATTGACTGTCGTGCCACACCTTCATGCTGGTGGGGTGTGTGACTATTCGAAATGTTGCAATTTGCCTCTTAATGCATCATGATTTGGCTGTCCAAAATAGGTCTTCAAAATTCGTGACCCCCCAAAAAATCTACATATTAATGCGAATTTTCTTACATATATACAGTATATAAAAAACAATTTTATCTAAATACAACGCAAAAAAGGCTATTTGTTTTATTTATTTTTACAAACCCACAACATTGTACTTTGGTTATTTTAATTATAAAAGAAAAAAACTAATTGGAGATACATGTTATTCAATGGAAAATTATGCTATGTGGTATTAATACTGAATTTAAATTGTATTTTTTTCATTTTAGTTGTAATCTAACAAATGTAGAAAAGGTAATTTTGATAGCACGGTGGAGTGACACTGTAAGTTTTAACGCTGAATTTCAATTCCCTCCTTTTTTAGTTTAGTTATTTTAATTTAGCTAATTTAAAAACTGACTTTAAAAATGTTTTTTAAAAAAATCAATATTTTTCATCCATTGCCAGTCAACCAAAAACTGACGTGATGGTCTCCAATTTCCCATCACATCATCGGATCGGTCCAACTCATCTTGTGGCATCTCGGTGCCAATGAACTATGTTGAAGTGAATAGAACCCCTTCATTTTGACGAGGAACTATGTCGAATGGAGTTGAAAAGTTTCGTTTTAACAAAATGAGTGCCTTGCTACCATCTTTTGGCATTTGAGATGAGCGCAAACAATAAACACGGTGATAACGATAGCGCTAGCAGTCTGTTTTTGTCACGTTTCCCGACCCGCCCACTCAGGCATTTGCGGAGAACAAAAGGAGCAGGAGATCAGGCTAATGAGTCTCGGCCACATCCGCCCTCCCCTCTCAAGTCTGCCTTTTGCCCTCATAAACTGCAACTTAGCCTTCTTGTTACGTTTGCATCTCCATTCATCTTCCTCCTCCTCCGCATCTCCTTTTTCTTCCGCTCTCATCCCATCCGACTCCCTCTCGTTTTCCTTATTTGTCAAACCCCACTCTCGCCTCTACGCCCCCATCGTCATCCACTTAAGATCGCCGTCATCATCACACGCTGCTTTCCTTTCGCGTTGTCTTGAGCGCTTCATTTCAGAGCGGGCAGGAGATGATGCGACTGTGCCATTTCAGATTCTGGTAGGAGGTTGCAGGGAGAAAACCAATCATGATGTCAAAAAGAAATCCTGGAAAAATATCGAATCATTTCTACTTATTGGTTCATAGAACACCGAACAAAGATGGGACTGTACCATTTTGGATTCTAGGCAGGGGTGCAGCAATTCCAATAATCACTGAATTGACAAAAAGAGAAATTGTGGCAAAACAATGAGTTGATGGATTTTTTTTATTTTGGGAAGGAGGGGACAACAAACCAACTCATGTCTCAAATGCCAAAAAAGAAATTGTGACATAATTGTGGTTTAGTTTGAACTTCATGTTTGTACTTCATTGTTCACAGATAATGATGTAAGAAGGTGGGACTCTACCATTTTTGATTCAGGGCTCGGAATACACGAAGTTGGAAAATTATAATGGAGATATTTCTACTTCTTGGTTCAAGTGAGGTGATTGAACAGTGCCATTTTCGATCCTGGGCATGCAAAAAATGGATCTAGTCATGATTCAAAGAGAAAATTGAATAATTCTGCTGATCATGACATTGGAAGACAGGACTGTACCATTTTTTCATTTGGACCCAGAAGTAGCAATGACTCAAAGCACAAAAAGAGACTGATTGTGCAATCTGCGTTTTATCGATTACAGAGCACAGCATAAAACGACAGCAGGTAATTTTAGGTAAATGGCGCACATTTATACCATGCAAGTAATGGCGTAACTGTAGAATTTTCTATTTCTGAGCAAGGGAATAATCCCTATGATGACTCAAAATGACACAAAGCGAGAAAAGCTTGAGCATCTTGTAAACGATATAAAGGCGGATTGTCTACATGGACTCTCCAATCGGGGAGAACATTTAAGCTCGGGAAGGCCCACGCCGAAATTCAAACCTCGAAATGCAGAACTCTGAGGCAGACATGCTAACCACTGGAGCACAGTAGTGCCCCATATTAAGTCCTCGATGTCGCAGAAACCCTGAAAGAAAAGTGACCAAAAGCATCCGTCTTTGTTAATTTTTTTTTTTCGCCTCGCGCTTGCCTTTTCCTTCCGCGTGTCTATTTTTGCCGCCTATGATGTAACAACACAGTCATGTGCTAGAAGCCTCGCCAGCGTCTATTCATTTTTTTTTAAAAATAATTTTCTTTTCAAAATCAAGACCACCCACTTGCGACACAGCCTCCCTCAGCCTCCCAAGGCAGTGTGGGAGTTTTTTATTTTCCCCATAACACATCAAATCTAACATCTCCAACACAATTTATAATTCAATGTATGTTTGAAAAAAAATGAAACATGTGACATGAGAATATTTTTAAAATGTGGTTCGATAATTATACACATTATTGCATTAAATTATTTTTTGAAATAAATGAAATATCAATGTCAAAAATATCTGATGTGAAAACATTACAGACATTAGACAATAAAATTAATTATTCAACAAACATATAACACAAATATATAAGAATACTCTCCAAAAATTACACAATTATTTAATTAAATTTTTTTGAATTATTATATAAAATACATACAAAATAAATAGTACACACAAAATATGGTATGTACAAAATATATATAGTATACAATAAAATAGAAGATATTAAAGCAAAAAGCATTATCTAAAAATTCACTGTTGATGATCAACAGATGTTGCATAAGAAATACAAATTTGGCTAAACATTAAAAAAAAGTCATAAACGTTATTAAAAATGTAGATAAAAAAATAAAATATAACACCTTTTTTGACATTACCATTTTGCATTTTTTCTAGATTAAAAAAACAAATTTCGAGGGAAAATACAAAGCGTTTTTTTCCAAACCGCTAAAAGCATTTCATGCTTTCACACATCATTCCGGCATCTCCAAAATGAATCTTTTGTCCCCATGTGAAATAGTCCCAACGCATGGCCATGCCGTCACCGCTGCAAAGAAAAGCCAGCAGACTCGAGTGTATTGTTATGTCGGCGGCGTAGGAGGCGTACACAGGGCAGATTGTGCCACTCTGACTTGTCTTGTGTTCTTCTGGAGAGGCCGCCACATTTTTTTTCTTTTTTTCTTGTGTCCTGCGCTGGCATGCAGACACATCTCTGTCCTCGCGCAGTCAGAGGTTCACGTCCTCCTTCTTTATCTCCCTCCTGAAAGAGGCCACTTGTTCTGCGTGCCACAACATCTCATTGTGATTACGAAACAAACAAAGCGATCTGCGGCAAAAGAATGGACGCTTTCTCTCTATCCGATATATATGCGACAAAGACGCGATTCTCCAGCCTGACAGTATTTGGACGTGGGGGGTGGGGGGGCACTTTATGGGATTTGTCTCATCTCTTTTTAAACATGGAGTTATCATAAGAGCTGGCTTTATTTACTGCTAATTGTTTGTTAGCCCTAGAAGCAGATCCAGCAAACAGTTTTCATTGCAAACAAATGACGTCAAAATTGTTCAATATCAGACGGTTATAGTAATAATAATAATAATAATAATAATAATAATAATAATGTGTTCTTTACTGTGTATATGTTGTTTTACAGTAATGCTCAACTATGTTCATAATTTTGTATTTACCTGTGGCTAAAAAGCAAAGTGTGGAGAGTTTAGCTAGTTTTCAGACGGCTGTATTTACAATATGCCAGCATTCATGTAACGTCTTGACAGAATAGTTGCAGTGTTTTTTTTTTTCTTTAGAGCCCAGCGCGTTGGTAGCAATCTCATGCTGGCCCACTTCCCACATGTTCCTCTCGCCCCCCTTGGGCTGCTTGAATCGGTCCATCGATCCAACTTGATCTTTCCACCAGAGAGGCAAAATACTGTGCTTAGCGGCCATCTTTGTTTTCAGGGTGGACCTGGTTCTGTTGATCCTGCAAACAAATATGTGCGTTTCCAATCCAAGGGCAAGGCTTGTGGTGATGGGAGAGGAGAGGACAATGGCCTGACCTACTGACCGGTTAAAGACTCCAGGCCTTCAGCACCTGTCTGGAGATGTCGTCAGGGACTGCAGTCTACTATGTTTAGAGTTCATTAAGTCTTTGACCTTGCCTGGAATCGTTGCTGCGATCCTTGTCTGGAATGCAATTTTTTTTTCCCTCTCTGTTCCTTCTGAAGTTGGCTCTAAACCCTTTGTCACTTAATCTTAATAACCCCCTGTTCTGTTTCCGAGCCGGGCAAGGCTTTTTGTTGGGATGCAATAAATCACGGATGCTTCTGTACACTGATGTTGGCCATGCAGAAGTTGATATCAGCCAAAGCTGCCGCCGGATATACCGCTCCAGATCTCAAACGTACCCCACTGAAAATACTCCTGCGTTCTTCTTACCTCACTAAAACCAGCAGATGGCACTTCAATTTGCAAAGTAACCCTGGCAGCGTTGCTTATTGGATTCATTTCTTTCTGTCAACATATACCATTTTTGTTTCTATCGACCTGTGCGGCATGAGAATGATGAACTCGGCAGCAAGCCACCACAAAAGCAATTTTGGTCGATCCGCGTCTGCTTGCTTGCTACGATTTAATTTGGGATGATTGCGCTTCATCACAACAAACAACCCCGGGATGAGACTAGCCACACTCCCTCCGCCCTCCTCTTTGCAGCTCCATCTACTGTGGTTAATTCCGGCTGCGTGCTCCCTCGGGGCATCATTGATCCTCACATACGGAACTGTATGCGGATCCGAGCTGGGAGTCGCCCTCTGTTTCTGTCGTGATATCAAACTTGAGAAGATGGCGGGCAGGAGGAGGAGGAGGAGAAAGTGGAGCGTGGCGGCACGCTCCACCTTCGCCACCATCAGGGGCCGCTTGGGCCCCGGCAGGAAGGGCGTGGAGGGCCTGTGCGTGAGCAGCCTGTTGGGGGTCCTCAGGTCCCACTTGTGGATGGTCGGGGACGAGTGCGCGACTCGACTGCTGCTAGGCCGCGATGTCGCGCCGGTATCGCGCCGGCACCACCGCGCTCACTCGCTGACCTATTCTCTGCGCTCGTCCTTCACAGATGGCGGGAGCGAGGACCTGGCAGACCCCCGCTCGCCCTGTTTAGACCCTCACCTGAGCCACTTTGGCCAAGGTAAGCACACCTTTCAAAGCATTCGGTCAATGGATATTACATTAAATAGTCAGCAGCATTGCATCGTTCAAAAGATTTGTGTCAATCGACTTTAGATACCAAGTCTTTACTTCTAGCTACACGAGAAGTGCAGAACAGTCGTTAACAATTATTCAGCATCATTTCCCTTGATGGAGGGGAAAAAAATGAAGTTGTATCAGTACAGGAGACGTTTCAGCAGCATTGTAGAGAACAAAAAAAAAACTATTCTCAATAAAGTTCATAGCCCAAATACTGATGACTACTTTCTGAAGCTGGCATTCTGTTGGTGTTTCTTCACAGCAATAATAGTCAAGAGCACTCCATGCACCGAAAAATATAGACCGGTACATGTATATAAGAATTATCGCCCAAATACCTACTGACGATGACATTGACACGGAAAAATATTTGATTTTTTTCTCATTTGTCTCAATGAAGTCGTCAAAATCTTAACAGAAAAAGTTAACCAACAAATGTCAAATTATCGCCATGTGCCTTTCCATTCGGAATGCTGGCAACATTTATAAAGCAACAAAAATAGACGTGTGTGTGTGTGTGTGTGTTATATGGAGAAAAAAACATGTCAATCAAATGGAATTTAAAGCAAAAATCTCAAGTACTGAAGATCATAAAGTTCATAGTTTTCTCATTTGCTTTTGAAGTAGGCATACTGCAGATATTAATGAGTGTGTGTGTGTATGTATGTATATATATATATATATATATATATATATACACACACACACAATATTGAAGATGGCGCCGCATGAGAGAATGTTGATCTTGTAATTTGCCTTTGAAGTAGGTGTACTGGAGAGTTTATCAGCAGCCGGGAGGAAATGTTTTCCGTAATTACAGTACCTCACCCCCCCACACCCTCTTTTTTTTTTTTTCCCTTCCCCTCCCTGTGCATGTTTGGAACATGTCGACCGGTGTGGGCGTTTGTTTGGAGTCACAAAGCGTCCGAAGCATGTCATTATTGCATCACATCATAGACTAAAATACTTTCCCCCCCCCCCTAATTTCGACTTGCATTAGCAGTCTATAACGATCACATTAGAAGTGGCATGCGAAAGTCCTTCGGTAGACATTTTAACATCCATATATTACTCGAACGTACCCGTCTATCAGTATAGGATTGTTCATTCATCATGTGCCCTGAAAACAACAAAGCTATAATTAGACGTTGTGTTACGTTTGATATATATTTTGATTTGACTATTTTAGTCCGGCACGGACCAAATTTGCATCTTTCGATTAAATTATAGTGTAGTTAACCTCACATAAATTCGAGCTACTCGACCATAAAACGTAATAAACTGATGCACTGCATTTTTATAGACATCAGTTGAATCAATCTTTTATTTAATATAAAATGCCTGTCGTGGTTGCAGTTTTTTTTTTGTCTTATAGTTCTATAAAAGTGGGGGTTTGCGCCTGTGTGAGTGTTTGTTCACTATGTGGTCAAAGGTTGCGTCCTCATGAATACAAATCGAAGTACTTCCAATGATTACGTTTGGGATGGCCCAAAGGCATTTATCGTCAGGACCTCAATT